>NC_091436.1:92799317-93112309 GCF_964237555.1 Oryctolagus cuniculus
CTACAGTAACAAGAGACTGGACACAGAGAAGTCAGTGTGACAACACACAAATGTTACTCTTATTCCAGGAAAGAAAGAACCTCCTCTTTCAATAAAAAAATGCTTCAAGCCAGAGGGCCACAAAATCAAAATGAGAAAAGCCTTTATCTTGGCAGCAGCATTAGGAAATTATGCTCCCAAAGATGTTCACATTTCTTTTGAGTCCAACAAAGAAAGCAGACACTTTGCCAAAACTCAAAAACACCCTTTAAAAGTATTTATTTCTATACAGTAAATTTAGGTAAATGGTTGGTACAGAACAGTATTGTCCAGTAGAAATAAAATGCAAAATGTGTATGTAATTTTAAATTTTCTAAAGGCCACATTTTTTTTAAAGATTAATTTAATTGAAGGTCTGAGTTACAGAGAGAGAAGAGACAGAGAGAGACATCTTCCTTCTGCTGGTTCACTCCCCAAATGGCTACAAAGGCCAGAGCAGGGCCAGGCTGAAGCCAGCAGCCAGATGCTTTCTCTAGGTCTCCCATGTGGGCACAGGGACACAAGGACTTGGGCCATCCTCCACTGCTTTTCCCAGGCTCATTAGCAGCGAGCTGGATTGGAAACGGAGCAGTGGGGTCTTGAACCAGTGCCTATGTGGGATGCTGGTACCACAGGTTGTAGCCCAACCTGTTGTGCCACAGCACTGGCCAAAAGGCCATATTTTTTTAAAAGTTAAGATTTTAATATTTAACTCAATTTATCCAAAAGATTATTTCATACATAATTAATGTAAAAATATAAAATTAAAAAGACTTAAAATGTTCTTTTTTAAAAAATCTGTAATATTTATATTCACAACACATCCCAACTCCAACAAAGCACATTTCAAGTGTCCAGTAATGTGGTTTGTAGGTGCTACACTGGACACCAGAGCTTTTGCTTTTTTTTTTTTTTTTTTTTTTTTTTTTGACAGGCAGAGTTAGAGAGAGAGAGAGAGAAAGGTCTTCCTTTTTCCATTGGTTCATCCCCCATTGGCCGCTACAGCCAGCACGTTGCACCAATCCAAAGCCAGGAGCCAGGTGCTTCTCCTGGTCTCCCATGCGGGTGCAGGGCCCAAGCACTTGGGCCATCCTCCACTGCCCTCCCGGGCCACAGCAGAGATCTGGACTGGAAGAGGAGCAACCGGGCCAGAATCAGGCGCCACGACCAGGACTAGAACCCAGTGTGCCAGCGCCGCGGGTGGGGGATTAGCCTAGTGAGCCGCGACGCAAGCCAGCTTTTGCTTTTATAACATTAGTGATGACAGATATTTGCATTAGTGTTTTTTCAGTGGAAAGTTTGGTTACGGTGAATTTTATTGGCCAAAAATGATGCGTATTACAACAGTTGTGGAGTGCTATTTTACAAAAAAGTCCAGTCCAGGGCCGGCGCCGCGGCTCACTAGGCTAATCCTCCACCTTGCGGCGCCAGCACACTGGATTCTAGTCCCGGTCGGGGCGCCGGATTCTGTCCCGGTTGCCCCTCTTCCAGGCCAGCTCTCTGCTGTGGCCAGGGAGTGCAGTGGAGGATGGCCCAGGTGCTTGGGCCCTGCACCCCATGGGAGACCAGGAAAAGCACCTGGCTCCTGGCTCCTGCCATCGGATCAGCGCGGTGCGCCGGCCGCAGCGCGCCGGCCGCGGCGGCCATTGGAGGGTGAACCAACGGCAAAGGAAGACCTTTCTCTCTGTCTCTCTCTCTCACTGTCCACTCTGCCTGTCAAAAAAAAAAAAAAAAAAAAAAAAGTCCAGTCCAAATCTTTGTTTCTATTCATTGTCAGCAATACCAAGTTTCCATTGAATACGCTTTCAAATACTGGGGTTCCCAGTCTGTTAAAAATGTTGTTCCTTCAGTTGGCAGGAGCCTCAGAAGAAAAGACTGCATTCTCATTTCCCGTTCTACTGACCAAACACACACAGCTACAAACGTGCTGCCAGCACAGTCCACTTGGTTATATGTAGCATGGTGCTGACCCATCTCACTCAGTGTAAGGCTTGTGTAATTATGGGTACAGGGTCAATGCAAGCTCTTGAGACTTAGAGAAATAACTTTTTAAAGTGTTCTTTTCAGTGTCACATTGCTCTGACCTATTGATAAAGCCCATCACATGCTGACTTACTAAAGAAATGTGCATCTATGAACACACAGCCTATGTAAAGATTTCCTTCTGGAGAAACTTTGTTGCAGAAAACTAAACTGCAGCATTTATGCCATGAATTTCCTACCAAATAATTGGAATTGATGAGTCTCAAAATAGCATCAAGGGAGGAATCTTCTAGAACACAGAGACATTCACAAAGTACTTTTGTTGGCTGTCTACCAACAAGTTGGAAATTTCCACATGAGAAAATATATAACATATGCATCAAACTTTCTTTTCACCAAAGAGAGTAATGAATCACGCGTTTTTCATATTTCTGAAAATGGCATCAGATTTTTCTACTCTAAATCTGGATTCTCTTCACTTAAGTAAGTGTTGACTGACAAAAGGTAAATATAAAGAAATTTTTAAAAATAATTAACTAAAAACAAAAGTGAATAGGAAAAAGGTATGAAGATATGGTATAAAGTAAGACATGAAGAGAGATTTTCCAAGAGAAAAAAAAATAGTATTCTACAGTAAAACATACTCAACTTACTGATAGTCAAAAATATGCAAGATTGGGCTGCTGCTATGGAGTAGTGGGTAAAGCCACCACTGTGATGCCGGCATCCCATATGGGCACTGGCTCATGTCCTGGCTGCTCCACTTCTGATCCAGCTCCCTGATAATTGCCTGGGAAGGCAGCAGAAGATGACCCAAGTTCTTGGGCCCCTGTACCTGTGTGGGAGACCCAGAAGAAGCTCCTGGCTCCTGGCTCTGGCCTGGCCCAGCCTATGCCATTGTGGCTACCTGGGGAGTAAACTAGCGGACAGAAGATGTCTCTCTTTTAAAAAAATATGCAAGATGAAACTACAATAAGATACATTTTACACTCCCCAGCTAAGCGAAAAATTGAGTCTGATGATCTTTCCAGGGCTAGTGTCCTAGCAGGAACCTTAAATTAATGACATGCCCTTATTGCACAACCCAGCAATCCAAGGTAAACATTCGCTCTTACGTATGTGCACCAAAAGTCTAATAAAACTTGTTATATGTTCATAACGGGCAGGTGTTTTGACGCAGATTAAGCTGTCACTTGGGCTGCCCACATCTAGTATCAGGGTGCCAGTTCAAGTCCCAGCTACTCTGGGTTCCAATCCAGCTTCCTGCAAATGTCTGCAAAGGCAACAGAAGATGGCCCATGTACTTGGGCCCCTGCCACCACATGGGAGACCTGGATGGAATTTCTGGCTCCTGGCTTCGGCATGGCCCAGCCCTGGCTATTGTGGGCATCTGAGGAGTGAACCAGCAGATAAAAGATCTCCCTCCCCTCCTCCCCCCCCCCCCACCAGCCCCCTTTTCACTCTGTTCTCCAAGAAGATGAAAGATAAGTAAACATCTTAAAAAATGTTCATAGTAACATTTCCTTTTTCTCTTTCAAAGAAACAGTTCAACAATCAGCAAAACTGGAAAAGGGAGCAATTATGATATATTCATTCAATGAGCTAATATTTAACAGTAAAAATAATCCCCATTGTGATGAACATAAAGAGACAGAAGAATACATCCAGTTTAATTCCATTTATTACTTTTAAGGATACATACGTGGAAGTACAATGATCAAGGACAGGAAGGCTGGGAGCAACACAAAATTCAAGATGAGGGCTCCCTTTATTAGACAGGGAGGGAGACAGGTTCAAGAGTGAGCACACATCTCAGAAGGAAAGGCAAGAAGGTGGTGGCAGGCACACGGATTTACTATTGTTGTTAGTGCTCTTTATCCTCTAGTTTCTATGTGTGAGTATGTATGCCTATATATTCCTTTGCATGTATGAAATAAGAACGGGAAGGTTTTTTCAAAGAAAAAAACTACGTGTTTTATTTCAGATGCCAAACCACTGCCTGCAGCACCATGAGCTCCACTGTTTACCTCGGCTGGCTGCAGCTGCTGCCTTTGTATCTGTTTCCTCTGTCCCTGGGGGAAGGCCGCTACTGCCCTGCTCAGATGGTGCCCATGGCATTCTAAGGGCTCAGTACATGCGTATAGGAAAGGATGGCCAAACCACGAAGACCAGCAAAACTCTAGAAATCTGCGTCACAGTTGGGTGGCAATCACTTTGCTTTTGTGATTTCTTGGTGTAGCACGTTTCTGCAAACTTACAGCCTGTTCCTTTGGATCCCTTCCTCCACCCTCCCTCTGTCCTGCTGTTTAAGGTTTGGAATAGTTCACTGATGAGCTCAACGTCAACCTAGACATCGTCTTCAGAAACCATGTTTTCTTCTGCTTTCAGGGGAGGCTCCGTTAAAGGGCAATGGCCACTCTGTTCTTATTTCTTGCATGCAATTAGGGAAACATGTCCACTAGCCTGGGGCGTCCGCGTACTCAGGAAACCACATGGTCATCCATTTGAACCAGCCCAGGGGCTGAGAGATCCACCTCCGTGCTGGTCCGGCTGCTGCCCTGTGCAGGGCCCCTTGAATGGACACAGGATCCGTTTACATTTTCACACCTGAATCAATCTGCAGTTTTCATGCATGGGGTTCATGGATGGGAAAGAAAAAACAACACAGCTCCCCAACTAAACAGAAAGGAGTCAGCCAAACACAGAACTAAAATGAGAAAAGGTGTAAGAAATGGTAAGGAACAAAAAACTCCATTTTCAGAAAATGTGTTTTCTGATATTTATTCCCCTTTAATGCTGAATACAAAATCTGAGATTTCACCAACGCCCTTAGAGACAAACACATACAAACTGAAATCTAAAACAGTAACTATGCAGATCAAAGTGGACCCCAACATGTAAGAAAGGCTGTCAAATGAAAGTATTTCTAGAAAAAGGCAAAACCCCACAGTAAAATCAAACAAACAAAACAGAACAGAAAGAGGCTTTGGTACCTTTCAATAACAGAAGCCGAGAATAAGTTTAGTTCATTATTAAATTCAGATAATATAAAAACTAGCTATGTTGGAGTGTTGAATGAAAATCTACAAAACAGAAAAAAATCTACAGTATATTAGAGTCTGAGTGGGAAAAAACTCTTCCTTTTCTCCTCTTGACTTCAACAAAACACCAGTACTTGGAAAAACAAGTATTTTCTGGTCTCCATACACCCAGCCAAATGGCACTATGTGTTTACCTTTCAAATGGCATAACTTGATTTTTAGCAGCAGTTTCCTTTTTCTAAACAAACCTACTACAGGAAATTAAAAAATTCTGTCTTAAAATGCCCTTGAAATTACACCTACGCCTGCAGTCCCCATCTGTTTATTTCCTAGGTTTTTAAGACCGGGATCATCAAAGTCTACAGGCTGCTAGATAAAGGAGGGAGCAAGGAAACAGCTATTATGTATTTGGAATTCAGCTGGTAAATGAGTCCAAGCAAGAACACAGTCTTCTGAGAGCACAGCGAGGTCCCAAAGGGTAACACCTCAGTGCCCCAGGAGCCTGTGTGCTGTGGGCAAGGCCCCACGCTGTGCTTCTAGCTCATTATAGGAACAGTGCCACCTGAGGCCGGACTCTTGGGTTTTTTTGCTCAACATCAAAACACCCCAAATTAGGGAGGGGTCGTGGTATAGAACTGTGATAGTAGTTAGCACCACCATTTACCTAGTCTGTTTAATACAATCAGCATTCTAGGTATACCAAGGTTAACTCAAAAGTTAAGAGCCAAACAACTCTGGGGAGCTTTCTTTGTCTAGCAAGCATGGTATGCATCCTATAATCCCAGAATTTAATTTGCAAAGCCTCAACCTCACTGAGTTGGTTCTTAGAACTCACTGGCAGGAGCAGACTAAATGCAAGCTGGGTCATTACAACACGAAAAATTGTAAACTGCTGTATCTTAAAAAGACATTCTAAACCTTAACAAAAGACTCACATGCTCAAACACAATATCCAGTTAGGAAAAACAAAAAATCCCAGATAGTTCCTGGCATTTATCAAATGGAATCTGACCCGGATCTTGTTTAACGTCAACTAACCAGTAGTACCTACGAATAGACAACAGCTTTCCTTGGACAGAAAAGTATGGATCACACATCTGTTTGAGTGAAGCAGAACTGCCATGCTTTTCTTCTAGCTGCAGTTGTGGAGTTCGGCTTCAGTTCTTGAGAATTACTTTGAGCAAGACATGGGCAGGGTGAGGGCACAGGTGACAGGGCTTTCATTCTTCTGCTCTTTCCATTTCTATTAAATTCTCTGCTCAGAATCATAAGGAAAGGCCCAGCATCAGGATGCTGGGAACAGAAGAGTATTTTAGGCGACACTCTGAGAGCATCTTGTTCAAGGCTGTTCTTATGTTTGGCAACTTCAAACACTCAAAATGTAAGCATCCATGTTATAGAAACATGGGTGCAGAAAGGTAGCCTTCGCCCAAATGAAGTAGACATGTTGTGTGTTTGCCAAGGACGATGCAGAGTTATTCCCTGGACAGCCCCTTTGTCACATATGTCACTCTGAAAACTCAACTTGTGCTCATACATGCAATGAAACCATCAATCTACACGACTGGAGAATCCAAGTTGTACATTGGACAGAAATGTCAGCGAAGTAGGGCAACAATGAAAAATAACATAGGAAAACAAATTCTACAGCAATATTGGGATCTTTTAATATGCTTCATCAAGGGTTCACAAAATATATCTAACCAAGATCTTCCTTTCTCAAAAAAATATAATCCCTTCACAAAATAGAATAAGCAGCTATTAGTTTGGGGAGCTGCATTTAAAAATATATGTGCACTCAGATATAAAGAAATTGCTAGACTTGAAAATGCCTTAAGATACTAGTCAGATAATTTTCCTATAAATTTACTATCTAATTAATGCACCTCTTAAAATATATCTTTCCAGTAGTCTTAATGTGTTTAGGTAAAATTTTCCCCTTATAAGAGATAGAGAAGCATATGTATTTTTCCAAAATACTGATTGCTTTCATCCCTGTAACTTGGTTCTCATCACAAAATGTTGCAACAATAATTTTTAGGATAATCTATAGGAGCTTGAGGCTTTATAAGGGAATGTTTCTTTCCATTACCAAAAGGAGTCTAGAATGTCTAACTTTTTCAAAGGTGTTACTACAAAGCACTGAATAGTAACTTTAGGGATTGTGCAGCAAAAATCTCCAGTGCCCATGGTCAACAGCACTGCTTTTCAAAATTTCTGATCCAAAGATTTGAATAGCCTGGCAGACTAACTTAAAGGATATAGTCCAGGCAGCTTAAAGAGAAGTGACTGCATGCAATACTGGCATCTACTATAACCTAGGACAGATCCAACATTTTCCCTCTGATGGTGCCACCCACTTATCTTTTCATCATTAAGGGAGCACACCTGTAACAGGTGAGAGTAGTTTCATGAGGCAACTGCAGGCAAATCTAAAAACGAGAAAAAATCCACCACCGTTCTGATTTGGTTTAAAGCAATCATGCAATCCCCATTATACCCACATCTTCCAAAAACACCTTTTCCGTGGCAAGCAAAGATACTGATGATGCACGTGGCTTTTGTCACAGTGATGCATTAGGTAAGCAGGTGTGTGCTGAGTACCAGGGGTGCTCCAAAATGCATCTCCGTCATCTTCCATTTCTTCTCTCTAAGATTCTGCCTATATATTAAATAAAAAAAAAAAAACAAAAAAAAAAAAACCAAACACTACTTTTTGCATTGAATTGATAATAAAATTCACCTTTGGCAGTTTTTTGTTGTTGTTGTTTTGTTTTTTTTTAAATACCAGGAACACAGATGTTGGGAATGACAGTAAATCATTCCCATGTAATTGATAAGCGCGAACCTTGGATTTCAGAGTTAGTGCCTGGAGTTCAAACACACCCACCTGACCTGCCAAATACAGAATTGGAAAGAACATCGCATGTTTCCAAAAACCTGCTGAGACTCCTCTAAAAAGTAAAGTTCTACCAGTGCATGGGTTGGGGGTGGGAATTAGTTCAGGGGGTCTGTAGAGTTGCCGGTTAATGGTAACACAAGACTACACCTGTTAGTTAAGTCACCAACCCAGTTCCTCAAGTTGACACCTGGCCAGAGGAGGCCCCCACACCCAGCTCTACCTCTAGCTGCTCAGGGCCTGGTGTTTACCAACTGTTACATATTGAAGATCACGCTGAACTGCAGGGATCTAAAAGCAAAATCTTCTAATTCAGACCTTGTTCATTAAGTAACAAACGTCGCTGTTTTCTATGTAAAAATCACTAGTGAGGACTTCTTTTCTCAGGGATAGGAGGGATCATGGTGGATTAGCCACCGCCAGGACCAGCCAGTCATAAGGGACAAGGTTCTTCTACGCCTACCTGGGCCTTCCACACCTTCCAGCTTCTCAAGGGATGTAGGCAATCTGTATTTTAAATATTAGCAACCTATTTACATTTTGTTAAGAATTCTGTGCAAGACAAATAACATATCCAATTGTGGTCTATATGCCACCATTTGGTGACCTCTGACCTTCCCCTTCCCCTGTCTACTTTTGAGAGCAGCCCAGAGGCTCACTGCACTTGTGCCTGCTGAGCTATGAAATGTTCCTTTCTTACTGTGTAAGAGTGAGGGCAGACTCTAAACGCATCTTCATATGTTTCCTGGTAGGCTTTCTAGCAGTTTTTTGTGTCTACTGCAGAGGAAGTAGGAAAGGAGATGAAAAATAAGCTCTCTCTGCATCTTTTAGTACAGTAAATCTGTGAACACTCTGTCAAGGCCTTAGACTGTAGATTGTACAATGAATTATTACCAAGTTGAAAAATAAATGAATGGAAAGGGGGGAAATGCTGAATTTTTTTTAATGTTATCATTTCTCCTTCAGGTCTCACCCTAAGTTCTTTCCACACCTGTAACATCCACTTACAGTCTCAGGAGCTCCTCCCTGTATTTCCCTTCTAGCTATCTGCGTTCTCAGGCACATAGCAGGGAGCCAGATTGTAAGTGGAGTAGCCCAGACTCGAACCACTGCCCAATTGGGATGCTACTGCTGCAGGCAGCAGCTTAACCTGCTACACCACAGTGCCAGCCCTGAATTGTTCTTAAACATATTTTCACTTCTCTCATATAAGGATGGAGTATGAGCTGCCATTAACCTTTAAGGCTGCAAATGGTACAGGACAGAAAACAGCAGATTGTGCACCATGGACTTCCGTCCCGGTGCCATGTGCTCCTGCCCAAGGGTGGCTCACTTAGGCACCTGACAACAGTGGGCTGAATGGGCGGGGAAGCCGCCTAAGGCTCACATTGCTTTTGGAATGGTCTACTGAAATCAAATCAAGCTCAAGAGCATCAGGACCAACCTTAATGTGATGACCACAAGCTATGTGGGAATGTACACTTTACAGATAATAGATTTTTTTGAGAAATTTTTTGAGAATAAAAATGTCAGCCACCAAGTCTCAGTGGAATCTATATCTTTGGGGAAAATAAGAACAAAGATGGCAAACACATGGCATTTTTTTAAAAAGTTTTTGCATAGACAATGAGGCCCACTGGGATTTATGTACCCACCAGATGACCCTTACTCCATTTTTTTCATTTCTTTGAAGATAAATCTGGGTTGTTGAATGTCTTTGGATGAAAAAATATGTTATAAAAATACTCCAGTTTCCCAAAAAGTATTCAAACGTCCCACTCTGCAAGAATAGCTCTAAGAACCTTTAAATATTGTATGTGTGGGTTTTGCCTCTGCTTAAACATGTGCATAAAAACCACCCACAACCATCTGTGGACTGACTGATGTACAACCAACCTCAGCTGTGCACTGCAGGCGCTGGTGTACAGTTTACATCATTCATGGCCTCTGTCTTTTTCCCACAGGTATTCCAGAGATGGTACAAATCCTGGGTAGCCTAAACAGACTTATTACTTATAGATATCAAAGATCCTAGCAATGTACTTTCATTTCAATTGTAGTAAAAATAGCCTCTTTAGAATCTGGTCTCCAATTGGAATACAGTCAAAACCTCAATTACCATGTATAGAAAGATTGCAAAAGAATATGCAAAATGCCAATGAAGGCAGCTCTCAGTAATTTTTATTTTCTACTTCATATTTTTTGTATTGTCCCAATTTTCTTAAGTGAGCCTCAGCTACTTTTATAACCAGAAAATAAAGGATTTTTAAAAAGAAAATTTCAATATATTGCCCTACTTCATATATAAATGTTTTGAAGGGTTGGAACGTAAGGGAGGGTAGGGTGAGAGGTATCACTATGTTCCTAAATCTGTTTATATGAAATACACGAAACTTGTATAACTTAAATAAAACTAAAAAAAAAGGAAGTGAACCCATGTGCTTAATAAAGTTGTGATCACATTCATCATTTCTAGAGATAAAACACGAGTAAAGCTGGATCCTTAGGTTTTGCAAAGCCATGTAACTTAACAAAATGGTCTTTAAAATATTCTGATTGGTTTAGGAACTGCACCTTATTTTTCCAAGGTAGACCATTTGTTACTGTAGACCATCTCCTATCTAATGTTAATAAGTTAAACATGTAGAAGACCTTTCAGACAAGGCTTTTAATCTGCTATTTCAAAAAATATAAAGTGTGGTCAACTTTCAGTGTCTGTGAAGGGCTGGTTCCTGGAACCCCAATGGGTACCAAAATCTGTGGATGCTCAGGTCCTTCAAATAAAATGGCACAAGGTTTGTATACAACCTATGCAATCCTCCTGCACATTTTAGATCACTATAGACTATATAACACCTAAGATAACATATGCTCTATATAAACAGTTGTTATACTATTGTTTAGGAATAATAGTTAGTTGAATTTATGAGGCTGAACCCACCAGAATGGAAGGCTGACTGTGATGTAAATTTGCAACTTTAAATAGAAAGTACCCACTGCTTTTTCTGATCTTAAATTCTCCTTGGAATAGTGGGGTATACATTAGCACTCTGATTTATGGCAACAATGGACAACTAGAAAGGAAAAAAATAATAGGCTTCTTTGTGTGTTTTAAAACTGGATCGTCTCAAACTAATGCATTTAGCAAAAACTGAACATTTAGGTGACTACCTGCATTTCTCTAACACCTTCAATCTCAATCCCTAAAAGCAATTCAAGAAGGATGAATTCTAAAACAAGAACAAAAAAAGATTTACTTACCTTTGATGCCAACCGTGGTTTCAGGCCTAAGAATGAAAACACTGTGTTGCTTTCCTTTGATTCAAAAAAACTGTCATAATCCTAGGAAAAAGGAGAGAGAAAAATAAAAGCAATAAACAAAAACAATTATCTTCATATTTGGTGCTTTTGACAAGGTCTTTAAATGAAAAAAAATGCACACTCTCTGTCCAGGCGAGTAAAATAGCTACATAAATCTGATGGATTTAATCATCTAGAGCCTAAAAACTGCTTTGAGTGTGATGATGAATACAACCAGCTTCTAATCGAAAGCCCGGTATAAGATTAAAATGTAAAACACTTGACAACAGCAATAAAACAGGAATACACTCCTTTTTCCCCAAGTGCCAAACATTTATCCATGTGGAATGACTCTGACCTAAGATTTCACTCTAAGTCGACAATAAGGAAGGCTCGTTTCCAATTCCAGTCTTGACATTCTGTTATCTAGGGCTTTAAAAAAAAATCCTTGGGTAAACAGAAAGTCGTAAAGGTCTCCATGTGTCAATGTGAGTGCTTCTATTCTGCTTTTGAAGTTTTTCACATTCTTTGAGACGGTGTCTTCAGAGAGAATAAAAAGATCAAATAAAAACGAGAGGAAACTATATTCTCTATAACACTTATCTTCGCCTCAGACACAGAACCATTTTTCTCTCCCTATTTTCACAAGAAAAGCCAGCAGGGAATTTTGGTCAATATGTTCATCAATTATTTCTTTTCAAAGGTTTGCCTATATCACACTATATTGCTTCTAAGTTGATATAAAGCAGTCTTAACATTTGGTAATTTGACAACTTTTTCCCAAGGATAAATACCGTAAGCAGACAATTATCATGGTCATTTTTAGGCACTTGCTCTGTGCTTGGTGGACTGTGCCATTTAATTTCTACCATAGCCCACCAAATTGGAAACCAACTCAGAGCACAGAGTTTGACAGCCAGTAAGTGGGAGAACTGGCAGTTGGGCCCTTGAAATTCATCCTTTTGTTCTTCTCTGATGCATCCTGCTCAAGAGGAAATCAGGTCCAGGGCAGCCTATATGCCAGAGTCACTGAATTCCTAAGGCTCATTATCAAGCCAAGTCAATGGCATCACAAGGACTTTTGAAAGCGGTCTAGAAATCTAAAGGAGCTAACAAGTTGAAGACTCGAGATTTGCTTCTTGCCAAGTACTCTGAGCAAGGAAGCAAAATGATCCAGTTTCTTCACGAAGATATCTAAATCACTGTGTGGAGAGTGGTTCAGAGTGAGGGCGGCAAGAGTGGAAGCAGGGAGAAAAGTTAGGAGGGCACCTGGCAA
Source organism: Oryctolagus cuniculus (assembly GCF_964237555.1). Lineage (NCBI taxonomy): Eukaryota > Metazoa > Chordata > Mammalia > Lagomorpha > Leporidae > Oryctolagus > Oryctolagus cuniculus. The sequence goes on from NC_091436.1 coordinate 92,811,835, forward strand.
TCTAGGTCAGAGCTGGAGGCAGCCTGGACCAGAGCGATAGCAGCGGAGAAAGAAGAATGTGGGGGAGAGAGTGGGTCTCGGCTTTCTGATCTGAGGGAAAAGCAGACCCGAGGAAAGGCTGGAGCTGCGTTTCCACGTGGTAAGTTTGAGAAACTGAATGGGACATCAGCTGGGCAGCTGGGAGGTTTCCTGGTGGTTCTAGATATTACACATGTCATGGAATTTATGAGAAAAGTTGTAATCATATCAGAGAAAATATGATCCTAACTATGTCATAGATCAAACAGTCTAGGTTGGATACATAATGAAGGCAAATGCACATGGACTGAAAATGTTGTTATACTTTTTATCACAAACCTATTTCCAAAGAGTTGAGTAATATTTCACTAATCCAGGGTCAAAACATAATGGTATTGAAACATATTCTCACTACCTGACAACTGATTGTTATTTACAGTAAGATGAGGCAGAGGGCTAAACTAAAGCTAGATTCTATTCTATTCTTTCATATACCCACCGCAAGAAAATTATACCCATTCTGCCTCTGCTCAGCCTAAATTCTACCACTAGGGAATCTCATTCTAATTAAAAATCACATGTCTAGCTCGGAACTCTTATGAGCCCTGGTTCCATAAAAGTAACAAACTGCTTATAGACTTTATTTTCTTTAAGATTTACTTATTTATTTGAAAGTCAGAGTTACAGTGAGTGAGAGAGAGAGAGAGAGAGAGAGAGAGAGAGAGAGAAGAGACAGAGAGAGAGATCTTCCATCCGCTGCTTCACTCCCCAAATGGCTGCAAGAGCCAGGGCCGGGAGAGGCGGTAGCCAGGAGCCGGAAGCTTCATCCGTTCTCCCATGTGGGTGCAGAAGCCCAAGGACTTGGGCCATCTTCCACTGCTTTCCCAGGCACATTAAAATGCAGGGAGCTGGACTGGAAGTAGAGCAGCCAGGACACACACCAGCACCCATATGGGATGTTGGTGCTGCAGAAAGCATCTCACCCTGCCATGCCACAGTCTACTGACAGATTCTTAAACATAACGGATCTAAACCACAATTCACGACCTTCCACCCTATACCATGGGCCTCTCAGAAAACAGCACTGCCATTTAAAAGATTCCAAAAAGTCAAAAACCAAGGAACCACAGGACTCCTTTCTTCCCTCTGCCACTATTTTATATACCTCTTAAGCCTCTCCATGTGTCTGCATCTGTCTCCATCACCCTAATCCAGCACTTTTTTAACTGCACCTATTTGTACTCATTCTCTCAAGTGAAGACAGACGGGTGTTTGAAATGCAAACGTGGTACTGTCTTGGTCCACTTAAGTCCTTTGCTTTAACACTTCTCATTGCTTGTACAACACAGACTAAAATCCTTCATGTGGTGCTCGAGGCTCTATGTGGGCCAGCTGAGAAGCTCCTCAGGTTTGAGGAGAAGGTAAGTCTTACCCTTCCACCGGTACCACCACTGTCAGGTTCACGGATTCCTTTCTGGGAAACTGAGTGGGCTGTGCTCTCAACTAACTCTGGTTGCAATGCCCAGCAGCCTACTGAGTTAGACAACCTGGATCCACTCATTTACCCTCCTCTGACTTTCTTCTTGTCTGTATCAGACACTGCCAGAGACCCCTGAAACTCCAGAATTCTAAGAAGTAATGGAGATTCCAGTGGAACTGCTGTTACGTGGCCCATCAGCGAATCCAGGCAAAACATCCAACGGAGGCATCCTGTGACTGCAGATATCTATCGGAGAGTTTGCCACTCTCCTCTTTAACTGAACAGGAAACGGAAGAAACATTAATTAGACAAACACACTGAGGGTTAGAAATTTAGTCATCAAATATTATCCCTGTTCTTGAGTTTCAAAAGCGTGCCACCTGTTTCTACTTGATTAGAAGTCTTGCTGTCAGTGGTAAATGCAGAAATAAAAAATGAGAAGAAATGCCTCATTCAATCTCTATAAATGCACTGATTCTATTTTCTAAAGAATGAAGTAGGGGCAGGTGTTTGTCTAACGGTTAAGAAGCCCATGTCTCGTATCAGGTTGCTTGGGTTTGATGCCTGCTCCAGCTCCTAATTCCAGCTACCAGAAAATGCAAATACATGTGATTTCTCAAATAACTGGGTCCCTGATACCCACAGAGAAGAACTGGACTGTGCCTGTGGCTACTGGCTTTGGCCTCTGGTTAGTCCGCACCATCGCAGACATTAGGGAACAAACCAGCATATTAGAACTTTCTCTCTGTCTCTCAAATTAAAAAAAAAAAAAAAAATCGAAGTGGTAACATAAAAAAGTTATGCATACAAAACAGAAAAAGGCAAGTTGCAATGAGACTTAATGTCTCTATTTCAAGTTTCAGTGTTTATATTAAAAACCTTACTTTCAAAATGATCACAATTCCCCAAATCACAAAACTAGAAATAAAGCGTGCAACTTTCATCTGTATAAAACACCTATACAAATACATTCATGTAGAAAAACTATGTAACATTATCAATAATCCATGAACCACAATGAACTAACTTTTCCTATAAGTTTTAGCCACCAACAAAGATATTTAGATGTGTCAGATATTCAAAAATCTCAGAATGGAATTTCTTATATATATAAAGGAAAATTTCTAACAGTATTTCTCTCATAAAAATGATCAGCATTATTTCCATTGTATAGGCCTTTAACTCAATACCTTACGTATCATCATAGCCAGGGGGCTTCTTACCTGAATACTGAATTGGATCTAATCAACAGTCGAGAAATTTTCACTTGAAATAGTTATAATTACCTCCTGCCTAGTGATAAATGACTTATAGGAAATAATTCTTAAAAAGTTAATATTAGATATTGCTTCTTGGCCTTTTGGCTAAGATCAAGTGTAAAAAGTTAATATTAGATAAATACCTGACACATACCAAGTAACCAATAATATCTGTCAAGTTAGTGGGTAAGTTGTGTTTGCTAAGGACTGACATGCCATATTTTAGGCAATATTGTGCTAGCAGCATAGCCTGAGTTAATCCTATTTCTACTCTATGATTTAATGGTTTTAAAAATTGTATACGGGGGGCGGGTGCTGTGGCGTAGCAGGTAAAGCTGCTGCCTGTAGTGCCAGCATTCCATATTGGCGACGGTTCGAGTCCCGGCTGTCCCACTTCCCATCCAGCTCTCTGCTATGTCCTGGGAAAGCAGTGGAAGGTGGCCCAAGTCCTTGGACCCTCACACCTGCATGGGAGACCTGGAAGAAGCTCCTGGCTCCTGGCTTCAGATCAGCCAACCCAGCTTCAGCTATTGCAGTCATTTGGGGAGTGAACCAGCAGATGTAAAACCTTTCCCTTTCCGCCTATGCCTCTCTGTAACTCTGCCTTTCAAATAAATAACTAAATCTTTAAAAATATATTTAAAAATTGTGTAGAAGTAGGTGTTGTGGCACAGTAAGTTAAGTCACCACTTAGGATCATGCACAGAGTGCCTGAGATCCAGTCCTGCTTCTGATTCCAATGCAGCTTTGTGCTAAGGCACCTGCGAGGCATCAGATGACACCTTGTGATGGCTTAAGTACTCCAGTTCCTGACACCCATGTGGGAAAACCAAGTGGAATTCCTGACTCCTGGCTCCTGGCTCCTGGCTTTGGCCTGGCTTTGGCCTGGCTTAGGCCTGGCTGTTGCATGCATTTGGGGAGTGAACCAGTGGATGGAAGATCTCTCTCTCTGGCTCTCTGTTGTTGTGCCTTTCAAATACATAAAAATGAATAAGTAAACAGCTAAAAAAAAAAGTGTAAAAAATTTACTTTCTGACATAAAAAGCTTTTAAGTGGCCTAATAAATCCTAAGGCATGCAAGAGGTTAAACTAGTTTATTTGTCTTGCTTAAGGAAGGAGTAGAACTAATAATTTACAATCTGGACCTCTTGATAGTTAATCAGTCCTTTCATAGTAAACTGTGTGACAAAAAAAAAATTAGAGTAATATTGTACTAGGAATTTAAAAATCACAGCCTGTTAAGATTTAGTTTTTTTCTATCATGGCCTTTGATATTCTCCAACAAGAGACAAAAACTCTGCTTTCTCATCAAATTTGTTTCACTATCAGGCTTACATATTTTAAAAAACGTATTAGGTTTCCTATCCCAAAATGTAAAACTAACATAGTTATTAAACTCACTTAAGGTTTCCAAACAGGCATGCTAAATTCTTACACAGGACAGGGCTTCCCAATGACAAGCCTTCCAATGACCAGGCCGTCAACCACCTGCAACTACGGGACACAACGACAGGCTTTGCAGGAGACAAACCCACCGGCCACATTCAAGATAGAACTTCAGCTTCAGAGCTTGTGATTATTCTACATTTAAGACCAAGGATGAAGAATTCATTTTGTTTCTAATGCCAATTGCTTATAAAAGGAAACATTTCTGAACTGTATAGATAAATTGCTGAGCTCCCTTCCTCATTATGGGAACTTGTATCCATATGTTATAATTTTCATAAGGATAATCAAGCTAAACAGCTGGTTTTTTTTTTAAAGGGAAAGAAAAAAACAGGTCTTCCATCATCTATACTTTGATTTATGTTCAAGTGAAAAATCAATGTCAAAGACATTGAAAAACCAGTGTCAAAAGACATTCATAAGCTCATGTTTAAATCTCAACTGATAGAGTTACCACTAGTCTCATTCTTCTACCAAGTGTGCTTCAGGACATTCTCTGTGCACTTGGATTACACAGTTACGGGTAAGCAAGCACTGGAGACAAAGATCTGAAAGTTCTTTGCCCTCTTAGTGTCCCTGAGAGAACAGTCAGGAAAGCCCACAGCAGCCGCTCTGAAAAGCTGCATTGCTTCCCGCGGTTCCGCTGATGACAGTTAAGTGACAGACCCATATTATTTCCACATGCCAAGCGCACAAGCAAACAACGGTTGCAGGGAACAAAAACAGGACGTGGTCAATAAGGGAATGATGGCCGCCATCAGTTCTAAATGAGTCAAAGTAAGAAAAGAACATTTCTTTAAAAAATAAGACTATAGAAGTTGCTGCTGCTTTGCTTAAAATAAACGGCGGCTCCTTTTGCTGAGTTTCTTTCAAGCCTGAGGGTAGCCTCTGAGCAGAATCTCTTCATTTCAGGAAAAAGGATCATCAATGCTATATTCTATTTCATGAAATTTTGATGCAGAAAAAAAATATAGTTGACAATTCCAGTCCTGGTAAGAAATAAAATGTAGTTCTCTAACAGTTTCATTCAGCGATTTTTATGGCAAACCACCAAAAATATGAGCAAGCCCAAAGCTGAGGATTTCCAATGTCTAAATCCTGTGTAATACTTCTAACCATACCGGTTCAAGATGGCTGAGTAAGCAAATACACCTGCCTCTTCTCTTACCCACGCACCAACTGAAACTGGAGGAGAACACAATTTTGGGGAACTGACAACAGAATCTTAGGAAATATCCAGAATGTATAAAGCAAATAGAACTGGGCCACTAGAGAAAACAGCAGGGGAAACCACAGCGCAGAACAAGAGAAGAGCAATTCTTCCCCAGGAAGCCCCAAAGAAACGGCAAGCCCGAGACCATGACCAAGAGCGGTCTGGAGCAGGCAGCGAGGGGGCACCTCCAACTACGAAAGAAAGCAGTTACGATGGCTAAGGAGGTATTTCTCCCGAAGCCCAGGGCACCCAAGAAGTGCTCTGGGACACCTTCTGACTGCCCCCCAGAAACTGCTGGGGAGACTGCAGTGGCCTGAGAGAGGCGAGCAGAGACTGTGATCACTCTGCATCCCACAGCACAGAAGGCAGAAATGGAAAGGTTTATCCTGGAGGGACACATCCTACCCTTGCTGCCTGAGCAACACACTGTGGGGTTCTAGCCACCTCTCTGCTGCCACCCACCACCTTACTCAGTCTGATTTAGTGGCCCCACTCCAACGGAGATGGATCTGTGCAAATACAGGGAGAACACTTGCTGGCCTCTGAGAAAGAGAGAGAGAAAGAGAAAAGAAAGAGAGAGAGAGGAACCAATGTCCAGAACTCTGCTAGAGGCTAGAGAACATGGTGATGAATTACAGAACACAAGCTTTTAATATATTTTTTTATTTATTTGGCAGGTAGAGTTCTAGACAGTGAGAGAGACAGAGAAAGGTCTTCCTTCTGTTGGTTCATCCCCAAATGGCCACTATGGCCGGAACTACGCTGATTCGAAGCCAGGAACCAGGTGCCTCCTCCTGGTCTCCCATGCGGGTACAGGGGCTCAAGCACTTAGGCCATCCTCCACTGCCCTCCCGGGCCACAGCAGAGAGCTGGACTGGAAGAAGAGCAACCAGGACTAGAACCCGGTGCCCATATGGGATGCTGGTGCCACAGGCAAAGGATTAACCAAGTGAGCCACGGCGCCAGCTCCAAGAACACGAGCTTTTTAAAATGCTTTCAGCTAATATCCTAGGGAAGATCAAAGAAGATGGTGCATTTACCATACAAGAACCAGCCAATACTTTTTTTTTTTTTAAGATTTATTTATTTATTTGAAAGGCAAAGAGAGGCAGAGAGAGAGAGAGAGAAAGAGAGGTCTTCCATCCACTGGTTCACTCCCCAGCTGGCTGTAATGGCAGGAGCTGGGCCAATCCAAAGCCAGGAGCCAGGAGCTTCTTCCTGTTTTCCCATGCAGTTGCAGGGGCCCAAGGACTTGGGCCATCTTCCACTGCTTTCCCAGGCCATAGCAGAGAGCTGGATCAGAAGTGGAGCAACTGGGACTAGAACCGTCGCCCATATGGGATGCCGGCACTTCAGGCAGTGGCTTTACCTGCTACACCATAGCATCGGCCCCTAAGCCACTATTTTTAAAGGAGTATATCAACAACAAAGGGCTCCTGAAAATTAAATTTGACTGCAAAATTTAAAATTTGATAAACAGATTGAATAACAGAATGGCATAGAGCTAAAAATCAAGTTAGCTATTGAAGATCAAAGTTAAGAATGCTTCTCAGAAGGCAGAGCATCAAGACCAAAAGATGAACATTATTACATAAATTAGGAGTACTGATAGTTGGAACATAAAGGCAAAATGTCATCCAAGAAAAAAATTCCTGCAGTTGAAAAAGGGAAACAATACAAGGCAGGAAATATCTTTTTAAAATCTAAGAAACAATAGAACTTCTTCCAAAGTAAAAAAGATAATAGTTTGCAAACTGAAAAGTCTCAACATGGGGCAGATGCTTGGCACAGCAGTTGGGATACAGCTTGCGACACCTGCATCCCATATCTGAGGGTCCATGTTCAAGGCTTGATTCCAGCTTCCTAGAATGCACACCCTGGGAGACAGCAGTTGATGGTTCAGGTACTAGTAGGTCTTTGCCACCCACACAAGAGATATGGATTGAATTACAAGAACCTGGCTTTGGCCTGGTCTAGCACTGGTTGTTACAGGCATTTGGGGAGTGAACCAGTGGATGGAAGATGTCTCTCCATGTCTCTCTCTCTTTATCTCTCTCTCTCTCTCTGCCTTTCAAATAAAATGAAAAAAAAAATTTTTTTTTAAATTGAGTTCAAAAAGACTATACCAAAAGGAAAAGTCCTACCAGTTGTTCAGCAGGCTGAGTTAAAAACTAAAAGCACACACTGATGGAATTCCAGAACCCCAAGTATACCCTAGAACTTTTCCAAGAGGGAAATAAAACGACTTTTAAGAACCTAATCCAGCAGTTATGAAGTCTTCCGATCAATACCATGAATATGGAGCAGGGCTTCCTAAGGGAACATGATTGCAAACCAAGAACTTTATGTCCAATGAAATTATTCACTAAGAATGAAGGCTGGGGCCAGTGCCATGGCTCACATGGTTAATCCTCCCCCTGCGGTGCTGGCATCCCATATGGGCACCAGGTTCTAGTCCCAGTTGCTCCTCTTCCTGTCCAGTTCTCTGCTGTGGCCCGGGAGGGCAATGGAGGATGGCCCAAGTGCTTGGGCCCCTGCACCGCATGGGAGACCAGGAAGAAGCACCTGGCTCCTGGCTTCAGATCGGCGTAGTCCCGGCCGTAGCGGCCATCTGGGGATGAACCAACATAAGGAAGACCTTTCTCTCTGTCTCTCTCCCTCACTAACTCTGTCAAAAAAAAAAAAAAAAAAGAATGAAGGCTAAATAAAGATTAAAAAGTTAAAGCATTTAGAAATTTTACCAGGTAGGCACATCATGTTAACAATTTGTTTTCAGATGGTAGTCCAAGCAAATAAAAACAAATGTTAAGAGAGAAAAGGTATGTCCCTCTGATCTTTGCCAGACAAGTGTTGAGTTGGAGTGAAAAAGAAGTTAAAATTATTAAGAGGGGCTGGCATCATAGCACAACAGGTTAAGCTGCTATTTCTGACAGTAGCTCGTATCAGAGTGTTGGCTCAAGTCCTGTAACTTCACTTTTGATCCATCTTCCTGCTCATGTGCCTGGAAGGCAGCCTAAGATGATCCAAGACCTTGGACACTAGCCATTCATGTGGGAGACCCAGAAGAAGCTACTGACTCCTGGCTTTAGCCTGGCCCACTCCTGGCTTTTGTGGCCATTTGGAGAGTACACCAATAGATGGAAGATCTCTCTTTGTCTCTGTTCCCACCTTCTCTCAGTTGCTGTGTCTCTCAAATCAATAAATCTTTTAAAATCTACTAAAAGACTCCCTCAGGTCCAGTGTTGGGACTCAGTGAGTTAAGCCACCAGCTGTGACACTGGCATCCCATATGGGTGCCATTTGAGTTCCAGTTGCTCTACTTTGAATTCAGCTCCCTGCTAATGTGCCTGGGAAAGCAGCGAAAGATGGTCCAAGTCCTTGGGCCCTGCACCCACATGGGAGACCTTGAAGAAGCTCTTTGCTCCTAGCTTTGGCCTGGCCCAGCCCCACTGGCTGTTGAGGCCACTGAGGAGTGAACCAGTAGATGGCAGATCTCTCTTTGTTTCTGTCTCTCTCTCTAACACTGACTTATAGAAAATAAATCTTAAAAACAGAAAGTGAGAGACTCCCTTGGATACTGACATTTGTGTCATTCTCCGTTAAGCCACAGGCATTTAGTAAAAGAGGATTAAATGCCCTCCCCTAAGGCTGCTCACACTACCAAACAGTTGTGTAGGAAATAGTATTTATATGATTATAACAATATATTTATATAACAGGTATAGTTACAGAAGAGAATGTGACAAATTATAACAATATTGTGTCTGTGTTCATATAACACAATGGGAGGCAGAATGAGAAAACTTTTGTCAAGTTTTCCTTCATCTTTCAAACAAAACTATAAATACTGTCCAAGGTTTACAATCAAGGGATTCAGATATTAATATATGAAACACATAGTAGTAACTTAGAAACTGACAGAGCAGAACTTCATGGGAAAATGGAGGCCACACATGCAGGGCACAGCAAAACCAGCTTTCCCTCTGACCCCTACAAACGGGCTTTGTTGTCTGAACGCTGAGAGTAACAAGGCCTCACTGTCTTAACAGCTCTGCTCTCTTCTCACCAACCTGAACTGTATACATTCAGAGAGAAAGAGGAATGTTCCCAGAAGGAAACGCAGCCGTTTGCATGTCGGTGGAGCTATCCTGCTAACTACACGATTGAGGTGGCCTCCAAGGGCCTGGGTGAGGGAGGCTTTCAGCATTCACGGCACAGGCCATCATCTTCATGAAAGTCACAGACCACGGATTCATGACTGAGAACATGGAGGCAAGCATCTCGGTACGGTGAAAACAGGAGATTAAACATTTATAGACAGAGGAGTAAAAACGGTGATTGTCCAGAAGAGATAAAACGTCAAAGACCATCTAATTAAATTATTATGCTCTGGGCAAAGAGCTGATCAGAAATCAGAGACAAGGAAGAATTTGTGTCACTCCTTCCCTGCTACTCGACTTTGCTTTCCTGGTAAAGGGGAGGCAGCCACAGCCACATATTTACAGTAAAATGTCTGATGGAGAAGGCTCTCTTTGATTAGATGACCGATCTTTTAGACAGAAGGCCTTGGAACAGATTTTCAAATTCAGATAAAAAGCATCCTACAAAAATTCAGGCTGCAGGCTAGGTGAAACTTCTAATAGAGATGGTTTCCCAAGTAGATTTTGTTGTAAAAGTTTAAAAGGTTGACACATTTGGCTTTAACCTTTGTTAATAAAATGGGAGTGCAGCATGGTTTGGTCCAATAGACTTCAAAACATAATCACAAATACTCAGAACCCTGACAAGACAAAACCCAACACAAGGGGGTGGCACCTGTGTAGGAATTCACCCCTTTATATAGCCAATGTTCACTAGAGATACTCTGCTTTTAGCATTCTGTTGAGCACCTGATACTGAGATAAACTGGTCTCAGAGCATGCTGAGGGTACATATACAAAACTTGTAAACAACTGAAAGCAAAGACATCAAAGAAAAAATTCTATGTGAGAAATGTCATAACAGCAGTAAAGGGAACAACAACCAAGAATCTGAATTAGGGAAAGTGTAATTATGCACAGCTGAATTGAACTATTTAAAAAATTATTTATTTTTATTTATTTGAAAGGCAGGGTGATGGGGAGATAGACTTTCCACCCACTGGTTTACTCCCAATGCTTGCAATAGCCACGGCTGGGCCAACCTGAAGCCAGTGGCCAAGAATTCCAACCAAGTTTCTCACAAGTGTGGCAGGGACTCAGGTGCTTAAGCCATCACCTGTTGCCTCCCCAGTGCACACTGGCAAGAAGCAGAGGTGGGACTGAATCCAAGGCACTCAGATATGGGATGTGGAGACCCAACCAGCAGCTTGACCCACGGAGCCAAAATGCCTGCTCCTGAACTGAACTGAGTTTTAAGAGAGAAAGAAGACTGAATTATGCAGGATGTACAAATTACAGGATTCAGTTACCAACCAATTAAGATCTGAGGTGAGAAAAGTGGGTATGCGAGTGAGTTTTGCCTTAAGTATCATGTAGAGGACGTAGCTCTTTGTCCTAAATAAATGACATCCACATTTTAGAAACCGAGCTCAATCTCCCATGGAAAGCAACGAGAACGTTGGACTCTACCTTTCTTTCCTTTCCTCTTATTGACTCTGAACAGAGTGCCATTAACACATTATTACTGCCCACAGGCTCCACGGGAGGCCACAATTACTGCCCATCACTACGTTCCACTCCATTCTGCCGGGGGCACTTAGCCGTCACGAAGGAGAGTGGGAAACAACTAATCCAGTGCTCCTCAAATGTGACTGCCAGAGAACCCGAGAGGCCTAGGGAACTGTGAGTGGACCGTCTCAGGTGGAGGTAAACCATACAACAGACTGTGAGCACAGAATGGTGTTTGTATTTTTAAGGGTTGGGGGAAAAAAATAAAAACTAAGTAGAAATGAAAACAAAAAGAATACAGAAGAGAACAATGTGGCCTTTAAGCCTAAAATATTTCTAGGTGGCCTAAGATGCCAATTTAGAGAACTGAAGTATATATTTTAATTCAGCCTTTGCAAATGTGAAATTCTCTTGTGCTGTTTGAGAATTCATGGATGAAACATCCTGCCCCATAGTACGTGTATCTGTGTTTGTTTTGCTATTAAAGATGTTATTTTTGTAGTGTGCTCAAAAATCTTCAAGTCAAATGGACATTCTGGACCACTGGGCAGCCTTCATTCTGTGACTTTGGGTCAAAGAAACCCAACACTGATTGTGCCAACAAACATGTAGTAAGCACCTCATGTTACTTGTCCTAAATTTGATTTCATCAAGTGACTTTCTTGACTGTGGTCCCAAATTCTGAGATGACCAACAATAACCCCATATCTCTTGGTAACTACAGAACAAAATAGGACTCTAAGGGCAGAAATAACAGTGAAACAGCCTAAAATTCAATTTAATGTACTCTCCAAAACAGCTTGAAATATTGTTTCAAATGGCTAGAAACATATTAAATAACCTGATATAGGGAAATGATTTTATTAATTATGATCCTCCACCTAAGGGAATGGTATCCAATCTCTAAAGACAGACTTACAATATCCTAGAAATTATTTTTGCTGAGACTAAAGCATGGCACAAAACGATATATATATAGCAAGATGTGATTTTACAAATATGTAGTTTTTTTTTTTTTAAGATTTACTTATTTATTTATTCAAAAGGCAGCGAGTTACAGACAAAAAGGGAGAGACAGAGAGACAGCAAGAAAGATCTTCCATCTGCTAGTTCCCTCCCCAAATGGCTGCAATGGCCAGGGCTGGGCCAGGTCTATGCCAGGAGCCAGGAACTTTATCCAGGTCTCCCAAATGGGTGCAGGGGCCCAATCACTTAGATTATCTTCAGCTGCTTTACCAGGCACGTTAGCAGGGAACTGGATTGGAAGCGGAGCAGCCAGGAATCCAATTGGGTCCATCTAGGAAGCCAGTGTCTGTATAGCAGGCAGTGGCTTAACCAACTACTCCAGCTTACCTGGCTACACTGCAAGCTGTCCTGTACATACTTTTAAGAGAAAATGCATCTCTTAAATGTTGCATCTTATTTAAAAGGCAAAACTGATTGTTCTCCTCTTCTTTCTCATTCTCATTTTTCAAATTATATAATAATAATGCTGGGTAAACCAACCAATTCAGTATCAAAACTTTTAAATACCGCTTTCGAACAATCTCTTCTGAACCCTTGATCAAAGACAGCATTTTATGGTATATACATGGCATACCACACAGCCTTAAAAGGAATAAAATCTTGTCACATGCTACAACATTGATGAACTTTGAAGATATTGCTGTAAGTTAAAGAAGGCGGTCACAAAAGGACAAATACTGTCAAATGGACTCCTATAAGGGATCTAAAGTAGTCAGACTCATAGAGGTACCAAGAAGAATAGTGGTTGCCAGGAGCTAGGGAAGGAGGTGGCAGGTGGATTTAGGCATGAGTGAATGTGGGAGAGGGGGCACAAAACCCTCATCCGGGGGAGGGATCTGGGACCCTGCTCACTGCCAAGAACCATCCAATGCTGTCTACTCTGTGGTTTAGCTGGTGGCTAAAGTGTTCAGATAAAACGGGAACTCATCCAAACCAGAAAAGTCTAGTTTATGGCACACGTGTAGTGAGACCCAGTTTGACACTGAGTGACCCTGCTTCATTACACATTAGTATAACATGATGAGCATTCCAGCTTTGCCCTCACTCCCAACCACCACAGTGGGCATTCCCCATGCATGCTGGGAAGCCACAAGGCAGAGAGCTCAAGGTGTGCAATGCCTAGATGTCAATCAAAAATGCCAGTTGCGAGCATCACCGCCCCATCTCCAGTCAATGCCCCTTATTCTTTAGAGATAAATTCTGGGGCCAGCCCTGTGGTGCTGTGGCATAGTAGGTTAAGCTTCCGCCTGCAGCACCAGCATCCCATATGGGCACTGGTTTGAGTCCCGGCTTCTCCTCTTCCAATCCAGCTCTCTGCTATGGCCTGGGAAAGCCGTAGAAGATGGCCCAAGTCCTTGGGCCCCTGTACCCGCATGGAAGATCCGGAAGAAGCTCCTGGCTCCTGGCTTTCGACTGGTGGAGCTCTGGCCATCGCAGTCAACTGGGGAATGAACCAGCAGATGGAAGACCTCTCTCTCTCTGCCTCTGCTTCTCTCCCTATGTAACTCTGACTTTCAAATAAATAAATAAATCTCTTTTTTTATTTGACAAGTAGAGTTATAGACAGTGAGAGAGAGACAGAGAGAAAGGTCTTCCTTCCGTTGGTTCACCCCCCAAATGGCTGCTACAGCCAACGCGCTGCGCCAATCCGAAGCCAGAAGCCAGGTGCTTCCTCCTGCTCTCCCATGGGGTACAGGGGCCCAAGCACTTGGGCCATCCTCCACTGTCCTCCCGGGCCACAGCAGAGAGCTGGACTAAAAGAGGAGCAACCGGGACTAGAACCCAGCGCCCACATGGGACGCCGGCACCGCAGGTGGAGGATTAACCAAGTGAGCCACAGCGCTGGCCCAAAATAAATAAGTCTTAAAAAAAAAGGGGGGGGGGGGGAGATAAAGTTCCAAATCAGAGAAAAAGAGCAAAAGAGCACCATGTTTCATCTCAACTGGCCTATTCCTCCCTTGGAACATACTTTATAATAAACTTTGCTTTACTGTCCTTGCTTTCATCTCTCTGAACTGTGATTCATTACTCTGTCAGTGAAAAAGAATCGAGGCGAGCTGGCTGCTGCCAGTAACAGAGGCAGGGGCAATTATTCTTCACAATGTGAAGCGTTTCAGTGTTGCAAACTAAAAAGGTTCTAGGAATCTGTTTTACAATAAGGTGAATCATCTGATACCACCACTCAATTATACACTTAAAAATGGTTAAGACAATTTTACTCATGTGTGTGCGGTGTTTTTTACCAGAGTAAAAATGCTTTTAATAAAAAATAAAATGACAAAAATAGAGGCAGGCCTTTGATCTAGCAGTTAAAGATGCCTGTGTCCCATATTAGAGTGCTGGAACTCGAGTTCAAAACCCAGTTTGCACCCATGATTTCAACTTCCTGCCAGCGCAGATCCTGGGAGGCAGCAGGTGGTGGCTCAAGTGCCTGGGTCCCAGCTTTAACCTGGCTAAGTCCCAGACACTGCAGGCACTGGATAAGTGAGCCAAAGGATGGGAGCGCTGTTTGTCTGTCTCTCTCTTGTGAATACCTAATAAATAAATAAAAAATAAAATGTTTATACTGAAAAAAAATCTTTTAACAAAAAGAAAATATATAAAGCAGCAACCATCTGTTTGCTGAATATGGAGGGAAAAAAGACATGAAAGGAGAATAGATATTTTCCTTTTAAGTAGATAATAACAATTTTCGTTTCTGGTGCACTCTATGCATGTCGATTCCACAGAGAGAGAACAAAGATTGAAAACCTGTATTGGGGGGGGGAGGCTGGCTCCATGGTACAGTAGGTTAATCTTCCTCCTGCAGTGCCGGCATCCCATATGGGTGCCGGTTCTAGTCCTGGCTGCTCCTATTCCCATTCAGCTCTCTGTTATGGCCTGGGAAAGCAGTAAAAGATGGCCCAAGTGCTTGGGCCCCTGCACCTGCATGGGAGACCTGGAAGAAGCTCCTGGCTTAGGATCGGCACAGCTCCAGCCGTTGCGGCCATTTGGGAAGTGCACAAATGGAGGGAAGACCTTTCTCTCTGTCTCTCCCTCTCACTGTCTGTAACTCTACCTCTAAAATGAATAAATAAAATCTTTAAAAAAAAAAAGAAAAAGAAAACCTGTACGGGAGGCTGGCAGCAGCATTCCAGCATAATGGATTAAGCTGCATCCCATATAGAGTCCCGGCTGCTCCACCTCTGATCCAGCTCTCTGCTAATGTGCCTGGGAAAGCAGCACAAGATGGCCCAAGTGCTTGGGTCCCAGCCACTCCAAAGGGAGACCCAGATGAAGCTCCTGGCTCCCAGCTTCAGTCTGGCACAACCCTGGCCGTTGCGCCATTTGGGAAGTGAACCACCAGATAGAAGATTTGCTCTCTCTTATCCCCCCCACCTAATTAAATAATAAATAAATCTTTAAAAAAAAAAAAAAAAAAAAAAACAACTCTGTACATAAGTACCTTAGCTTCCTAAACCCAAACCAGACATTAAAACCAATTAGAAAAGCCTACAAGGTGGCATATTGACTTTTAGAACCCTATCAGTCACCTTCCCAGAGAAGACTCTCCCTTATGACACACCAGGGAATCAACAAAAATAGCCAGGTTTTGCCGGCTTGGATTTTTAACTGAAAAGGACTGTGGAAGATTAAGAGGAAAGGAGTTTATAGTGCAACAGAGGGAGAGCAACGGAATCCACATTAAAGCTAAAGAACCAGTTCTGAACAAAGAAATTTCAAAGTCTGGGTAGCCAGGAACACACCCAAGCCACACCCTGGGATGGGATGCATAAGGACAGCAGCCACACCTGTGCCTGGCCCCACTGCTGCTGCTACAAACCCGTGTTTCTGCTTCATCTCCTGTGTTAAATTCTGGAGTGGGAAGAATGGATTGGTCATGCCAAGAAGCTTCAGTTCAGTGGGAAATCCTCTCGGTGGGCAGGACAGTCAAGTGCAAAATGGAGAGAAGGCAAATGTCCACAATGGTGACCTACCAGGT
Source organism: Oryctolagus cuniculus (assembly GCF_964237555.1). Lineage (NCBI taxonomy): Eukaryota > Metazoa > Chordata > Mammalia > Lagomorpha > Leporidae > Oryctolagus > Oryctolagus cuniculus. The sequence continues at coordinate 92,827,907 of NC_091436.1, forward strand.
AACCTAGCAACTGCTTACTGTCTTACATGCCTAGCTCATCCCTTTCAAATAAAGTAATAAGTTTCTTGCTAATTCTAAGAAATAAAAGAATGTGCAAGCTTTCTTGATCCTATTACCTGCAAAATGCTGGGTATCTAAAGGTTAACTAACCAGGTGAGACCACTCAAACTGTCACCGGGTTAAGCAAGGTGCACCGGGCAGGGGGCACGGATAAGGCCTATGGTCTAATGCTTTTGTCAAAGTCACATTTCTTTGACCTTGCTAACAGAACAGACTATGCTAGCAGTGGGTACACCAGCATCTGCTGTCACCCCCACCATGGGACTAACACTGCTCGTTTAGCTCCTAATGTACCTAGGAAGACAGCAGAGGGTGGCTCCAGCACTTTGGTTCCTGCCACCTCTGTGGAAGATGAAGTGGGAACTTCTGGCTCTTGACTTATGTCTGGCTGTTGCTAGCATTGCAGGAGTGAACCACTGAATGGAAGATCTCTCTGTATCTCTTCTCTCTGACTTCTAAGTAGATAAAAATAAACATTTTTAAAAATTCAACGAAAGAATTAAGAGGTAAATTAAATCTCTCAGAAAAGAAAGCCAAAGAAGTAAACAATAAGAAAAAACATAAGAACACAATATCCAAATTAACAGACATGCAAGACAGAAAATAGGGGAAAAATAAAGAGGAAAATGTTGAAAGACAATGTAAGAACATGTTTAGTAATTCAATCATACACTTTCTTAGATTATAAGGACATACTGAGTACTCAGCACAATGAATGTAAAATAACACACTATGTAATTCATCAAAAATATTCAGAATACACATATGAATAAGATATCTTAAAAATTAGCACAGAAGAGGGGCTGCCGCTGTGGCCTAGTAGGTTAAGCTTCCGCCTGCAGCACCGGCATCCCAGATGGGCACTGGTTCTTGTCCCAGGTGCTCCCCTTCTGCTCCAGCTCCCTGCTAATGGCCTGGGAAAGCAGTGGAAGATGGCCCAAGTGCTTGGACCCCTGCATTCAATTGCGAGATCCAGAAGAAGCTCCTGGCTCCTGGCTTTGGATCGACCCAGCTCCAGCTGGTGAGGCCATCTGGGGAGTGAACCAGCAGATGGAAGACCTCTCCTTATCTCTCTCTCTTTTTCTCTGTAACTCTGCATCTCACATACATAGTAAATAAATAAATCTTTTTAAAAAAATTAGCACAGCATAAACTGACAAAAATGAAGGAAAGTGGCATTAAATATCTCAACTGCAGCACTGGAAACTAGATGATAACAATGCAATACCATCAAAATTCTTTCCAACCTAGAATCCTATACTCAGAAACCACTAGTCAACTAAAAACCAGAACACAGACATTTTGACACCCACAAAGACTGAGAGACACAAAACCGCTGGATTTTTGTTTAATCCTTCTAGCACTGTTTGCATTATAGCTTTCCTCTATGTAGAACTGTACGGCTTACATATCCAATTATTACCTCAATTTGCTCTGTATGCACAAGAGTGCATGTTCTATCCTGTGTAATCATAAATAGTAACACTCTTGGTTTTCACACACACTTCTCCCAATAAAATATCAAATACAAAATCGTGACATAAAAATTACCCCAAAACAGTAAGATTTTTTTTTCTTCTATTTTTTGACAGGCAGAGTGGATAGTGAGAGAGAGACAGAGAGAAAGGTCTTCCTTTTGCCGTTGGTTCACCCTCCAATGGCCGCCACGGCTGGCACACTGCGGCCTGCACACCGCGCTGATCCGATGGCAGGAGCCAGGTGCTTTTCCTGGTCTCCCATGGGGTGCAGGGCCCAAGCACTTGGGCCATCCTCCACTGCACTCCCTGGCCACAGCAGAGAGCTGACTGGAAGAGGGGCAACCAGGACAGAATCCAGTGCCCTGACCGGGACTAGAAGCCAGTGTGCCGGCACCGCAAGGCGGCAGTAAGATTTATTTTTATGTAATAATTTATTTAAGAAGATACTTAGAAATAGTTGGGGCCAGTGCTGTGGCATCCTGTTTGGTTCGAGTCCAAGCTGCTCCACTTGCAATCCAGCTCCCTGCTAATGCATCTAGGAAAGCAGTGGAGTACAGCCCAAGTTCTTGGGCCCCTGCACCCACATGGGAGACCTGGACGAAGCTCCTGGCTCCTGGCTCATTGCGGCCATTTGGGGAGTGAACCAGCGGTCAGAAGACCCCTCTCTCTCTCTCTCTGTCTCTACCTCTCTTTGTAACTCTTTCAAATACATAAAAAATAAATCTTAAAAAAGTCACAAATACTCTGTGAAGAAAGACAAATGTTACCATTTCTTGTTAAAGGTGATAAAACTGAGGTTTAAGGAAATCAGTAGCTTTCCAAAGGTGTCACAGCCAAGGTAAGGGAGTACCTGAACTCAAGTTACAGTCAGTGGCGTGTTCAGGATTCTCCTCACAATGTACATGGGACAGTCTGAGCAATCCTAGCAATCTGTTAATTTCTCATTCTGCCTCAGCACACAGGGGAAGAGAACTATTTCTTTTGAAGCCACGAAGAGCATTCTTATCCCTTCCCTCCAACCGAATGAGAACCCTGCTATTTCTTTCATCTCAAACACCCGGCACTGCAGCCCCTTCTCTTCCTCCAGGCTGTTCTTAAAGAACTGCAGTCCCCCAGTAAACCCTGACTTATGTTCTCAGAGAGATAGCAAAAACAAAGTGCTAACTTACTCATCAGAAAGAAGTTCATATTTTCCTAACCTAAGGAGTAAGAAGGTGGTTAGATAATTAGACAACAGTGACTCCTTCTCATAGGCTGCATATACCAGGAAGGCATCGAATAAATGTCAGAAGTTCACAGTGATCTCTCTGGCTCATTATTGCAAAATGCAGCTCACTAATTTACAATCACCTGTTATTTATATCATAGATAAAGATTCAAGAATCATTACTCCTCCCACTCTGCCCCCCAAAATGTATTAATCAAAACAGACGCTTCAAAATTAATGGCACACATACACATAAACACACACACACACGCAGCTTCTCTTCCTACCCGAATTTCCAAGGCAGAGAGAGAGGAAGACCAGAGACGCACATGCACTCACATTCACACACCACACAACTACGCACACACACATTCTGGGACCTGGCACTCAGCCCCTCTGAGGGTCAACCCCGCCGGACTTGTGGACCTGATAGGGACACTGCGGGAAGAGATCCACGGCACTGTTTGCGAGCACCAGAGAAACAGCGCGGCGGCATGGGGCCACTTACTCCACAGTATCGGTCGCCGTTAAATATCTGCGGGGGCAGCGGGTTGCCCTGCGCGGGCTTCTTTTCCGGGGGTACGTTTTTGTACATCCATTGCCTCTGCTCTTCTGACATTGTGATATCCACCTCCTCAAACTCTATCTTGTTGGCTTCCAGAAATCTCACCACATCTTGCTGCTTCTTCTTTATCTAGAGAAGAGGAGACAAATAAGGAGGAATGTTCATCGGAAACACCGGTACACATTTCCGAACGGAACGAGCTGTGATTTCTCACTGTGAGAGGTCCCTGACAAGGAGAGGGGAGACGAACACGGATGCCGTGCGCTGTCCACGCACTGAGTGCCCAACACGGGACTGGGCAAAGCCCGGCACGGGGACTCCTTCGCCTGCATTCCCCAGCACTCTTGAGACACGGCTCTGCGCAGGCTGCATCAGGTGGGAGGCGCACTAAGTTCTCAGCGGGCCGTAACCACGCACCATCCCGGCCTCCCGCACCTGCACAGGAAGTTGACATTTCCAGTCACGGATGCTCCCTCCGGCCCAAAACCACGCGGAAACCACGCCTGGGCCCGTCGGCGACGGCGACATTTCACTGATTCACGAGCGCAGCACATTTGTATTCGCCGCAGCAGCCTCCTGCCGATATTCCACGGCTCTAACCACGATCATGAAAGCATCCTTTCATCAATTCGCAAGAGGAAAATGTTCTCTAAGGTGAGAGTAAACCACCAGCTCCATCTGCCTTTGAACTCTTGTTCCTTAACCCTTTTTATTCCTCTGCTCTTCTCGTTTCCTTCTTCAGTCACTAGGGGTCAGGGGTGCGCTAGAGGAGCTGCCGACGCCTGTGCAGGTCTTCAAAATGTTCCCACCTCCTTAATTTAAGGGCAATGCCTCAACTAATTTAGGTGGGATAATGTTCAGCGTCTTCAACGGCATGTAAAACATAAGAAACGAAGCTTGCCCTTTCTATGTGATTTTCAGAACTCTACATACATAACAAAACTGAAGTGGTGAAGTGGTTTATAATGTCCTGGGAGAAGACCTAGCAGCCATTAGACCCTCCCTCACCCCCGTCAAGGGAAATAAAATGCTTGAAGAACAAACTCTCACGTACTGATGGCCCCCACAATCCCCGCCCCACAACGTCTCTGTCCCTGAACTTGGAAATCGGCCACCTGCTTATTGTAAGCAAAGTGATTCTGATCACAACAGGGCTGAAGTCTATGGGCGTGACTGGTGTAGACAAAAATAGAATGCTGGCAAAATATGCCAGGTTCCATGATATTTTAAGATGAGAGAATGTATAGTTATAAATCCAAATTGATAACGGGGTTATCTCAATTTCTTGAAGTAAGCCATTTCTAATTTCTGAAAAAGCTTTCCCCTGTCTCTAATACACAGTTTCACAGACATGGCTATGATGTGGGGTAAGTCAGGGAGATAGATTAAGTTCATGGACTGGAGACCACACCTCCCTCCACCCCCAGGTAATCCTATCCACCTACCTGTCAGATGGCCACTTCCCCAGGATGTTCCTCCCCTTACCTCGGACCTGGGATCAGTACTATGTAACCACTCCCCTTTTCTAGGCTCATAAGAAGCCTGGTAAAGGGGAATGGGTTCCCCTTCTCTCTTTTCTGTCTCTCTGTCTCTCTCTCTCTCTCTCCCCTCCCCCGTCGTGGACCCTAGCAAGCAGGGTGTGGAAGTCCCTCTTTACCCTTCCTGGCCAACCTTCCCTATATAAAGCCCTCATGTTCCTGTGTATTCTCGCTCTGTAAATAAACCAACACGCTGCGAGTTGTCTTTGTGCCTGTACTTAGAATTCTTCTCTAAGTAAAAGACAAGAGTCTGGAATAGGAATTTAGGCCCAACCTAGCCCACAACAGATACATTACTTAAAACTGCCCTACAGGGCGAAGGTTCTTGTTCTTGCTTCACAGATGAGGAAACTGAGGTCAAAAGTGATGACCTGGGCTTTCTTTTTCTTTCTCTTCTTAAAATTTTACTTAAGAGGCAGAGAGAAAGAGAGAGAGAATCTCCCACCCACTGGTTCATTCCACAAATGCTCTCAAGGCTGGAACTATGAAGTCAATCCAGATCTGCCATGTGGGTAGCAGGGACCCAACTCCTTGGGCATCACTGTGCTTGCCAGGGTCTGCGTGAGCAGGAAGCTAGAGCAGGAGCTGGAGATGCTAATGGAACCCAGACCCCGATATGGGACACAGGTGTCTCAACCACTGGAGTACACACATACCTGTGTTTACTTGTTTTGAACGAAGTCCTGCAGCTGCTGTGTGTTCCTGTGAAAATAATTATGTCATTTTCCTGTTTAAAATCCAACCCCCTGCCCTGCCACTGCCCTTAAAGAACATAAACACTTCTTAGCACAGCACAATCTCTTCATGACCAAGCTTCTTTGAGTATAAAAACAGGATTTGCATTTGTAAAAGTCTGGAAATCATAAAACAAACAGTGGCCTATAATTCTACTACCCAGGCAACCACGTTGAGAAACAGGCCTAGCCTTTCTGTTCATGTACACCTCTCTATATCCAGTGCATTTCCATGATAATGATCAAAAAATGAAACCAGCACATACTCAAACCTTGTTTCTCAATGTGTTTGCACACACTCACACACACACTTCTCAATCAATCATCTACCTGAACCTCAAAACAGGGCTACTTATAAAACTCACACATTCTCAATGCTGGGATACAGCCAAGACACATACACAACTTCCTTACTTCCCCAACCCCTGCCCTATACCCGTAAATGCGCACACACATGCACACCCACCACACAATTTATTGCGGAACATAATCCCCTTCCTTTCCTTTCACAGGATAACACCTGATAAAAATAACTGCATCCTGCCCTTTTAATTAACAATGCATCATGAGCACCATCCTAATCATTAAACATTTTTCAAAAGCATAAATTTTATTATCGGTCCAAAACCCTCATCATGTAGATGTACAGTTAACTGTCACTGTGCCACTGGACATTTAGCATCCTTTTGACTTTTGCTACCAGATGTAACATTATGTAGAAAATATCTGTAAAGGCCACTCAGGCTGCTTTAGCAAAATACCATAAACCAGGCAGTATGAATAAGAGAAAGGGGCTTCTCCACGGTTCGAAAGGCTGGGATGTCCAAGGTCAAGGCGCTGACAGATGGAGTGAATAGTGAGAGCTTGTTTCCAGGTTCATAGATGGTACCTTCTTGCTCTGTCCTCCCATGACAAAAAAGGCAGCTCTCTGGGGACTCTCACAGGGAACCAGTCCCACTCATAAGAGCTGTGTCCTCACGACCAAATCACTTGCCAACAGCCCACCTCCTACAACCACCACATTGGTCATTAGGTTTCAACATACGAATGGGGGGGGGTGTCACATTAATATCATAGCCACATCTTTATTTATAAATTCTGCATCTCAATATTATTTTAGGTCAAAGCATGATAAATGAAACCCAGGCGTCACAGGGCACACACAATTTACAAGTTCCTAATGGATCCCAAGCTAAACTGTTTTCAACATGTCCATACAAATTTATACTTCCATTAGAAGTATCTGAATGTGTCCAGGTCTCAACACCCCTCCGCCCTCATGATCACTATCTGAAAGCCAAACATAAACGTTAATCATAGATACTAAAATTCAAGTACATAAAAAACATCAATAATGCTCAAGAAAAAAAAGGATGGTTCTTTGTTAATGGTGATGCCTGACATAAGGAATAAAATGTAAGAACGATCTCTATTTTAAAAGAGGGAAGCGAGGAAGTCATGCCCAGACTTGTATTTCAAAGGCATCACTTTAACACCATACAGCTTTTTTTTTTAAAGATTTTTTTTTTAATTTATTTATTTGACAGGTAGAGTTACAGACAGTGAGAGAGAGACAGAAAGGTCTTCCATCCGATGGTTCACCCCGCCAATGAACACTACAGCCGGCACTGCACTGATCTGAAGCCAGGAGCCAGGTGCCTCCCCCTGGTCTCCCATGCAGGTGCAGGGCCCAAGCACTTGGGCCATCCTCCACTGCTTTCCTGGGCCTCGGCAGAGAGCTGGACTAGAAGAGGAGCAACTGGGACAGAACCCGGCGCCCATATGGGATGCTGGCGCCGCAAGCGGGGGATTAACCTAGTGCGCCACGGCACTGGCCCAACACAATACAGCTTTAAAAGAAAAAGGGGAAAGCTCTGTAATACTGATAATACTGTTAGAAAAAAAAATCTCCCAGAACAAAAAAATTGAGAAAAATGGGAATATATTTATATTTGCTTATATTCATATTTTGAAAAACCTCTTTAAGGGGGCCAGCGTTCTGTTGCAGCAGGTTAAGCTACTGCCTAAAGCACAGGTATCCCATATGGGCACCAGTTCCAGTCCTGGCTGCTGCACTTAGGATCCAGCTCCCTGCTAATGGCCTGGGAAGGCAGCAGAGAATGGCCCAAGCGCTTGGGCCCCTGGAACTATGTGGGAGACTCAGAAGAAGCTCCTGACTCCTGGCTTCAGCCTGGGCTATTTCGGCCATTTGGGAATGAACCAGTTGATGGGAGACCTTCCTCTCTTTATCTCTTGTCGCTCCCCCTCTTCATGGAGGAACGACACTGAACCCTGCCTAGGCTTCATATCCGAGTCACGGCACCATTATGTCGCTCCCCCTCTTCCTGGAGGAACGACACAGGACCCTGCGCTGTTCTTTCGTCTGCTCGGCCCTCCCCGGGTTTGCTGCTGGTCCTTCCCGGGTTGGCTACCATCCCTTCCACCTCCGTGGAAGGGCGGTTCCCCCTGCCACATTCCCCACTTCCGCGGGGGAGCGGCACACCGCCGGCCGGCTCTCTCGGGGGCTGCACAGGTGTTTCCCTTAGATGTTCCTGGTGCATGCCGTCTCTCTCCTCCTTTATAGTCCTCCTCCGCCAATCCTAACTCGGCTGCCCACATGCCGAGTACGCTGCTCTCCTCCAATCAGGAGCAGGATCAGCTCCTGGAGGTCATCACTCAAGTTGGCAAGAGGCAGCTGCGTAGAAGCTGTTTCCTCCTCTCCCAGCACCATATTGTGGGAGAGCAGATGCATAGAATAAGTCTTAATTCCAGTAACTTAGTCTAGTCCGAGTTGCTCCCCACAATCTCTCTCTCTCTCTCTCTCTCTAACTTTCAAATAAGTAAAATAAAGCAAAAGAAAAGAAAACATTTTGAAGGTCATGTCAGAAACTAACCAAAGTGACCATCAAGAGGCTGCAGCAGGAGGAACTGGGTGAAGGGACGACAAGGGAGCAAGATTTTACTTCAAAATTTTTGAACATTAAATATGCATTGATATTCAAAAGAACAGAACTGGCTAATACTACAGCAAAATTGTTACCGGAGAAGCAAAGGGTCCTTGTCTTCACGCAAGAAAGAATTCAGGTGTAAGACAGAGAGTAGTAGAAAGCAAAATAGCGAGGTTTATTAGGGTAGGGACATCTGAAAGAACGGATGGGCATCTCTCCAAACAGAACCTGAGAGAGTGCGCAGTGCACATTTAGGCTGGGGCTTTTAAGGGGATGGGTCTTGCCTTCCCTCCCCCTCTCCTTCTTCTCCCAAACAAAAGGACTTGTTGGATGTAAATACTTAAAAAATCTCTTCAGAATCCCCCTGCCCACCCCTCCGCCCCATGAAGTTATTACACAGGGGAAGCCTGGCTGACATCACCTCGCCTTAGAGGAAGGATGTTTATCAAGCCAGGTAGAAGGGGCAGGACCCCTGGAAGGTCATCAGGATCCAGGCAGGACATTTGAAGTGCAAACACTGGGCTGCACCTGGAAGGTTATCGGGATGATTTTGAGATGCGGATGCTGGACCTAGAATGTCAATTCCTTAGGCCTTTGTCACACACACATACACTCATTTCTGACTTCCTACCTAACAAAATCACCCCAGTAAACAAGACGGGAGAAATTTAACCTAGAGAAGGAAATTTTCAAGGCAATGTTTGTGGCATTAGTACCAGGAAGGAAGATGAGTCACATGAGCACAGGCTGTTATTAAGACCCGCAGGAGAGTGCAGAGGGGAAGGAGGCCTGGCTCAGCAGGCCGGGACCTGTGAGAAGGCATCGCCCCCTGCTGGGCGGGCCCCAGGGAATAGAGAGACTTCCCTTGGGGCAGCAGGAAGCCTTGACAGGGACTTGGTGTGCTGGCCACAATCCCAGTCAGAAAAACAGTAACATACACAATGGTTTCCGTCGACAAAGGGTTTTATTCTCCCCATGTTTCAACTTCTCCAAAACAAAGTACACCTTGCCACTGACATTAAAAAGAAATTGCTGAGGAAATGCAAAAGAAATCAGCTAGAACCGTCTCAGTCTTCACCCATATGGATCTTCCCATGGGTGAAATGCACCTGTAATATACTAAGCTAATCTTCTGTATATTAAGATAATCGAAAATGAATCTTGATGTGAATGAAAGGGGAGAGGGAGTGGGAAAGGGGAGGGTTGTGGGTGGGAGGGACGGTATAGGGGGGAAGCCATTGTAACACATGAATCGTACTTTGGAAATTTATATTCATTAAATAAAAGATAAAAAAAAAAAAAAGAAAAAAAAAGAAATGCACCTGTAAGGGGAATGCTTTTGTATTTAAACACATTTAGAAGCTAGGAGAGACAACTGCTGGTGATTCACCAGGGAACCAGTCTCCCTTTCCTAGTAAGCTAAGTCTGGTTTTGTTTAGGAGAGCAATGTGCTTAGCTATAAAGCTTTGTTTACCCTACAGGGGATCACAGGATACAGTTTAGCCAAGAGCTGTAAGGTGGAGGGCCTCGAGAAGGCTTCACTTAATGAATAAGACACAGTGCAGTGCCCGTGTGCCCTTTCCCTCTCTTCTTCCCTGCGGAAATGCAGACATGGGGCCTGGAGGCACAGAACCCATGTCAGCAATGTGAAAACAAACACCATGCGCTAAAGATGGTCACGCAGAAAGCCAGGAGCCCTGATGACAATTGGCAGCTGCCACCCAGCCTCTCCTGGCACAGCCGCCTGTAAACTTTTCCATTTCAGACAGATAAACTAATAAGGTGAGTCACTCTTCACCCAGGTTTCCATAGCTTGCCCCCAAATTCCCAGCAATTCAGGAAATTCTTAATTGCTGCTTCTGGTGTCTGCAGAAATGGGGTATCATGATGAAGGATTCAAAATAAAAGCTATTACAGCACCGTAGAGCCTGAAAATAATAGCTGTAAGCTATAAATTTAATATAATTGAGTGAATATTTGTTACTGGGTAAACAGATGAATTTTCATTATTTTCTTCATAAAGCTACAACCAAGGCACTGGAGCTAAAACAGGAAGGGAGTCTCAAAAGGATGAAGGCTGCATTTCACTTAATCATTCAGACACATGGTCTTCTCACACACACACACACACCATTCAAAGCAATTAAAAGGAACAGATCCTGTAAATCCCTGGGGATAGACAGGGAAAGGCAAAATATGGCCCTGGGGCCCAATCCAGCTGGACTGACTACTTTTGTATGTCCTACAGCCAAGAATGATCTTTATATTTTTAAATGGGGAGAAAAAAAAATAACGATAATATTTGAGGTTATATAAAAAGTATATTTTTTTCCATTTTTTATCTTTTATTTAATGAATATAAATTTCCAAAGTACAACTCATGGGTTACAATGGCTTCCCCCCCCATACCGTCCCTCCCACCCACAACCCTCCCCTTTCCCACTCCTTCTCCCCTTCCATTCACATCAAGATTCATTTTCGATTATCTTAATATACAGAAGATCAGCTTAGTATACCTTAAGTATGGATTTCAACAGTTTGCTCCCACACAGAAACATAAAGTGAAAAATAATAGATGATTTTTTTTGAATGATGATGAAATCAGATCAGACCTATTGTCATGTTTAATCCCAGTGAGAGTCAAGTTGGGAATTGATAATTTCTTATATAAAAAGTATATTAAATACACATTTCAGTGCCATAAATAAAGCTGCCTGGGAACAAAGCAACACCTATTTGTCACATAACAGCAGAGTTCAGCAGTTGTGACAGACTTATGTGGTCCCCAAAACCCAGAATATTTACCAACTGCCCTTTACAGAAAAGGTTTGTTAACCTGTGGGCGGAGCTCACAGAGCCTCCAAGCTCACTTTCCCCTGACCACCAGCGTTTACATCTTATTATTATTATTATTATTTTGACAGGCAGAGTGGACAGTGAGAGAGACAGAGAGAAAGGTCTTCCTTTTGCCGTTGGTTCACCCTCCAACGGACGCCAAGGCCAGCGTGCTGCGGCCAGCGCACCACGCTGATCCGATGGCAGGAGCCAGGTGCTTTTCCTGGTCTCCCATGGGGTGCAGGGCCCAAGCAGAGAGCTGGCCTGGAAGAGGGGCAACTGGGACACAATCTGGCGCCCCGACCAGGACTAGAACCCGGTGTGCCAGCGCCGCAAGGCGGAGGATTAGCCTAGTGAGCCGCGGTGCCAGCGTTTACATCTTGACCAGTCCTGCCAGGGCTCTCCAGGCCCCTTCAATGCTCCATGTTTCAGCGCAGCATTCTGCGTGTTTTATGTGTTTGCTTGAATACTGCTAGAATATACATTCCCATAAGGAAGAGGATTCTGTGTTTGGCTCACTGCTGCATCACGGGAAGTGTGTGGCACACAGCAGACATCCAACACCGGTCTGTTAATGAGTAGGCAGCATTTTCACAAGCAGAAGAAGGGTGGCAACCAACTCACAGCAGTGTTCATTTTTTGTAAGGCCTCACCTTCAGAGAGCATCTCTAGCCACCTCGCTCAAGGTTTATGGCCTGAATTGAATAGCATTTACTCATCTGTTTCCTTATTTTTGTTCTCACCCCTCTCTCCTTGGGCCAGCTTAGGAACCGGCACACAGGAGACCCTCAATAAATATTAACTGAATTATCACCCCAGGGCTGCACATCAAAGATTTCCAGGCCATGTTGGAGAGAAGCCATGCAAACCAAGTTGATAATTTAGAAACAAATGTAACTGCAGGCTACCCCCAAAGGGAATGTGGACCAAACATCAGAATTTGACAAGCCTAAAACTGAATGAATTTAAAATCCAGTCCATCAAGGGTGCTACATCTAACTACAAAAGGCCAAATATTTCAGAAGAATCTCTAAACCCTAAATGCAAAAACAAAACAAAACAAAGTTTCACTTCTAACTTTGACAATGATCGAAGAAGAAAGTTGCATGCATGCAACTCATGTTTAAATGAATCCTATTGTTCATTTTAAAAACTGCATATGTAAGACATTGTGTGTTTTATTTCGCCCAAATGTTTTCATTAAGTTGATCCATCTGCAAATGAGTGATAACTGAGAATTAAGCAAGTGTGTTGGTATTTCCCTGACTGTGCTAATGTCGACTCCAGTACCCTCAGCCATTTCTCCCACGGAGATCCAGGAGCTCTGAAGCAAGGGCCTCAGCTGTGTTTTGAAGCAGCCCTTTTGCAGTGTGTGGATAAGCCTTTCCACCTTGTCAGCCTGGCCCTGGGGTCTGCTAAGGACCCTACGGCCTGCACTCGGGCTGCGATGACCCACTCCCACAGGCGCCTGGGCAGCAAGCTGTCTGCGCTGAGCTGCCCAGCTTGCTGACGCAGCATGACCACCCAGTGACCCATGGAAATCTTACTGAAGATGCTGGTAGCTTTCACTGGCAACCTCCTGGCCCCAGGAATCCCCCAGGACTGGATCAGAAGACAGACTAAATAAATTACATTGCACTTGACTCAGACCTGCCTCCCTGCTCGTTGGCACTGACCTCTAAGTGAACTTGCATGCTTCCACTGCCTCTACTCTCTCTTTAGGATTAGTTCTTTGCCAGGAGCTGCCAGTTAACTTACGTAGTTAAGCACCCCTGTCAGATTGCTTCCATAGGCCTCCACACATGTCCAGCCATGTCTGAATTCCAAAGTGTTGCACCTCAGCACCGTAGGACTTATTAGTAAACAAAGACACAATCAATTTGAATCAGATAATTTTTTAAGATGAGATTTAATATGAACAATTTTGAGCAAATGGGTTTAACCAAAGAAAATGAAGAACTGATAGAGGTCAGTGAGGAAAATGGAAAAACAGACTCTCCTAGTTTTAATTTGGTCCTGTCAGCTGGGCAACCTTGGAGAAATTAAATTTAGCTTCTCTCTTAGCCTCAGTTTCCAAACCTGTGGACCCAGCTGTATCTTCTTCCAAAGTTTCACTACAGAATTAAATAAGAAAAGAGCTAGGTAGTAATGTGTACTTGCTCGTTTTATTCAAACACATTAGCTTTTCTTTCCTTGCCCTAGCTGTGGCCTCCTGCACACAGTATAAAGTGACATGTGGCTACGTTCAAAGGCTTCATGTATTTGAAGCAATGGTTCTTTATTTTACTGACTTTCACACTTCAAACACACAGCTTTCTTTTTTTGTGACTGGAGGTAGACCTCAGGCTGATTAGGCCTTTTATGAATCTCAAATGAAAAGGCAGAAGAAAAAAAAGAAAGATTTTCTTACAACTTGACCAGATTTATAAAGGAGGAGCTTTACTTGGAATGGAGGGAGGGAGCGCAGACAGAGGGCCGTAAGACAATTCTTCTTTTCAAGTAAAAAGCAAGGAAAAGACAAGAGCCCTCCTTTGTCAAAGACTCCCTCCAAAGATTGAGGAGGGTACATCAAAGCTGTAAGTTCATAGCAGATTCTTTAAACAATATCTCACTCTTGGATTCATCACCACATTGGCTCATTGTCTGCACTGTGTACTCACAATGATATCGTAACTATGGACTCATTTTTAACATCTTTATTTATTTATTTGGAGAGATAAAGAGAGGTCCCATCTAGTGGTTCACTCCCCCAATGTCTACAACAGCCAGGACGAGGCCAAGTTGAAGCTGGGAGCTGGGAGCTGGGTAGGAAACCACTTACTCGAGTCACCATCTACTGCCTCCCTAGGGTGCATATCCGCAGGAAGCTATAATTGGGAACAGAGCAAGGACTCAAACCCCGGCCCCTATAGAGGACATGGGTGTGGTAACCACCAGGCCAAATGCCTCCCTGGGACTCATTTATACTGTCACACAGATAATACATATAGAACAAAGTATCATACATGTGGCTGGTTAATCTTCAGCCTGTGGCACTGGCTTCTCATATGGGTGCCAGTTCTAGTCCTGACTGCTCCTCTTCTGATCCAGCTCTCTGTTGTGGCCTGGGAAAGCAGTAGAAGATGGCACCCACATGAGAGACCCGGAAGAAACTCCTGGCTCCTGGCTTCAGATCAGCTCAGCTCCAGTAGTTGTGGCCATTTGGGAAGTGAACAAGCAGATGGAAGACCTTCCTCTCTCTCTCTCTCCCTCTCCTTCTCCCTCTCCCTCTCCCTCTCACTGTCTGCAACTCTACCTCGCAAATAAATAAATAAAATCTTTAAAAAAAATAAAAAAGTATCATGGCAGGTGCTAGACTAGTTATCCCAAAGCCATTCATTATGTCTCCCATGAAGGCTGTAAAACCATAGCTCTTTTTCCCAACCTCACTTTCAGCTACTCAGCAGCCATGTGACTGACCCAGTGTTGGCCAGCGAGGTGAGGTAGGAGCCCAAGTCTGCTTGGTGGAGCCTCTGGATGAGGCTTTGTTTCCCTGCTGCAGGAAGCAAAGATGCTAAGGCCCTTTGTCCTTGATGTTCCTTCTTGCTTGCAACCCAGGTGTGATGGCCAGAGGTACAGAGGCAGCCTTTCCACCATAAGGTAAAAGGATTGGGAAAAGGCCAAGAGAATCCCACCAAGTGCAGCCTCCAGACAGACCAGGACAAACCAAACACTTCCATGTGCCTAAGTTCACATTAATCAGGTTCTCCATTACTTGCAGGTGAACACATTCCTAACTGAAACACTCAACCACACATTTCATGGAGCATGGGAATGGGGCAAGGGTGTGCAACAAATCCCAACAAGCAATCTGCTGTCAAGTTCTAATGCTATTTTACTACACATGAAGTAAGTTCTGTGTCTCCAGTTTCTATTTCAATTTATCTTACTCAAAAGCAAACAGCACGTTACCCAGCCAAAGATAATAATTAATGAGGCCATCTTGTAGCGACTGAACGAAGCTTGAAGTTTTATTTTGGAGAACCAGAGCATCAGAAAGCTAGATTTTAAATACAGGAAAAATTTTGAAGGAACCATTAATGTATCTCATAAATTAACACAGTTGTAATGACAGAAAAGGCTGTTTATTTTTGTTCTTATTTGACAGGTAGAGTTATAGATAGAGAGAGAGACACAGAGAGAAAGGTCTTCTTTCCGCTGGTTCACTCCCCAAATGGCCGCTACAGCCAGCGCTGCGCCGATCCGAAGCCAGGAGCCAGGTGCTTCCTCCTGGTCTCCCATGCGGGTGCAGGGCCCAAGCACTTGGGCCATCCTCCACTGCCTTCCCGGGCCACAGCAGAGAGCTGGACTGGAAGAGGAGCAACCTAGACTAGAACCCAGTGCCCATATGGGATGCTGGCACCGCAGGTGGAGGATTAACCAAGTGAGCCACGGTGCCTGCCCAAGGCTGTGGTTTTTCATCTATGTATCATTAGCTCAATCTCTGGGACTTACTGAGCATACAAATGTTTTGATGAAACAAACATTACTGAGATTAAATTAAAAAAGAGTTACAGAGGGAGAGAAAGACAGAGAGAAAGAAGTCTTCTATCGACTGGTCCACTCCCCAAATGGCTTTAATGGTCAGAGCCAAGCAGATCTGAAGCCAGGAACTTCTTCCGGTCTCCTCCGTGTGTGCCAAGGACCAAGGACTTGGGCCAACCTCCACTGCTTTTCCAGGCACGTTAGCAGGGAGCGGGATCAGAAGTTGGAGCAGCCAGGACTTGAACCGGTGCCCATATGGGATGATGGTGCTGTAAGCCAGGGCTTTACCTCTCTGCGCCACAGCACCTGCCCCTAAATAAAATACTTTTAACATTTTCTTCTTTTTAGTCAATTTTTTGGGACCTATTTCCTTGCCTGACTTGCACTGGTTTCTTTTTTCCATGTTTATATTGTTATATTACTCTTTCCATTTTAAATATTTTTGTTTTAAAAAAAACTAATTTCATTACCCAGAAGTATTTCTTTTTCATATTACTTTGCAGGGATTCAACATTTAGAAACACATTTTAGATAGTTAACATAATAAATACATGTTTTGAGAAAGGGTGTTTTTAGCTGCATTACAAATATTTTGTTTGCATACTCTTCATAGTTATCTTATTCATGCATAAATTCTATTGAATACTTATGCTGACATATTTAAACACCATTCTAACACTGGAAATTTAGGTGTTGTCTTAGTCCATTTTCTGCCACTATTAGAGAATATCACAGACTGAGGAAACTATAAACAACTAAAGTAGATCTAGCGGGGCTGGTGCTGTGGCATAGCAGGAAAACCTGCCTCCTGTAATGCCAGCATCCCATTTGGGTGCTGTTTTGAGTCCTGGCTACTCCATTTCCGATCTGGCTCACTGCCAAGGCCTGGGAAGGCAGTGGAAGATGGCCCAAGTCCTTGGGTTCCTGTACCCACATGGGAAACCCAGAAGCAGCTCCTGGCTCCTGATAGACACAGCTCCAGCCATTGCAGCCATCTGGGTAGTGAACCAGCGGATGGAAGACACACTCTCCCTCTCTCTCTCTCTCTCTCCCTTTGCCTCTGTAACTCTGCCTTTCAAATAAATAAATAAATCTTTTTTTTTTTTTTTAAAGAAGCAGATCTAGCTCATAGTTCTGGATTCAGAACAGCTTAGTCAGTTAATATTTGCTTCTAATTCTTTGCATCATTTTTAAATGGCTGCGTAGGACAGTACTAAAATGAACTGTAATTGAAAAAGTAAATAAGTCTACAGAATTTGCTACCTCAAATTTAGTAACTTTGTTTTTCAAAAGTATGCTTAAATTTTTAATTCCATGTAGTTACTTGTTCATTTTAAAGGACTAAAATCAGTGTCTTCCAAGGCCCTCTCCTCAATTCCTCCACCACCAGTTACAACAGCCCTGTACTCTCAATTTCTTAATACGATGACATCATCTCCCTTTCTTTCACCTTCATTCTTTCCTTTAGCTGCTAAGTCCTAGAACTTCTACTCCTCATATCTTGTCTATCTCCCCACAATACCTTCAGGAATTTCTTCACTGTCCTATCCACTCCTATCCAAACGCAGACAAAAGCGTTCTTCTCAAGTACA
Organism: Oryctolagus cuniculus; assembly: GCF_964237555.1. NCBI lineage: Eukaryota > Metazoa > Chordata > Mammalia > Lagomorpha > Leporidae > Oryctolagus > Oryctolagus cuniculus. The sequence continues at coordinate 92,845,388 of NC_091436.1, forward strand.
AACTACTGCAATCCCAGAATTCCGCCATTCCTCCGAGGCTCTTAAGAAAAGTACAATCTCACAGTCTACTGGCCCTAGATTCCCAGGCCTTTCACCAGCCTGCCGCTTCCCACCTTCAAATTCCTGGAATCTTGAGGTTCACTCCTTTCAGAATTGTCTGTAACCTTAGAGCTCTTCTCTCATGCCATCAACCACTTTCTCTCTTCTCTAAATTGTACAAACTCATTTTGCTTGGGAAGACTTCTAAACACACACACACACACACACACACACACACCCCTAAGTCAGAAGACTTTGGTGATACCTTTATTTTCCACCATCTCTGACATTTATATTCTTTGTATAGTCACTACAGGTTGAGTGTGTGTCCACACATCAGTATCCGTGCTCTTGGTATGTTGGGTGTAGTGTGTCTTCCAAAGAGTATTTCCCACATACTGTATGCTCAAATGTCACTCAATACCTTGTCTCCAGAGCTGAGAGAAGAGATCCAGAGGGAGGAATGTGGGACTAAGATTTACCTACATTATCAGAAAATCAAGAAGTGTAAAAGATCTTGGCAGTGGCTCCAACACCCACTAACCTGCGCAACCTAGACCTAGACACCTGGATATGACCCTTGAGACTCTCTGATGACACAATCAACAAAAAGTCAAGGCTTTTTGTCCTCTCTGATTTTTTCTTGAATCCATTAATTTTCACTGCCACTATCCTACACCACACCATCATCTCTCCTCTAAAACTTCTCGCTAAGTTCTTCTAGCTAGACTCCCCCCAAACATTTTTTTGCACAAAAGCTAAATATTTTTTCACACCTCTGCCTACACATCTTTCAGTAACTTCCCATTATCCTTACAAAGAAGGCAAACATCTGTATCCAGGTCCCAAGGGCCAGCAGAGATGAAAGCATCACCTCCTCCACAGCTTCAGTGCTGCCTCATACTCCCTCTGCAGCAACGGCTCGCGACCCTCAGGTGAATCTGCTTAAAGCACGAACTAGGGAAGGGAAAGCTCCCAGAATTTGATTCAGTAAAACTGGAGTGGGACACAAGAATCTGCATTTGTATCTTTAAACTATGGAACATTCTTTGGCCATAAAAATGAAGTACTGGGACCGGCACTGTGGTGTAGTAGGTAAAGCTGCTGCCTGAAATGCCGGCATCCCGTATGGACGCCGGTTCAAGTCCTAGCTGCTCCACTTCCGATCCAGCTCTCTGCTATGACCTGGGAAAGCAGTAGAAGATGGCCCAAGTTCTTGGGCCCCTGCACCCACGTGGGAAGACCCAGAGGAAGCTCCTGGCTCCTGGCTTCAAATCAGCACAGCTCCGGCTGTTGCGGCCAATTGGGGAGTGAACCAGCAGATGAAAGACCTCTCTCTCTCTGCCTCTCCTTCTCTCTCTGTGTAACTCTGACTTTCAAATAAATAAATAAGTCTCTAAAAAAAAAAAAAAAAAATGAAGTACTGACACACATTACGACATGGGTAAACCTTAAACATATGCTAAATGAAAGAAGCCACGTCCAGAATACGTGACTCTACAGACAGAAGGAAGACTGGAGATTGCCCAGGGCTGGAGTGAGCAAAGTGGGCACAGGGAACTGATGGCTAACGAGTATGAGACCTCCATGAGTAATGCAAATGTTCTGAATTGGTGATGACTGACAACTCTGTAAACATCCTGAAAGTCACTGAACTGCACATTTCAGGGGGTGAATTGTATGTCAATTATATATCAATTAAGTTGCTTTTAAAAAGCCTAGAATTTGCACCCTAACAAGTTCCCAGGGGGGAATTCATGGGTCAAGTTTAAAGGGTCACTGCTTTAAAAACTGACACACACAGGTCCCTTCATTGGCTGAACTGTATCATTCTTACGGCATTAGAATTCCACATAAGGTGGTCAACATTCCATTAAGCTTCTTCCTGGTCCTTCTCCCTTCTCCTAGCTAATTTCAACCTGCTCCTTCTTACATGGCTTCAGCCTTTAGGTCACCCTCTTAAATAAATCCCTGACAGATTAGGCAAAGGCTTCTTCATAAACATTTGCACTGTGTCCTTAATTACTCCTTTGTAACATTAATTATGCTTTTAATTAAGTAAGTAGTAAGTTCCTTAAAGTGTATCTCCCCTGCTAGGAGGTAAATCAAGTTCAAAGGAGAAGGAACGTCTGCTCTGCTCGTCTGCTCTGCTCGCAAGCCTGGCGGAATCTCAGTAGGTGTCTGCACTGGCAAGGACTGAAAGAAAAGGGATTCAAGTGTAACGCCATCACCCTCAAGCAGGCACAGGACACTTCCAGTGCCACCTGCCCCTCATCCAGATGTACACCACGTTCTCCCAGAAGCACTTCTGCTGGATTCCATGAAGCTTGGAAAAGGAAACAAGAAGAGAAACCAAGATAAAGCATTCATGCACTCTGGTTTACTTCAGCTTGCTTCAGGCTTAGTGGACCCAAAAGAATAGTAATCAAGTTGGAATAATGACAGTAGGTCAAGTTAGGTTCTATCTGCATTGGTGGGAGTGGAACAGAATTTGCAAACAAACAAATAACAACACCCAAAGATTCTCAACCCTGTGTCACAACAGACATATTGTCAAAAACAAACAAAAAAAAGCTCATGAAACTTCTGTTCATTTATTCAGTGGAAAGGACTAGAAATTCACTGGTTTTCAGTAAAAATAAATCACTGTGTGGCCATATAACACCAAATGTTCCTGACTTTCCTTTTAAACCACCACTGAGTTCAATCATATTTCACAAATAAGACACATAAAACAGAACTTTAAGCCACAGTATTTCTTTTTTTTTTTAACTTTTATTTAATGAATATAAATTTCCAAAGTACAACTTTTGGATTATAGCAAATTTTCCCCCCATAACCTCCCTCCCACCCACAACCATCCCATCTCCCACTCCCTCTCCCATCCCATTCACATCAAGATTCATTTCCAATCTTTATATATAGAAGATCAATTTAGTATATACCAAGTAAAGATTTCAACAGTTTGCACCCACACAGAAACACAAAGTATAAAGTACTGTTTGAGTACTAGTTATGCCGTTAATTCACATAGTACAACACATTAAGGACAGAGATTCTACATAGGGAGTAAGTGCTCAGTGACTCCTGTTGTTGATTTAACAATTGACACTCTTATTTATGACGTCAGTAATCACCCAAGGCTCTTGTCATGAGCTGCCAAGGCTATGGTAGCCTCTTGAGTTCACCAACTCCCATCTTATTTAGACAAGGTCATAGTCAAAGTGGAAGTTCTCTCCTCGCTTCAGAGAAAGGTACTTCCTTCTTTGATAAGCCACAGTATTTCATAACATCTATGTTAAAAAATAAATAATTGTTGCCGTGGCAGCAGGTAAAGCCGCCGCCTGCAATGCCGGCATCCCATATGGGTGCTGGTTCTAGTCCTAGCTGCTCCTCTTCTGATCCAGCTTTCTGCTAATGGTCAGGAACAGCAGTGGAAGATGGCCCAAGTACTTGGGCCCCCGTACCCACATGGGAAGCCTGGAGGAGGCTCCTGGCTCCTGGCTTCAGATTGGTTCAGCTCTGGCTGTTGTGGCCAATTGGGGAGTGAACCAGTGGATGGAAGACCTCTCTCTCTCTTTCTCTGCCTCTCCTCTCTCTCTGTAACTTTGACTTTCAAAGTAAGTAAATCTTAAAAAAAAAAAAAAAGTAACAACTGATATGGAATGTTTTCTAAAAATCTGGAAAGTTAATGAAAACATTTCTTCTTTCACAACACTTAAGTAATAAAAACATTCTCAACTTCTCCTCTTCTGTGCATCCACAGATAAGGCATAGTTGCTCATCCATTAAGAAGTGGAATGTTTCTCTATCTCTTAAATCTGAGTTGGTCACATGACTTGCTTTCGTCAAAGAGGATTTAGCAAACCTGATGCAAACAAGAGTCTTAAAAAGCACTCAAAGCTCCCACATTTTGCTGTTTATTAGAACCCCAAGAACAAAAAATGCAAAAGCTTGAGTTAGCCAGCTAGCCAATGAGACATCCTTGTTCAGTCACCCCCATCACTCGGGCCAACAGCAGCACAACCACCCACCACCCCCAAAACCTGCTTCTGCCATCCCCAACGTGCTTCCCCAATCTTTGTTGGTTCCATGTCCATTCTTTCCTAAGTTACTCTTAAATTCTCTTTTCCAAGCGCCAACTCTTTCCAGATAGGACTCTGAATGATACACCATTCCTGGTTATTCTATATCCATTCATGTCTCAAAGCCGTATGTATGTATGTATTATTTATTTATTTTTCCACATTAATTGACCAGCCTGAGATCTTTAAGTACCTCCTCTGGCAACAGAATAAAACTCTCACATGAAGACTGGCATTCGGCACTTGGAGCTCATTACAACTTTTTCACACCAACTTATTTAATTACTTTGCCTTTCTCTGTGTTTAGGTCCTCACCATAGTGTCTGACCATAGTAACTATTCTTTGGTTCTCTCTGATCCCCTCACCTTGGATATCCTCCTGCTTTCTCAACATTTAAGGCCTACTTTTCCTAGGAGGCCCAATTTAGAGCCCACTTCTCCCATAACACCACCTCAATCCAGAATATTCTCCACTTACTTCCTCTGAATAGCAAAAGAACAGGCTACCTGTATTCATTCAGCTGCTAAGAGCTACTGGGTACCTACTCAAGCACTTTTGAATTGGAAAGTAAGCACGATACACTACAGCTCGTTGATTTTAAGGTACTTTGCACACTGCCTCAGCGAAGAATTGAAGTTGCAGTAGATGGGAAACTGCCAGTGCCTAGACCATGATCCTCAAATGAGTCATTCATCCTCCAGCTATTTAATATGTGCCAACGTACTCATCCCACAGGACAATAAAACCAAGATGCAGAGACGTGAGCTATGTAAGTCACCCCAACAATCCAACACGTCAGCAGCAGTCTCAGGACTGGAACCCAGATCAAAAAAGCAGTCCACTGTCTACTCCTCAATCTGCTGCATGATCTGGATTTGGGAACTGGGAAACCAAGAATCTTTTCCCGTGGATTTCATTTCCCAAATGAAAATACAAAGCCTAAAGCTCCCTATATTATTGCAAGCAATTAGTTTTCAGATGTTATCAAGGAAGCAGAAAACATTCAAAAATTAAGCACTCTAGGAAACACACGAGGTATCCAGAGCTGCAAAAATAGCAGGAAGAAAAACTCCCAGAAGCATCTCAGATCAAAATGATGAGACACTGAGTAGAAATAAGTATTGATACATATTTTATTTTTTTATTCAAAAGTTGAAGAAATGGGGAGGGGAGAGGTTTTTGACCCACTGGTTCACTCCCCAAATGCCCGTAACAGCCAAGGTTGGGTCATGTTGAAGCCAGGAAATGGGAAGTCAAACCAGGTCTCTCGTGTGAGTAGCAGGGACCCAAGGACCCGAGCCATCACCTCCCACCTCCCAGGATGTGCACGAGCAGGAAGCTGTCTCAGAAGTGGGCAAACTGGGGCTCACACCAGGCACTGTGATAGGGGATGCGGCGTCCCATGCAGTGCCTAAACTGCTGCACCAGAGTGCCTACCCCAAAATAAATATCTTTAACACGGGCAAAGAAATAGTAGTAAAAGAGGGTTTATAGTAAAGTGACAGCTGGAGGCTCCGCAAACTCAAGCTCCTCAAAGCTTCCAAAGGCATGGGCACAGGTCCTGGCCATGGGCTGAGCAATCAGCTTCACAACCTCATACCCTTCTGATCAGCAGGTGGAGCGGAGACCACAGACCCAGCACCACCACTACACAAGCAGTGTCAATGGCACAGACCTTCTTGTACGCAAAGAAAATGCAAATGAGCCAAAAGGCACTCTCCTTTGTTTCTTTAAGGAACAAAAATCACAAAAGCTGCTTTATGCCAAAGGCATTAAAGTGTTTACAAATCTCAAGACCAAGGACACAAAGAGTTTGACATATTAGGTCTAAAATGTATAAATCAGTTTCAAATGAGCAATTAGTCAAAATTATGGTCCAAGGGTAAGCTATCAGAAAAGTTTTCTGATGGGCATCATCAGATGACTAGAGGACTAAAACCACGTGGACAGAACAAACAATATTAAAATGCCTTTCTAAAAGTCACTCCTATCCCAAAAATACCCACTGTATCCTCCCACCCCTACCTCCCCAATCCATTCCTTTCTGTATAGAGGTTTTCCAGGCATTCGCTCATCCTGAAAACATTGAGAATCAGGGCTAACTGTGTCAGGCACCCTGAGAAACCTCAGAAGCCAACTGTGCCTACCCAGTGCTTCTCAGTTGGGGCAGGGGGCCAGGAGGCAACGACTAGAGACATTTCCGTCGTCACAACTGGGGGAAGGGAGGGAGTAGGCCATACTGACGCAAAGAGGGTAGAAGTCAGGGATGCTGCCAGACTTGTATGATGCACAGGGCAGCCTCCCACAACAAAGAGTTGTCCCACCCAAAATGCCAGTAGTGTCAAGACTGAGCCACTCTGACTCACCCTAACCACGGCCTTCTTGGATCCGCCCCTTCACCAAAATCTCATCATACCCACAGTCATCACCACAGCTGGTGTTATCTCTGCCCCTTTCCACAGCTTAGCCAGAAACTCTCCTGGGGGTGACAATAACTGTCTGCTCCACACCTGCACCCCCACTGGTCTCAGCCTGGCAGCTCATTCATCTCCTTTCTCATGCAATTGTCTCATGCAATGTAGTGGCTCCAAGCAGCTTCCCCTCTGGCTTGCGTTTTGTAAAATCCCCGTATTACTTAGTGATGTGAAGCCACAATAAAACATTAGCAGAAAGGTGGAATTAGAGATGTGGGTGGCTGGATTTTACTATTTGTACATTTCCTGTCAAGATTACATGTTTACTTCCTAAAGAAAAAAGCCAGCCAAGTATAAAATATGAATTTACGGTGCCATTATTTTATGAAATTCCGTCTGAAAATTATATACAGCTCTTCATGTGCTTCCTGATAATTAGAGGATACTCTGTGGAAGAGCCGCTCCAGTGAAACCCGCTGCGATCATCAGAATCCTCTCCAGTAAGGAGGAAATCCTGCTGAGGTCAGGATTTTCCATACACAAGCTTCACAGGCCTGCAGCCAAAGGCCATGCCTTTATCTACGGCCGCATCTGTGTGCTCTGGAGTATGCTGTGGCCATTTTCCTATCACTCAGTTCTCAACTGTGTGAAAATGAGCCTACGAGAGGATGGAAAAACTACTTGCATTCACATGTGAAAAATAATTTAGTGAACCAGAGATCCTTTTCATAATTACATGTGACATAATGTATACTTATATAACTGGCTCACATTTCCAAAGCGGACATAAATGGGCTTACCTAGAGACAGTCTAGATGGTAACCATGCATTCTCTGCACCTGTCCTGGGTGGGCCATGCCAGCAGCTGTCTCCTCCCTGCTGGGCTCCTGAGCAACTGTAGTGTGCCCTGCCTGCTGAAAATTCTAGCCATCTAACTTCCACTGTGCACTCAAGGTCCTACACAACACATTGGGAACGTCCACCTCTTTCTCAAATCTCTACAGGCACTTGCCCCTTCCACAGGTGCCCCTGATTCCTGAAGCGCAGATAAGCTATTTTCCAACTTGAGTGGGCTTCTAAATTCTAGTATCTGCGGCTTATATTTCTCTGCATCTTCAGCCATGTAATTCTCCATTCCATCTCAACTAAAAAGAAAAAGTGAAGAGATTACAAGTACAGAAGAAAGAGAAGACACATAGAAGAGCCAATAGACTTGCGTCGCCGGCACACCGGGTTCTAGTCCCGGTCAGGGCGCCGGATTCTGTCCCGGTTGCCCCTCTTCCGGGCCAGCTCTCTGCTATGGCCCGGGAGTACAGTGGAGGATGGCCCAAGTGCTTGGGCCCTGCACCCCATGGGAGACCAGGAGAAGCATCTGGCTCCTGCCATCGGATCAGCGTGGTACACCGGCCGCAGCGCGCCAGCCGTGGCAGCCATTGGAGGGTGAACCAACGGCAAAAGGAAGACCTTTCTCTCTCTCACTGTCCACTCTGCCTGTCAAAAAAAAAAAAAAAAAAAGAGCCAATAGAAAGAAAAACCCAAGAGTCTAGAAGGTTCACTCAACAGGTATCTGTGAGGTCCTGTGATGGGCCAGATGTTGTCCTAGGAGCTGAAGGAACACAGGTGGTAAAACAAGCCCTCTACTTTGTGAGTTTAATTGGGAGGCGGGCAGCATTTGCCAACAAATAACTTCAATATGAAACTGACATCAACAGACTGACTGAGCTGGGGCCGTCAAAAGGCAAGCACTCCCTGGGAAAGGACTGCAAAGCCCCAGGGAAATGTAATCAAAGAGTAAAACCTACAAAGATGGAATACCAAATGAACAGCTCCTGGGCTGATGAAAGAAATCTGTAGGTATGACAACAGAAGATAGAGAAGGGATTCGGAAGGCAACACAAGAGTTGCAATGTGAAACACAGAGTTAGAGCAAATAAGTGTTTGTTATGGTGGTTAAGACATCATTTGAGATGCCTATGTCCTGTATCAGAGAGCCTGCTCTGAGTCCGAGCTCCAGCTGCCAATCCAGCTTCTGGCTCATGTGTACATGAGTGGATGATGGTCCAAGTACATAAATCTTTGCTACCCACATGGGAGACCGAGGTGCAGTTCCAGGTTTGGAATAGAGCAGTCAGGACTTAAACCAACACACTCCAGTTGCAAGCAGCAGCTTCACTGGCTGTGCCACCATGCTGGCCCCGGCTCCACTTTTGTACTTTGATGTGCTGCACTGCCATTTTCGGGGTCGATACACAAGTCTGCTATTTTACTCAGCACCAAACAGAGTGCAAAACTGTGCTTCTGGAATTCTTCAGTTCTGCCTTTGGAAGGCAGCTGCCACTTCTCAAGAGCTTCCCCTGGTGACTCCCTCTCTTGGGCTCTGAAGACTGCAGCCCATGTCATGAATTTCCTGAGCCCTGGAGGGCAGCCCCCTGCCAGGCAGAATGCAGAGCCAGTTGCCTCTCCGTGGCCTTGCTCTTCCTTCCAAGTCCCGGGTTTCATTCCCCAGGGGAGTTCTAGCATTTGGATATCTAAATGGATGCAGCATTGCAATAAAATTATATTGAGTAACATGGATTCATGTCATTTGTTTAAGAAGCAGTAAAATAAATCATGTCTCACAGTCGCTAGGTTTCCAAAGCAGACTTCCATGTACACATTCCTCTCCCAGTCCCCTCTGGCATCATCATAAACTCTTCATTAGCTTTGCGTTTTTGATGTGCTACAGAAACTATTCTTTTACATCCATCTCATAAAATGCTACATGCCAAGCCTCTGATAAGAGACCCGGGGAGGAAATAAGATAAGCGGAAGAGTCACTGGTCTCGAAGAACCAAGAGTGGGAGGGATTGAGGCCCAAGAGTGGTCCCACAGGCTGCACCACGGAGTGCTGGGGAAGAGTCCTCTCCGATTGCAGGGCGCAGGAGGAAAGGAAGGGAGAGGGGGATGCACCATGGGGAGAGCGCCCCAGCACTGGGCTCTGCAGAAAACAGGGGAATCTGACCCATCGCAAAGCAGGGTAAGCAAGGTCAGGGAGAAGAAAGTGGCAGGAGAAAGAAATGGGAAGCAGTCAGAAGAAGGCTGAGAGAAAATGCTGCAAAAGTAGGTCGGAATAAGGGCCCACAGCGGGCTCTTGGTGCAGCGGGTAAGCTGCCACATGGCATCCCACATCAGAGAACTTGTCCAGGGGTCCTGGCTCCTCCACTTCTGATGCAGCTTCCTGCTCATGTGCACCCAGGGAAGTAGCGAATGATAGGCCCAGTGACTGAATCCCTGCCACCTATGAGGGAGACCCGGATGGAATTTTAGACTTCTGGCTTCAGCCTGGCCCTGCCCTGGCTATTGCTGGCATTTGGGGAATGAACTGGCAAACAGAAGATTTGCCTGTCAGTCTCTCTGTCTCCATCTCTCTCTTTCAAATAAAATGAAAACAAATAATTGTTATTTTAATTTTGCAGAAATAGAAGTTTGGAGAGGGCAGGGGAGGGTGCCGAATGGGACCACAGAGGGTCCAATGTGCTAGGCCAAAAAGTTAGGCCTTGACGCTCTGAGCTCTGAAGGGTTATTCTAGGTTTTCTGATTCAAATAAGTAAACTCAATCTTAACAGGAAAATGGATTTGATTTTTCCCCCCTATAATGCAAAAGGAATTCAAAAGGTGAATTATTAATCGTCTCATCCTTGTTAATTATCTCTTAGCACCCAGCTCACCACTAAAACCCTGCTGCACTGTGGAACTAACTCTACAGCACCTACCTATTTTGCTCTCTCACCATAGAAAAGACATACAAAGGGCGAAAGACGTCTCAAGTCTGAAACAAAGAACGAAACAGGTGTTCAAATCAAATTCACTTCTTTGACATCAGTTCCAGTTCATAAGCTCAGACAAAATATTCTGTAAAATTCCTTTTAATTTCCCACATGAGCCTTTTATCTGAATGAAGTTTTTCAGAAACTTAAAAACAGCCACCCTCCCAACTTGAGATCGCTATTTTTCTGTCTGGCTCTGATTCTTCGCTCTCATCTAGATAAGCGTAACTTCCCTCACGGCTTCCCCACAAGGCAGGTTAAACTGGGGGTTATATTTCATACCACTCCCATGACTGCCCTCTGTTCTCTGTGCTTCTTTTCTCCCCACTCAGATTACGAGTTCTTTGGTGGGCGGACCACGCCATACACTCAGTCTGCACCCTGAATGTGCCTACCCTGGGCCACAGAAGGTACTCATAAACGCACAGGAACCAATTAACTCTGCCAACCACCGAAATCCGTACCCCCGACAGACTCAATTCTGTGTTGACCATACTGGTCTCTGTGTGGAATGAAAGTAAAAAATTTAAATTCCGAGCCGGCAGAGCACTTTAACAAAACCAAAGGCAGTTCTTAAAAAAAAAAAAACACCCTCCTCAACATTAGGGACATGCAAAGGAAGATTATCCTGAGGCCCTTCCACACACTCACTAAAATAGCTATATAAAAAGGATGGACAAAAATAAGTGCTGGCAAAGATGCTGACTAATCGGAACCCTCATAAGGTACTACCCAGAGTGTAAAGAGGAGTAGCCCCTTTGGAAAACAGTTTGGCAGTTCCTCGAGAACATAAAACATGGAGGCACGCAGGACCTACCACTTCCACCCCCAGGCCTGGGAGTATAACCCAGAGAACTGACAGCGCATGTTCTCGCGTGTTCAGAGCAGCATTATGCATAATGGTTAAAAAGTGAACACAGCCCAAAGAGCAAACAACCAATGAACAGATAAGCAACAGTGCTGTATTTGCACAACAGAGTATTACTAAGCCATGAGGAGAAATGAAGTGCTGACACACCCTACAACACAGAGAGTCTTACACCAGGCTAAGGGAAAGAAGCCAGACATAAAAGCATTCGTGTCGTATGATTCCATTTAAATAAAATGTCCATGGACTCAGTAAGCAGATCCCATGCCACCTAGGGCTGGAGGGCAAAGTACTGGTCATGGGCACAGGCTTTCTTCACGGGGTGATGGAATGTTCTGGAATTAGACAGTGATGAATATACTGAAAACACTGAAATAAACATTTTAAAACTGAGTTTGATGGGATGTGACTTATATCTCAACTAGAAAACATCAATAGCAAACGATGAGGAACCCAAAACCCACAAAAGCTAAGTTTCTTCTCCAAAGACAGGCTGATTAAATGGAGTTACCAGAACAAGATTTCAAGTCCCCTGCTTTCCAATGCAGTACTCTAGCCCCACAACAATCCACTCTACAAGTATGAGGACTATGGACCACGAGCTTGAAAGCAACAGACAGGGGACATCTGGTAATGTCGAGACATGAATGGTTGTCATAACTAGAGGGCTAAAGGGGCTGCCAGCACCCAGCAGGTAGAGACCAGGTGTGCTGCTCTACGTCTCCAGTGCACAGGACAGTTATCCAGTAGGAAGACCTGTCTCCCTCCCTCTCTCTCCTCTGTCACTCTGCTTTTCGAACATATAAATATATCTTTAAAAAAAAAAGGAGAAGCCGGCGCGCGGCTCACTAGGCTAATCCTCCACCTAGCGGCACCGGCACACCGGGTTCTAGTCCCAGTCAGGGCGCCGGATTCTGTCCCGGTTGCCCCTCTTCCAGGCCAGCTCTCTGCTGTGGCCAGGAAGTATAGTGGAGGATGGCCCAAATGCTTGGGCCCTGCACCCAGGATAAGTACCTGGCTCCTGCCATCGGGTCAGCGCAGTGCGCTGGCCGCAGTGCACCGGCCGCGGTGGCCATTGGAGGGTGAACCAACGGCAAAGGAAGACCTTTCTCTCTGTCTCTCTCTCACTGTCCACTCTGCCTGTCCAAAAAAAAAAAAAAAGGAGAAAGAGAGAGTTACCCAGACTAAATTATCAATAGTGCTACTGATGAGAAACCGTGGCTTCAGGTATGATCAACTTCACTGTTCAGGTTTTCAAGGCATTGTGTTCAAGCGTATAATGACTTCAGAGCAGAAGTTCTGAGACGAGTGACTAGGGTCTCAGCACCGCTCTAGCACCGGGCTCAGTACAATTTTCCCCTTTACAGTAGTCTCACAAAGAGCAGAATATTCAAATCCCCACAGGAGTCGGCGAGTTGACAGGCATGAAGCCAACAAGTACCTGATAACCACACACACACACACACACACACACACACACACATATTCCTTGGCTCCCATTCTTCCTGAAACACAAGAGGCACTTCAAAAAGTTTCTGCAACTTTTTAAGAAAGATGGATTTATTTATTTGAAAGTCAGAGTTATCAAGACATAGATCTTCCATCCAGTGGTTTACTCCTCAGGTGGCCACAATGGCCAGGGCTGGGGCAGGCCAAAGCCAGGAGCCAGGAGCTTCTTTCAGGTCTTCTACATGGGTAGCAGGGGCTCAAGCAATTGGGCCATCTTCTGCTGCTTTTCCCAGGCCATTTGCAGGAAGCTGGATTGGAAGTGGAGCAGCCAGGACACAAGCTGGCATCTATCTATATACGATGCTAGCATCACAGGTTTTACCTGCTATGCTACAACGCTGGCCCCAGTGCAAAATTTTTTAAATCTATGTCCTATGCAGGGCCTTCAAAAAGTTCATCAAGAAATGTGTATTGTGAATTTCAATTGGAGGGGGGGTCATCAAATTAAACTTAGCTTTCAATTCCATTTTTCCACAAACTTTTGAAGTACCTTATATGTCTCTCAATATAATTTTATGGTTTCCCACTTTTGATCAACATATTCTGTCTCATGAAACAGGAAACTGGGATGTTAAATAGCCTTGTAGACCCAAAGAAATGTTTTCTATTATTTAGCAAAAGCTCAAGAATAAATAGGTCAGAGCTTGAGGGGGCTGTGGAAACCCCACAGGTACATGCCCTGACGAAGGCGCCCCCACTACTCGGCTCTGGTAGATCCACCCTTTGACAGAGCAGCCCCAGGATCAAAGGATCCTCAGATGCCTCAGAATGAGTGGGAAATCCAGATGATGTTTTTGTACGAGAAAGAGTTTTCTCAGTATTTAAAATATTTTCTAAAAAAAGCTGTAAAACACTGTTGACTCAAAAAAAAAAAAAAAAAAAAAAAGGAGGTTTTCAGACTTTGCAACCAGATCATGACTTGTACCTTCACTAACCTTAATAAAATGTCAGTTTGGGGTCCTCCTGAGGCTATGTTCCAGCTAACTTGGACCTATTATCTGATTATCGGGACAATTTCTTTCCTCAGTTAGATCTTAACAGTTCATTTAAAGCTGAAAATCTCCAAAGACCAAAAAATTATTACCAAACTAAGTTTAAATGATACTCATAATAATAAGAATGGCTGCCATTTCATTAAAGCCTCAACGACTTTACAAGTAGAAATTCTGAGACCCAGAGATGTGTAAGGATTTATGAAGCCACTGACCTGTTAGAGAACAAGAGCCAGAATTCATACCCAGGTCTATCCGATCTCAAAGTCCACTTTCTTTCACAAATTGCCCCACTTCTGTTACACAAAGCTTATAAAGTGCTCTCAGTAGCACATGTAGAGTCTGACCTTAGAGGGAGGGCTGACATTAAACCATGCACAAAGCTCTGGGAACAACTGAACCAGACAGATGAGAAGTCTCAGTAGCAACTTCGTGACCACTCCAAGATGACTCAGGGTCCCTGCTGAAAAGGACGAGGGCATACCTTCCACCACCACCACTTGTCCCAGCAGACCACATGGTGCCCAGAAGGCCCCACTATATTGACTATCTCTGCCCTTGACCCATCTCTGTGTTCCAGCCATCCCAACCATTCTCTCTTCCCCTAGTATCCTTCCATCTCATCCTGCTGTCTCCAGTTCAACACAGCATGTCAGTTCTACCCAACTTGACACACACAACAAGAGGCTCCCATTTAAAGAAAATCACACACTTAGATTCAGGACAAGCATGAAAGTCTCCTTAGAGCACTGCCTATTCTCATTTCCCTTTAACCTCTGATTCCTTGCTCTGGGATATGGCCAATGGGAAGAAGATGGCACACACCTGGGTGTCTGTACCTTCTAGGTTCTATGACAAGGCTATTTAACATCCCAGTTTCCTGTTTCATGAGACAGAATATGAATGCTACTATATTGAATTCTTTTAAGGAACACAAGTAACGAAAACAAAACCCCTAGAACTTCCTGTCTGTGATGTGAATGGTAGTGACCAGTATTATTATTATGAAACATTAGCTTTCCGCTTCAACCATACTCCTAAGCTCATACCAGCCTCTGCAGAAGCAAAGCCATTGCTTTCATGTGCCCTAAGCACCGTGCTGCAATCATAGCAACGTGGGAGCCCGGCACTGCTGTTGAGGAGCCCTGCCCCATCCCGTCTTTAGCCTGAGCTCACAAGCTGTGATGCTGACCCACTTGCTGGGTTTGTACACCCAGGTGCACACCAGTGTGCTCAACAGCTCTTCCATTGGTGGACAATGGAGGTCGTTTTCAAAAGTGCTAAACACAAAATGAGAAGAAAAGGCTCCGAATCTAGATTTTTGCCACTGACCTGAAAGATCACAGCCATGGTACTTAATTACCCTGTGCCTCAACATTCTCATCTGCAAAATGAGGATAAGAAATTGCAGTTGGTTGGACAACTGTAAGGATGAAGAAACCTGCAGGAAAAATCCTACTACATTTCTGGGCCCAGGAAATAATCATGGCTCACCTGCCCTTTCGGTGCTCCAAGAATCAGCACAGTGAGGCCACTGAATGTCTTTTTCCCTCTCCTGTCTCCATCACATTTTTCCACAAAGTCCCCTTATGTATTTTGCTGTCACCCACCTGCACATCTTTGACACTGGAAAGTGCCCAACCTATGCTTCACGAGCATTCAAAACTCAGTGCTCAGTCTCACCATGACGATCCTGGGAAATACCATCCACCTTCATTAAACATGCAAGTCCTGGCCTTCTTTGCCATCCACCCCCTGCAGATTTGGAATGAGAGAAAAGGCAGGTGTCTGCAGAGCATAGTACCCACTGGTTCAACTGGGTTTCTCATATTCCTCTTCCCTGTGATGCATGGATTCAAAATACTCTAAATCCCGTCACACTAATCTGCAAGACAGAGTCCAAATGCAGAGTCTAAGACAAAGATAGCAAATATGAGATATAAGCCCTGATCTGCCATCCTCTGGTGCCAGAGGAGGCAGCGATGATCAATCACACTCTTTTCCTGCCAATCCCTGATAAGGCTCCAAAACCCCTCTCCCAGCTCTTCAGGTAGCCACTGACCATCTGTCAGAGCTGTCACTTGGGATGACATCTATTTGCTATGTTTGGGAAGCCTTAAATCAAACCAGGATTCCAAAACCATGTACTATGTACCACAAAGAATATTGGCCACTTGCACAGTGGTTAGTTAATATGACTTGAGAGATTAATACACAATATGCTAGGTACCTATAAAATACTTTAAAATTACACTGGAATCTTAAGTGACATATTTGGAGAATGACCTGCTCAAATTGTAATTTTTTTATTAATTCAAATATAAGTAGAAAATCCTTTATACCTAAATTTATGAAAACTCTTCCATAATTATGTGAACATGCATCCTTTGCTTAATCACACATAATTTTCTGAATGGTTACAGATCCTACATAGGTCAAGGTCATCTTTTTTTTTTTTTTTTTTTTCCTTAGAGAGACAGAGACAGAGAGAGTGCTCATCTGCTGGTTCACTCTTCAAATGCCCACAATGGCTGGAACTGGACCACGTCAATGCCAGCAGCCAGAAAGTCAATCCAGGACTCCTAGCTGGGTGGCAATGAACTCACTCACTTGAGTCATTACCACCACCTCCCAGGATCTGCTGGAGTCAGGAGCAGAGCTGAAGCTGAAAAACAAACCAGGGTACTTGGAAATGGGACATGGGCATCACCCAGCATCTTAACTGCCAGGCTAAACCTGCCCTAAGGTCATAATGTTTTTGTTACTATTACTACTACTTCTCCTGAAGATGACGATGACATGATAGGAATAGGTTACATACCATGAGTACTGTGTAGCTGGCACTCTGCTATGTGCCTATGTGGAATCATTCATTACTGACAGCTCACAGCAGCAATCCTATCCGTAAGGCACCATTCCTACCCACTTCTACAAATGAAGAAGCTGAGGTTCCCTGCCTAAGGCCATGTCCTTGGAAAGTGACAGAGCTGGGATTTGGGCTCAGCCCTCCCTTAATCATGATGCTTTCCTCCACCTCCACCCCAGTGATGGATTTCCCATGGATGAGAAGGAGGTGAGAGGGTTGGATATAAACTAACTCCAGAATTAAGCAAATCAGCACATACTCCACCCAAACACTCAGCTAGTAAGTAGTTTTTCACAAGAGAACAGTGCAACCCAAAAATCCTATCAATGGAAGATTCAGGCTCATTCAAGTGATCAATTCCCATTAGAAGAACTGCACCAATGAATATACCTATTACAGCACAGAACTAACGTCCTTCAATCCACATGACCATGTCACAAATGAAGGAGATCACACTCCCACTCCTTGTGTAACCCACAAAGGAAAACAAACTCAAAAGCTATGTTGGTTGCTGTTTTTCATTTTGCTTTTAATATTAGATTGGTATGTGGCAATAGCTGCTGACTTTAACTATGTTTGCAGTTACCAAATACCACTGAACTGGTCTCTTTTATTCTCAGCCCTTCACTCTCAAGGCCACTAGATCCAAAACAAAAGGTCATTTCCAGAACTGGGCATCACCAGCAGGAAATAGAAAACATGTCACAAAGTAGTTAGAACCCTCTGCCCAGTCACCACCACCATTTCCATCTCTGCTTGGGGAGTTCAGAGGGCAGTGCTGGCAGAGCCCCACAGAGATCTACGACAAAGCAGACACACCCTGATGCACACCTCGCCCGCCCGCTCTGCTCTTCGTCTCTCAGGGGTCACTTCCAGGAAATCCCCTCTTGGGGTTCTGCCAGATACTGAGCCAGCCCCAAAGAGTCAGATCCCCTTCGGAGTAAGCGCTCAAGACTAACAAGGCATTGTAATCCATAAGTCGTACTTTGGAAATTTATATTCATTAAATAAAAGTTTAAAAAAAAAAAAAAAGACTAACAAGGGATCCAGATTCAGGACAGCAAACTCTTAACAGTCTCCCTGGGGTTGCACCAGCCTCAAAGTCCCTAGGCTTCCACATGGGTGAAGCCCCATCTACCTGCACACTGGCCTCCAAGTTCAGCTTTCTGTCCTCCTGCAAAGCTGTCGTGAGTCCAGAGGGAAACATTCAATTAAATTTAATTAAGTGTTTTTCTTAGGCTGATTTCTGTTTTAGAGTTTGGGGGAAAAAACAATCAAACATAAGAGATAAGAACAATAACCCTTTAAATTACCACAGCTCAACTCCCGAGTAACTAGCCAGTGTGGACAGATAAATTCACATAAGCCTATTAAGAGGAGACAAAAGGGAAGCTGTACTGCCTTAAATTAGATTGCTCAGTAGCTAGTCAGTACAGGCTTCCAATCCCTAATCCACACTCCCCCTCCCACCCACCTCCATCTCTCCCACTCACCTCAATCATTCTCCCAAAACAAGACAAGGGACAGCTGTCTAAACCACACCCAACAGAAAGGCACAATGACATGTTCATAAGCTACAACTAGGAAAGGACCCAAAAGAGACCATCGTACATAATCAGAAGTACAAACTGTTCTTGATATATTAATTTGTCATTCCATAGAACACAGCAAATTTTCATTAAATCTCTAATTTGGAAAGCTAATGTCCTGTTTTGCATAATAGATAAACAGTACAACATAGAATTAATCAAAAAAATGAATACAGTAATGAGATTGAAATCAGTTTATAACTCTGAAGCTAAACTAACACTCAATAAAGCAGTTCCTGCTAAAGTGGCTAGCTAACGGCTCACAGGGCTCTTCTTCTGAGTCAAAAGCTTGAATGGGGACTTTCTAAAAAACTGACATCCAGGGGCAGGCATTCAGCCCAGCAGTTAAGACGTCCATGTCCCATATCAGAGTACCTGGGTTTGCTGCTGGGTTTTCTCCTCCTTTTTTCTTTTTTCTTTTTTCTTTTTCCTTTTTTTTTTTTTTTTTTTTTACAAGCAGAGTGGACAGTGAGAGAGAGAGACAGAAAGAAAGGTCTTCCTTTGCCGTTGGTTCACCCTCCAATGGCCGCTCCAGCAGTGCGCTGCTGCTGGCGCAACGCACTGATCCAAAGCCAGGAGCCAGGTGCTTCTCCTGGTCTCCCATGGGGTGCAGGGCCCAAGCACTTGGGCCATCCTCCACTGCACTCCCTGGCCACAGCAGAGAGCTGGCCTGGAAGAGGGGCAACCGGGACAGAATCCGGCGCCCCGACCAGGACTAGAACCCGGTGCGCCGGCGACGCAGGCGGAAGATTAGCCTAGTGAGCCCACGGCACTGGCCTAGGTTCTCCTTCTGACCCCAGCTTCCTGATAACACAGATCTGATTTTTAAACCTGTATTTCAAATTGAAATATTTTAAATTTACATATATCATGATCAGTAAATCATGCTATTTTTATTTTAAAAAATGAAACAGTCACTAAAAATCTACTTCTATGTTGTCATTCATTTCTGAGGCAAAATTATTTTTTATAAATTAAACATGAAAAAAATAACATAACATTACTTAGAATTAGTATTTCATACTGTTTCCTGCTAAGCTGTTGAGTTTTTTACAATAGTTGCTTTCCTTTTCTGTGTTTAAATTTTTAATTCAAAAAGTTCAAAAAAATGAAAAATGGGAGAAAAAAAAACAAGTCTCATGTGATCTTACATTCTGGCAGTATGGAATCCACCATGTGTTTCAGACTGTAAATATCTGTCAAAATTTCATTTTCCTGAAGACAGGCCTAGTGGAGAGCAGGTTAAGCAGCGGCTTGGGACGCCTACATCCAGTATGGAGTGCCTGGTTTGAGTCTTGGCTATGCTGAGCTTTGGATCCAGTTTCCCGCTGATGTTCCTGGGAAGGAGACTATGGCCAAAGTACTTGGGCCCCTGCCACCCACATGAGAAACCCAGAAGGGGTTCCTGGCTTCTGGTTTCAGCCTGGCTTACCCCCTGACTGCTGTCAGCATTTGGGGAGTGAACCAGTGACTGGAAGATCTATGTCTCTCTCTCCCGTTGTCACACTGACTTTCTAATAAATAAACATATATTTTTTAAATTTTAGTTTCCTCAAATAGACTGAAATATGTATTTAAAGTATCCAAGTGCAAACAGATTTAAAAGCCCCTAACTTCATAAAGGAGTCCATTCCCTTGCTACTATGCTACACAGAATGGGAAAAAATATCAAGTTTGGGAAATATTAAAATATATAATAGAACCAAAGTTGGGCCTTCTCTTGGGATACTGATAAATCTCTCTTTAAGGCAACAGAACTTATACACAGACTTTAATTGCATATAATTCAGTATCCAGGTGCAGACTTCAAGATTCAAATAATTTGCCCATAGTCTTTTCAGTGACGGGGGAGAAATTCCATCAAGCAGTCTTTTTCGGGGTTTGACTGTGTCTCCCCAAAGGATTTTGAAGTCCTATATTCCTATGAATGTAACCCTATTTGAAACTAGGATCTTCACAGACTACTGAGTTAAGATGAAGTCATTAGGGTGAGTTCTTCTTCAGTATAACCATGTCCTTATAAAAAGAGGAAATTTAGACAGACAGACACCGGACACAAGGAGAAAATCACGTGAACAAGAAAATCACAGAGCACCTAAGGTTGCCGGCAGGTGCGGGCATCTGGAGTAGCAGTTAAGTCACTGCCTTGGATGCTAGCATCCCATACCTGAGCGCTGGGTGCAAGTCCTAGCTCCACTGCTGTTGAATCCGCTTCCTGCGTATGTGCAGCCTGGGAGGCAGCAGATGATGGCTCAAGTATTTGACTTTTTCTCTCAGATGTGGGAGACCCAGACTGAGCTCCTGGCTTCTGGCTTCAGCCTAGCCCAGGCCTGGTTTGCTGTGTGCATTTGGGGAGTAAACTAGTACAGAGAATATCTCTCTCTCTCTCTCTCTCACTGTCTCTCTGACTTTCAAATAAAATGAAAAATAAGTAATTTTAAAATGTTTCTAGAAGTTGCCAGCAAACCACCAGAAACTAGGAGACAGGCAGTAATAGTCTCCCTCACACTCCTCAGAAGGAACCCACCTGGCCACTGTTTCAGACGCAGCAGTGTGGGACTCTCTCATCTGTGCAGGATGGCAAACATCCCCGATACTGTCATTCTCTCAGGGTACAATGGGTCACGGGAGAGAACTCCTGTTCTAGAAGCTTCGGAGCCACATGCCCACCAGGGTTTGACTCAGAATCTCGACATTACTTGATATGAGCTCAATCAGCTATTTCATTTAGCTTCTTCATCTGCAAAGTAAAAAATAAATACCCACACTGCTGCACAACTCCACAGATCAATTTCCAAAAGAGCACAGGCATAGCCTCACTGGCTCCTCGAGACATGAGAATAGCTTAGGAATTAGTATCATCCACTCTCCATGATCACATTCAGACTCTAACTGCTTTGGGATTCTTGCCTAAGGCTTCCTGACACGGCAAAAATTCACTGAACACACTCTGTAAGGAAGCAACAGTCTCACTGGTCATTGCCATGTTTAAAATCATCATAAAGCATGCAAAGCAGTAGGTATCCATCACAATCACGAAGGGCAGGGCAACTGCAAGCAGTTTCTGCATGTTCCTCTCCCCTATCCACCCTCACCTCAACACACTGCAGCAGCCTTGGACAAAGTTTCAAGTTTTCTGACTCTGCTTCCAACTCAGTCGGGTCTCTGGCTCCCAGGGACTTCAGCTTTCCAACATGCAGGAATATACTTCTGGCTAGCTCACTGCACCCTGTCCCACAGACACACCCACCAAGCCAGCACGAGTCCTTCCCTCTCTCTGATGAAATGGTTTGCAACCCAAGGTGACTTAGCTGAAGAGAGACAGCACTGATCTGTGCCATGCTGAGACAGAGTCTGTATCTGTTTCCTTGATGTCCTGACACTTGGCCCCTCCCACCTAACACAGACCTGTTACTTAGTTTTCAGCGATTGTTTGATAAGACATGAATCAATCAGTGCATTAATCAATACATGGATGAAGGCATTCAGGAAATAGAAAGCTGGCTTCCAGTTACATCTCAGCCCTGTCCTGACGCACTAGAGGAAAATCACTAATTTTTGTGTCCAAGTTTCCTTTTCTATAAAATGACGTGATTGGACTTCACTAAAAAATCTACTTAGGTGCGCTTCCAGTTCTCACAGACTCCAGGAACCTTAATGAAGGGTCAAAGACTTTATCTGCTTTTTGAGAAACCGTACGTAGTCAAGGCAAGTAGGACTGCAAAGACTCCTCTGAAATCACATACCAGGCATCCCTGCCCACCACACAGCATCTGGTTCCCTAAGGGACAAAAGGCAGCAGACAGCTCCAGATACTGAACACGTCTTTGAGAAGCTGAGCACCACAGAGTCTGTTACCCTGAGCTGCTTTCAGACTCACCTTTTCCTGAAGAGAGGTCCACAAGGACCTCTGCAGCCCACCTCCTCCTACCCACGGCCCCTCCCTCTCCAACCTGAGCAAAACGGGCTCACAAACTCTCCCAGGTTCCAAATCTAACTCAATTCTGCTCTCTGCCATCTGCCTCAGGCTCCCACATGCATATTTTATGATTTCTGGCACATTTCCTCCTTATCTGACATCCCGCACTGCATCCCTCTGCTGCCTATATTATTTCTATCTTTGGTAAGAATGTTCCAGAGACAGGCATGTGCCCTTGGACTGTCCTTTATTACAGCTGGTTTTACCTTTCCTATCTTATCTCCTTCCCTAGGAATTCCTTGAGGACAGAGACCACACCCTCTGTTCTCTAGTTCCTAGGTGAACAAGGACAGACCATTAGAAAATGCTTGTTAATAAGTGAGTGATATAATTGACTAATTTCAATACTTTTAAATTTAAAAAAAGTCTCACATTAATATATTTCTGGGACAAAGTTACCAAAAGCCTCCACCTTCCAGTATATGAACATCTGCAAACGTCCAGAATGAATTAAATATTAAAATAACCTTTTTTATGGATACACTGCTTTTTATAGAACCGAAATAAAATGTTCCTTCATGACAACACAAATATCAGTTGCCCAAGAAATTTGATTTTCAGGTGCCCACAGGATAACACAGGGGCTTCACCTGGAGCTGGGGAAGAGAAGAGGCAATGACCCCAGGGCGCAGGTTCCAATTCTTAAAGTGGAAGAGCTCAGATGGATATGCAGAAACTTTCCCTAAATAGACTATTTAAATCGATAGCTAATCAGAATGGAAATCTCTGGGCCTTACTTAGCTTAGTCTAATTCTTGTCACTTACATTTCTTGTGGTTTAATAAACTTCTGCTAAAACCAAACTGACTTGTTCTCCCATGCACTTGCTGGTGACAGTTTGGCACGGAATAAAACGGTGCCAACAGCTAACACAACACTGCCAGAGGGAAAATATGACTCTGCCATGGAGTTTAATATAACTTAATGCTATACGCTCCACTAGCCTCCACAACCCAATAGCTGACCGATATCTTCATTATTTCTTAAAAACCACTATTCTCGCCTATAATCATAAATGTAACATTGCTAAAAATACGGATATTATAGAAGAACTCTACAGACAGATACAATTCATGAGGATTGTCTAAGACCTGAACTGACTGGGTCTTCAAAAAGCATAATTGCTGTTTATGGGCTTTAAGTATGTAATAACTGAGTATGCCTTCCAGCTCAAATGAAACCATGTCAGAATACACGGCATGAGGACATGAGAAGCAATGAGGAGACTGGAGACAGCACTGTTCAATGCCCCAGAAAAGGAATAAAGTCACTTTGAGGCTAATACAGACATTGTTTAAGTAGAAGAAGCTGAGATAACAATTCATCTTTATTTGCTCAACTGAGGAAGTCATAGCATTCTAAAGCAGGAGTGCAATGCTGAGTTATTCATCAAATCCTGCACTTTACACAAGAGAAACTCAGGCAGAGATGGAGCACTTCATCCCGCTTCCAGCCCTCATCACTAAAACTTACATCGCTAGCCCACACTAAAACTTTTAGGAAGACATCTAACATTAAATTTAAAAATGAAGTACATAGCAGATAGGCAATTCCTCAATTGTAAACATGACTGAAGAAACAGAAATGTAGGATTCCAGAGCTATCCTGATACACTACCTACTGACAGCATAAGTCAAGTAATTACCTTGACTTTGACTTTCTCCCAGATGCCTGGGCTCAATTCTATGAAGCATCCATTCTGCAATCAATAAAATGCTATGCGATTCGAACAATTATTAAAGAACGCAAGTTGGCAGTGAAACCAAAATCCGTAAGCATTGTCAGTAAGGGGTGCATCTAAATAAATCTATTCACGAAACAGTACAGCTTTCCAAATCCATGAAGTGTAGCTTCAATGAGGAAACCTACAAAAGGCAGGTATGACTAAGCAACCACAAATAACCAGAAACACCAGAAATGGTCAGGAGTGTGAGGACCAGAACATGCCTGCACAGAGAGATAAGCTGGAATTTCCCATCTATTGTTCCTACTGCAAACAGGACTCTTTGTAATATAATGTTGACTTATTTTTAAGTAAAAAAGCTTCGGCAGTTTGTCGGCATTTTCAAACAATATTTTGTTCTATCCTCTACTCCACCCACTTATGAAACAAATTTGGGGACAATCTGGCTGAGCTACTGCACAGGCAACTGGCCAAAGCGAACTTCAAACAAATCAATATTGCTCTTTTTGATGTATCTGATTAAATATCTCACACAGGAGCCTATTAAACCTATAGTTTACACTAAGGAAACCAAGTCCCAATGATCATGCAAACACACATGTTACATGTCTTAGTAGGCTGTTAAGTATCCTACAGAATTGTTCCTTAAAGTCTGACATCTCTAGGTACCTAACTTCTTCAAAAAAAAAAGAAAAAAAAACTTCCTTAAAGATTTAAGAACCACCACCAGGTACAACAGCCTAAAAATAATTAAAGATCACACATTACAGACTGCCACTATGAAATTTACCAAGCATTACAGGGGAGACACCAATACATACTTACATAAAGATGTAAAAATACTTAGAGCACCCTAGTCAAAAAAGTGTCAAAGAGCGCTGGCACAACAGGACAAACCTGGTTTAGCATTCTTTCTTTGCGCAGGTATGAAACTCAAGAAATGTACTTGGTGGCCGGGAAGGGAGGGTGGAGAGCAATTCCCCACTGAAACTTGTTCCATTCAGGAGACAGGTCAGAAAACCAAAGCAGGCTTAATAATAATAATAATAATATAACCTGGCTGAATGTCCCAAACAATTTGGGGAGGAACAACCCCCTCCCCAATTTCCTGAGCCACACAAGGGCGGGGGGCTCCCTCCAACTCCCTTTCCCGCCACGCAGCGCGGGCAGGTGGGTGAGCGCAGGGGCCCCCACCCACCTCTCCTCCCCGCCCTTCTCATTGTCCAAGTGCGATGGATCACCTGCCGGGCGCGGGCTCCGGCCGGCCGACGTGCCGCGCGCCGGGACGCACCGGGGGCGAGCGCCGCGCGCAGCCCGCGGGACCCGCGACCCCGGCGCCCCGCGACCCCAGCCGGCTGGGGGCCCCCGCCGTGCTCACCGCCACGAAGCCCGAGGAAGAGGCGATAAACACGCGGATGACCATCCTGTCCGTGCGCCCGGGACTGAGCCTCCACCCTGCGGGATCCCGGCTGGCAGGGGCGCAGGGGCTGCACCCGGCTTAAGCCGCCGCCGCTGCCGTCGGAGAAGATCGCGGGGACCTGGCTCCCTCCCGCCCGGTCCTCAGATAAAAGCCCAGCGCCGCCCCGCCGCAGGCTGAAGCGCGAGGAGGGGAGGAGGGAGCCGGCTGCGGGGCGTGATGGGAGTTGTAGTTTCCTCGTCTCCCCGGAGCGCTCGGTGGACCGAGCTCCGTCCACCCCCCTCTGGATCCCCTCAAGGCACGGGTGGCTGGAGGGGACCCTGGGGCCGGGGACAAGCTCAGAGTTGGGGTGGCGAGGATCTTGGCGAGAGGAGGAAAGCCAAGTAGGCAAAAGGGCTAGGTCCAGAGTCCAAGCGTGGGTTGTGTGTTGCGGTTTGCTGGTGTGAGCATCTCCACCCTGGAACGCCGAAGGACGCGGTCGTGCCGCCGAGACCCGCCGTCTCAGGGCGCGTGCAACCTGCCGGGTGGGCGCGGCGGGTTTGCAGAGGTGGCGGCGGCGGTGGGACTGGACTCGCCTGTTTTCCCAGCCCCGTACGGAAAGGTGATTCTTTCAAGTAAACGAGAGGTTTTCTCCTGGAGACGCTGAACATTAGAAACCCAGATGAGAGCACAACTGATATTTTATTTTTCTTAGCAAAACTGTAATTGTAGTCGAAAAAATAAATACCTAGCGAAACGAGAGTCCCTCTATCAGCGTCGAGAATCGGAACCCCACCCGCCCCACCCCCACCAGGCACAATGGCTTCGCCTCTCTGCACCTAATATTTACAGTTGAGCCAAATCTCAGCCCTTCTCAGAACTGCTACACGTTCCAGCGGCCTCCCGGGAGGATGCTGTTGAGTAAGAAGGCTTTTATGCAGTTGCTAATAGTTCAGGAATAGTTCCTTAGCTAGCTTTTCGGGATTGATGGGAGCCCAAGCCTCCCAGTTCCGGGCACATGAACCAGTGTGCCTGCAGGGCTGTATTTACATTCTTCCTTCCAGGAGGAGCTATGTTAATTAACAGTTCTGGAAGGGAAGAAAATCAGACGGTGAGGTCTCTGGCTCTTTGGTTTCTTGCTCAACTGCTAATCATTTGGGGAAATTTTTTGAAAGCAGTTTTCAAAATTTCCAATTTACGACTTTTCCTCTCGATTAAGCCGTTTCTGTAGTAGCCCTTTATCAATGTAGTAGACAAAACAGAAGATACAATCCTGATGGCAATTTATTCCCTTTTAGTGTTCAAAAGTTTTCAATAGGAGGGTACTTCAAAAAGTAGGTAAAAAATGGAATTAAAAGTACGTATATTTTGGTCCCAAAATATCACTCTGTAAATGTAATTTTAATGTTGCTGCCATAAATGTCAAAATGTATATTTGTAAAATATAAAATAATTGGCCTAAACGTTGCTACTACTTTTCCTGTGTAAATGCCAAGTCTTTATACACAGCCAGCATTTGCTTTGCTTTGCTGTTACTTAGCTGTGAGGACATAAATTCAGAAAATTGGAGCTGAGAGCCTATTCTGTGAAAGGCAGCAGAGTAGATAAAAAGTTGAGCAAGTCATTTCTTCAGTCAGCAGAGCACCTATTGTCTGCACATGAAAAGAGACAATGTACAAAACTAGCCACAGAACAAGACACACTGTGCCAGCCCAGTGCTGTGTAGATACAAAGGAAGAAGAGGGAAGAGGTGGCTTTTGATAGAGGGAACTTTGAAATGAGAAGAATTTCTACCAACATTTAGGGAGGCTGCAGAAAACATAACATCCAGGGTGTAGGAGGAGACTGGCAAGAGCTCCTGTTGCCTCAGAACAGGAGAAGGGGAACTGGTAGACCCTGGCTGAATCAATGCAATGAGGGAGGCTCGCTGAGTTGTCTGGGCTCTGTTTCCCAGCTCTGATCTTCCAAGTGCTAGGCGTGGTGCCTCCAAAGCCATGTTCATATAAAAGCTGACTGGGTAAGGCTGAGCACCCAAGCCAAGCAAGCCCGAGCGGCATCTCTGCCCTAAGGATCTGAAATTGGAAGTGGAGATGCAAGAAAGCCTGGATGTGTGATGTGTATGAATAGGACTAAAAGTACATGCTAGCCCATGACATTCCTCTTTCAGCAGTTTACTGTAGGAAAAGTGAAAGACCAGGACAGCAGTAG
This sequence comes from Oryctolagus cuniculus, assembly GCF_964237555.1. Classification (NCBI taxonomy): domain Eukaryota; kingdom Metazoa; phylum Chordata; class Mammalia; order Lagomorpha; family Leporidae; genus Oryctolagus; species Oryctolagus cuniculus. Next base: position 92,872,823 of record NC_091436.1, read on the forward strand.
AGTGTAAAAATGGATATTAGGGGCAGGGGATGGGATGCTCAGAGCCAGCTGGGGCAGAGGGAACTGAAATGAGAAGAGGAGGCTAGGGTGGCCGCTGTGAAGAGAGGAGCAGAGACCCTGACAGGGAGGCTGGCAGCTTTCTTACCTGCCCCTTTGGTTTTCATGAAGCCCAGTCTGCGACAGTTCCTGCCCTTGGTTGCTGTTTCATATCCCCCCCTTTTATCTTGAGCTACTTCAAATGCATCTCTTCTAGCAGCTGTAAAATCCTAACCCGCGGAAAGTATGCATAGTTACTCATGGTCCTTTGGGGGTTAGGCAGGTGCCACAGGGAAGGAGATGAGGAAGGTCCAGATACACATAAGTGAGGGGACTTCAAAATCTCCTTGGAAAAGTGGAATTAAAGGATGACTCTATTTTGGTACAAAGTTTGTACTCTAAATATAGGACAGTCTTCAAAACACCCATGGAAAATGCATCTGATGAAAAAACTATGCATGGATTTCAAAAGGACTTTGTACTATAATAAACATATCTTTCAATTCCATATTTCCATGAAATTCTGGAGTTTCTTGTTTATTTTAAAAGATCTACTCCCCTTGGGCCGGCGCCGTGGCTCAATAGGCTAATCCTCCACCTTGCGGCGCCGGCACACCGGGTTCTAGTCCCGGTCGGGGCGCCGGATTCTGTCCCGGTTGCCCCTCTTCCAGGCCAGCTCTCTGCTATGGCCAGGGAGTGCAGTGGAGGATGGCCCAAGTGCTTGGGCCCTGCACCCCATGGGAGACCAGGAAAAGCACCTGGATCCTGGCTCCTGCCATCGGATCAGCGCGGTGCGCCGGCTGCAGCGGCGGCCATTGGAGGGTGAACCAACGGCAAAGGAAGACCTTTCTCTCTGTCTCTCTCTCTCACTGTCCACTCTGCCTGTCAAAAAAAATAAATAAATAAAATAAATAAATAAATAAATAAATTTAAAAAAAAAAAAAAAAAAAGATCTACTCCCCAAGTTCACTCACCAGGTGATTGTAACAGCCGGGGCTGGGCCAGATGGAAGCCTGGAGCCCAGAACTCCATGCTAGTCTGCTCTGTGGGTGGCAGGGGCCCAAGGACTTGGGCCATCCTCCTCTGCTTTCCCAGGCACATTAGCAGGGAGCTGGATCAGAAGTGGGGCAGCCACAACTTGAACCTGCACTCTAACATGGGAAGCCAGCATCCTAAGCAGTGGTTTACCCTGCTGTGCCATCCTCTCCATGATGCCCATCCTCTCCATTAACTTTTTAAAGGGCCCTCATACATTGTGTAAGGGGTGAGAACTGTAGCAAACCAGATGGCGTGTCTCATTCAGATGTTTGTCTGAAACGATCTTCAGTGTTGACTTGATTTTTAAATACTGAGACCCCTAAGCCAAAAATCACCTGCAGGTCCGTGCAGACACGGTTCCCTAGGTTTCTTCCGCCAGCGTAAAGCATTCAGGTCAGTGTTTGCTGCCCCATAAACCCACAAGAAGCACTAGTTGAGATTAGAGTGATAATTGATTATCACTGCTGACATTTGGGAGGGCATTTCCAGCAGAGAGGTTGGAGCGACTGGAAGACTGTGGCCTGGGAAGTGGTCCTCGCCAAGGCATCGACCTAGGCTTTCACTCCCCTGTTTGGCAGCTGAGCAGTAATGGAGGGGAAGAGAACAATGGTAGAAGCTATAAGGGGAGTCAGGGACTGCAAATATTCTTCAGTAAGGTTTATCTATAGATTAAATGGAGTACCTTTCATCAGTCAGCTGTTCAGATTATGTTTTCAGAGTGGAATTGAACCTGATGGAGAATTCCGTTCTGCCAGCGTTGCTCTGTTCACAGCGCTCTAATCCCAAACAGCTCTCCAAGGCTTTAACTTTTTAAGACGTGTCACAGCCACCACATCATGCATGTCACAATCCCTGCCTGCTCCAGGTGGTTGGCATGTTTGGCAGTTGGTGAGGGGATCGTGAGAGAGGTTATGAGCCGAAGAGCAGGGGTAGGTCGGAGAGGTGAAGGCCTGGGCCTCAGAGCCAGGCCTGGATTAATGTCCCGGCCGTCTGACCTTCGGCAGGGCAGTCCACTTAACTTAGAGGACTCACCTTCCTTGTGGCTGGCAGCCTACTGGAAATGATGAATGAGTACGTCAAGATTTTCTTCTCACAGTTCCTGGCACACAGTTAGGACTCAGAAAGTAAAGACAATTATTAGTCATGCAATATAAATCAAAGAACAGCCTACACTTGCATGATGCATAATAAATTCGATAAACATGTGTTTCATGTCTGTGATGTTAGCCTTCTAAGTAACAAAGATCTGGTTTGTATAAGCCTCTTTGTACAGTGCCATGTTCAGTTAAAGTTCTTAACAAAATCTTTTTGTTGTTAAGGAACTTAAGAGACCATACTTATAAAAAGAATATTAGGGAAATGAAGCTGCAACGAAGTCAAATAATTCAATGTGAATTTCATAAGAAGAGAATTCATCCACAGCTTTATGTTGCTTTATCAGGCTGACTCTTGATCAAAGAAAATCTTAATTAACTGGGTTTTCCAGTGGGAATAAAGCACTGGGGACATGGAAATGTTTTTTCCCATTACAGGGGACAGAGAATGCTACTGGTTGAATGTGAACTGATAAAACCCAGCAAACTGGGCAAAAGGTGTGAGATGGAAAGGAGGTGGAGGGCAGAAGCCATTATCTTGGAACTGTAACAAGGAGGCTTTGAGATCTGCTGATGGAGTAGCCACTGAGAGAACTAAACCCTTGTGTGCAGTTCATTTCTTGCAGCAGCACTCATTCAATGAGTGCCAGATGCTATGCTAGATGCCAGCAAGTCAGCAACCAATCAAACACAGTTCCTACCTTCATGGAAATTATGACCTAACTGGGGAAGACGAAAATTGAATGTGTTATTACAAGTGTGCTAAGTGCTTAAAGGAAAAGACTAGCTATTATTTTGTTAGTTTCTTTGCTTTGTAATCTTTTTCAAAAAGATGCATTTATTTAATTTGAAAGGCAGAGTTACAGAGAGAGAGAGATCTCACATCATTCTCCAAATAGCTGCAACAGCTGGGGCTGGGCCAGGCCAAAGCCAGAAGTTTCATCCAGGTTTCAAATGTGGGTAGCAGGAGCACAAATACTTGGGTCATCTTCCACTGCTTTCCCAGGCATATTAGCAGGGAGCTGGATCGGAAGTGGTACATCCAAGACTTGAACTGGGGCCTGCCCATATAGGATGCTGCCGTTTACAGGCAATGACTTAAAGCCACAATGCTGGCCCTTTGTTTTTGTTTGTTTGTTTATAAAGATTTATTTATTTAAGAGATAAAGTTATGGAGAGAGTGAGAGACAGAGAGAAAGGTGTTCCATCTGCTGGTTCACTCCCCAAATGGCCACAAAGGCCAGAGCTGGGCCGATCCAAAGCCAGGAGCCAGGAGCCAGGAGCTTCTTCCAGGTCTCCCACACACATGCAGGGGCCCAAGCACTTGGGCCATCTTCCACTGCTTTCCCAGGCCATAGCAGAGAGCTAAACTGGAAGAGGAGCAGCTGGGACATAAACCAGTGCCCATATGGGTTGCAGTCGCCGCGGACATAGGCTTAGCCTACAGTGCCACAGCACCATCCCCGGGCCCTTTGTACAAGGTCTCTCCTAGTCAACATTTTTGGAATATGTGTTCTATATATATACGTATATATGAGTGGATGTGTGTGTGTGTGTATAAAATTCTACCCTCCAAGATTGCATTCCAGTTCAGGAGATGACATCACTATAACAAAGATTCAAAGATGATTATTGCTTGAACAATTTTAAGCAACACAAGTTACAGGAATTTCTGATAATCTACATTTTCTTATTAGTTTACTCCTTTGTAAGTGATTACCATGTTATAGTAAATATAAAATTTACATTTAGGTTATTGTTGAATTTAGAAGCTATTTTGATTCTTCATAAATACATTGCTAATGAGTTTTCTGAATTCATTATAATTCCTCATTATGTTAAGCATAAAGGCCATTTAAAATAATTGCAGAAGAGGAAATATAAGAAAATATTTATATATAGAAGCAATTAGAGAAAAATGGAAAAGTCGGGTTAAACAAACCTACAGTGTTACTATTTTTGTAGCAATTATTTTTCTTATTGCTTTTACTGTGCTTCTGAAAGGCTACTGAATAGAAATTATGAACATTTGCTTTCAGAGCTTTTTAGTACCTTAAGCCATCAAGATTTTGCAAGGAATGAGGTCTTTACTTTAAATTCTTTGGCTCATGGTATCATTATTCCAATTTGCAAGGAAGAAACTGAGGCACAGAGAAATTAAGGCGGGCTGATTTCAGAGCTCCTAACCCATTGCCTTTGCCACATCGTATGATTTGTTTCCATTGTTGCTGTTGTAATCCCCATCAGTTTGTTAATGCTGTTAATTTCTGTATCCCAACAGAAATAACTTGGTAATATCCTCTCATTTCCATGGCACATAACAGTAACCTTTGAGATTCAATATACTTAAATACTGCCAGTTGTTTCTCTCTTTGCTTTTTCTCTTGTTTATTTAGTACATGGTTTATGGTTTGTCTTTTCCCACCCAAATGTCAGTTTCTGGAGGCCAGGGACCAGTTGGTTTTCCTCTCTGCAGTATTCTATACATCAGTGCATGGTAGATAGCAAATGCCCCGTAACTACTGGTTAATGAATAAACACTATACATGGGTGTGGAAAAAAATAAGTAAATTCTTTGACTTTCCTGAAAGTAAAATCAAAGAGAGGAGAGAAACACAGAGTACCTAAATGTTAGCTAACTTCTTTTTCTCATTCTGTACACTCATTTCTACTCAGTTCATTCAGAGGCTGCTCAAATTACAAATATCACTCTGGTCTACACCACAATGAAAGTGTTTGGGTTCAAATAGCGTTTTCCAGGAGAAAGCATTTTTGGATTAAGTAGAATTTCATTTAACACTGATGTTATGTAGCTAATATTCCTGTTAACACAACTTATCATGATCAGAGGCCCTGAGCTGACCCAAATATCGCTAAATTTATGACAAAAATGAAGCACTCCCTAATGGAATTTATTCCTGCCTGTGTTAATTCCACCCTGGTTGTAAATCATACATATTTTTAAAGTTTATTAAATTTTTTTGCCCCAAAACAGTGTAATAAAATAACTTCTTTAACCACAGTTTACATTTGTCCAGAACACATGGACTTTTAAAAGCCCATTTAACTCAGCTCAACTTACAACGGTACTTTTAAAGGTTTATGGAAAAATGGAATTAAAAGGTAAGTCTATTTTGGTGCAAAAAAAAAAATGAAATTGCAGTGAGGCTGGCACTGTTGCATAGTGAGTTAAACCATTGCCCCTGTGATACCAGCATCTCTTGTAGGCACTGGTTCCTGTCCTGGCTGCTCTGCTGCTGATCCAGCTCTCCACCAATGGCCTGGTGTGGGGAGCAACCGAGACTAGACTAAATTATTGGAACTGCTAAGACTAATTCTATGCATCTGATCTCCCACCATATGGCGCTAAGAGGGAATAAACAACTTCCACACAGCTGCCTCACCAATTCGACTAACAAGCTGCAGGAGCTGATCCTGCTCCTGATTGGAGGAGAGCAGCATGCTCAGCGCGTGGGGCAAGAACGCCAGCAGAGTTGGGATTGGTGGAAGAGGACTATAAAGGAGGAGAGAGACAACATGCAGGAGGAACATCTGAGGAACATCAGAGGAACCCCTGGGAGAGCCGGCCGGTGGTGTGCTGCTCCTCCGCCAAAGCGAGGGAAGCGGCAGGGGTGCTGCCCCTCCGCGGAGGCGGGGTGGGGGGGTGGGGGGGGAGGGAGCGACAGCTAACCCAGGAAGGGCCGGGGAAAGAGAACAGTGCAGGGTCTGGTGTCATTCCTCCGCGAGTTGGGGAGCGACACCTGGGAAACACAGTGAAACATGGCCCAAGTGCTCGGGCCCCTGCCATCCATGTGGAAGATCCAAATTAATCTCCTGGCTCCTGGCTTTGGCCTGGCCCAGCACTGGCCGTTGCAGCCATCTGGGGTGTGAACCAGCTGATGAAAGATCTCTCTACCTCTGTCTCTGTCTCTCGTTAACGCTTTCAAATAAATAAATAAATAAATAATTTTTAAAAACTGAAATTATGGAAAATAGGGCTTTTCAAGAAGTTCATAGGGTGTGAGTGTTACACACAACTGATTAAGCACCCAAATCCCACATCAGAACGTCTGGGAATGGAGTCCTGCCTCCACTTTAAATCTAGATTCCTGTTAATGTATCTGGGAAGGTAGCAGATGATGGAATAAGTACTTGGGATCTGGCTATCAATACAGGACACCCAGATAGAGTTCCTGGTTCCTGGCTTTGCCATGGTTCAGCCTTGGCTAAGGTAAGCATTTAGGAAGTGAACCAGCATATGGAAGATTTTCTCTCTCTTTCTCTCTCTCTCTTTAAAATAAAGAAATAAATGAAACTTTTAAAAAACTTTGACGGAAATGCTTATTATGAAAAACGAGCCATGAATTTCAAAAATTTTTGTTCAACATAAACTTGGCATTTTAATTTCATTTTCCCTACAAACGTTTTAAAAAAGATTTATTTTATTTGAAAGACAGAGTGCTGGAGAGATAGGGACAGAGAGGGAGAGCTCTTCCAAATCTGCCAGTCACTCCCCAAATGCCCATGATAGCCGGGGCTGGGGGACCAGGCTGAAGTCAGGAGCCAGGAGCTTTATCCGGGTCTCCCACACAGGTGGCCAGAACCCAGGTCATCATCTGCTGCCACCCAGGTGATTGGCAGGAAGCAGCCAGGACTCAAACTGGCCTTCTAATATGGGGTGCAGGCATTCCAAGTGAGAGCTTAAACCACTGCACCACAATGCCCACTTCCCCCAAGCTTTTTGAAGTACTCCTTATTTGTTAAACATCCGCTCTCCTTCAGCAACTTATCCAACTTCCTATCTTCAGCAATTTGCGTTTCTTTACATTTTTAATAACTTAAAAATTCAACTCTCAGAATCAGAAAAAGTGTTAATATATCCTTCTAATTCCTAAGAGGTCTATGATTTTCATAGCTGTTCAGCAGGAGAGATGTTGTACACTTTTAATTCCATACCACTAGCATTTATCAAGTTCGCACTATGCAGTAAGCACTGTACTAGATGCTATAAATATGAAGTTTCCTCAGAGAGTATGTTTTGAGAATGGGGTGAAACAGTTTTAGCACAAACTGAAGACCTAGACAGAAGTACAAACAAGGGTCAGTAAGTGAGTGATTGTGTGAAAACCCCGTGGAGACAATGAAATATGGGTCTTTGAAAGCAGTATTTTTAGTATGATCTGAAGTTTACTTGCAACGTGTATAGTATTGTTCTGGTTTTAGATCGTAAATCAGGATAAATAATATTAATTTAGGTCATTAAAATTTTGTCAGTGCCTATAGTTATGTAATTTGCTGCATTTTTTGCCTTTGTTCCTCTATTAAGAGTAACAACTGTGTATATGGAGTCAAGGTTGGAAGGTGGGAGGTGCTGGGGCAGATGGAATTTTGCAATACTGAACAGCAACCTATCATTCAAAGAATTATAGGCTTCCTGTTTTTAAACTCCACTTGCACTTTCATGTTAATAGACATGCAGCTGCAAATTTGACCAAACTGAACAAATTTCTGTCAGCAATAGTGACATTTAGTTATTTCGTGTAGGATGTGCTCAGGGAGGTGACTCCAGGTGTTTTGAAGCAATCCAATAGCATTCTCAAAGCCCAAGTCACCTCTGTTTCCACTCTGCCATGCTCAGCCTACTGACGTTATTCCTTGGGTTTGTTGCTTCTTGGTGGCTTCTGACTTCAAGACTCAAAAAGAATGTCATGGAAGGAAAGGAGAGCATGAGAAAGAGGAGGCAAGATACGAACTCACAACCAGAATGAGTTAATTCAGAGAATACACTCAAGAGCTGGCTCCCTACTGGCGTGCACACAAGGCAAAAACGTGGCAGAGAGCAAGAACTCCCTTACAGTCAAGGTTTGTGTAGCAAAGGGCCGCTGACAGTTATGAGGGGGAGGGCGTTAGGTGGGGCTGAGCTGCTTTGTGAGGACTTTTCAAAGGCCACAGGCTTTTCACACTTGGGGGGCTGTGCTCTCTGCAGGCTAGTTATTGCGGAAGAATGGAAGGGCTGGGGTTGAACTGGTTGAGAAGGAATGCAAGGGGTTGATTTTTGTCCTTGCTCCACAACACCGCCCCTCACACAGGACTTCCAGTTCCTATGAAACAATTATCCTCCAGAGACTAATAGGTGATCTATTAAGAGCTTGGTTAATTTACTCTGCATGTGCTAAAGTAGGAGTAACTCACAAGCCAGGCAATGGTCATGAACCAAATACACGTCAGTTGTCTGATAAACACGCCTCATTGAATTGTTTTCTTTTTGCCATATTGCTCTTCTAAAGGAAATCAATTTAGAGGGGGAAAAAAAACCCTCTAAATTTTACCAAATTTGTGCATTCACATTTTTTAAAGATTAGGTCAGAGATTGAAAAGTAAATTGTCACAAAAAAAGAATATCATCTTCCCCCACCCCAAAAAAACCACCACTATAACGAGAGGTGAACAAAACATAGCAGAAAACAAAACAGAAAATGTGTGTGCTATCAGTTTTGGAGATGAGCATGGGAAAAAGTCTGCGTGAAGAGAAGTCACAAATACTTAAAGCTACTCTGAATGCAGAAACGTTTATTTTAGAAAATGGAAGCCCCAGATTCATTGTCCAATAAAGTACTATTTTCTATTAAAACCAAATGGTAGGACTTCTGAATTTTGTGTTCCTTTTTCACTTTCTTGAATCGCCTCTAAATTAGCACAGAGGGAAATGATTTCCACTTGTGCTTACTAGAGAGGGGACAGACGCAGAAGTTAAAACCAAGATGCATTAGAGTCACACTTCTTTTCTCATTGCTCCCTCCCCAGCTTTCCATCTCAGCAGGAGAAACCTCAGCAGGCCTGGGGCTGGGAAGGGCAAGCAGAATTGATACATAGTATCCTGAGTCAACCCCACCTTGCATTCCTGGCTTCTGCCCATCTGGAAAGCCTTAGCAAAGGTCAAAACCTCAAATGCCTATTAGGACAAGGCAGGAAGAGCCATGAATAAGATAATACAAGCTAAGATGCTTACTTTGAAAATTTGTGTTTCTTTATTTGAGAGGCAGAAAGAACATGAAAGAGAGAGAAAAGAGGTGGGGATGCACTTCCATCTGTTGGTTCACTCCCCAGATGCCCACAATTGGCCAGTAAATTGGGCTGGGGTCTAAGCAAAGAGCCAGGAACTCAATTCAGGTCCCCCATAGGGTTAGCAGGATTCCCGCCCAGGGATGGGTCTGCAGTAGTAGGAAGCAGGATCAGGATCCAGAAGTCAAACTCAGGTACTTTGATATGGGTGGGACATGGATATCCAAAGTGCTAGACCATAGGACTACCCCTCAACTGCTTCTTTTGAGACTTGATAGCAACAATACCACTTAAGATTGCTGACAAATTAGGCAGTGGCAAAAAAGAAGGAAGATAAGCATACATTCACATAGGTTCTCCAGGATATATTGTTAATATGAAGAACCTTAAAAATCAAACCAAGATGGAGTGACCTAAGCCAATACCATTAAAAACAAGAAGTCACCTTTGCCCCAAATAAAAATTCAAGTTTAAAATTACAGCCCTAAACTTTTTCCCCCAAAGCTAAAAATTAGGTGCAGCTATAAAATAAGGGACTCTATGCTTAGCTAGCTGCGACACTTGTGCCTGGCTGTGCTAAGACCTAACCCAGTTTGTATGCCTCCTAATACTCAAATAACGGTGTGGGAAGCGGGACACCGCTCTCCCACAAGGGGAACAAAGGGAGCGAGACGTTGTCCCCCCTCAGGGTGAACAAGATGGCGCTGGCAGGGAAAGGAACTACTAAAGAAGTAAACAACAAAATGGCGACGAGGTGCATGCCTCCCATGTGATCCCGTAGCTGATTGGATAGAAGACACATGCCCTTCACATGAACAACTCGCGGATTGGACTGCTGTGTGCATGGACTCTATAGTGCTTTTGATTGGTCGCTGCGGGTATATAAACCATGTGGCTTGTACTGGGGGCGCTCTCCAGACTCCCGAGTTCAGGAGGCCCGTCTGCGCAGACGCTGAATAAATCCTCTTGCTTTTGCATCAGCTGGTCTGGAGTCTGAGCCTCTGGGGTGTGCCTCTCAATGTGTTAGCATCCTCACTCCGAGGGTCTAACAATATTGCTAGGGAAGAAAACACAAGGCAGCGAATATAGTTCGCTAACTTTTTACATAAGGTGTGTGTGGGCAATTATATACACAGATATAATAAAATATCAAACTAAAGTGGGTAAAATAATTGGTTATCAGTATCAGGCAGTGAGGCGGAAGACAGAGTGGGTGGATATTGGATAAATATAATTGATTTTTCTTACTACCTTTTTTTTAGGTAGTTTTGAGTTTAAGCCACATAATGCCTCAAACATGTTTTAGCTATTCAAAAATAAAATTTAATTACAAAGAAAAAAGCAAACTAAATTTGAAATCAAACTGAAACAAATTATTGTAGCTATATAACATAAGTGAAATACATAGAATATGTCTTTTAAGTGGTTTGGAACATGGTATTCCTTTTTTAAAAAATTTGTATTTATTTTCATTTATTTAAAAGGCAGAGAGACAAAGACATGGACATATACATATACATATATATATATATATATATATAGAGAGAGAGAGAGAGAGAGAGAGAGAGAAATCTTCAAATCTTCTAAGCACTGGTTCACTCCTCGAATGCCTACAAGAGCCAGGACTGGGCCAGGCTGAATCAGGAACCGGGAACTCAAACTGAGTCCCCACGTGGGTAGCAAGGACCCAGATACTTGAGCCATCACCTGCTGCCTCCCTGGGCATGTATTTGCAGGAAGCGGGTTCAGAAGCAGAGGCACCCCTCAAACACAGGCTCTCCAGTATGGGATGTGAGAACCACGAGCAGTGTCTTAACTGTACCAAACGCCACCCCTGGCACCTAGTGCTCTTACTGTTCCTCTCTCTCTCTCTCTCTCTTAGTTTTTCTATTTATCAATATAAAGAGAACAGATTTCATGTATTTTGTCCATGTAACTCTTAGAATATAATAATATTTTTTTTGACAGGCAGAGTTAGACAGTGAGAGAGAGACAGAGAGAAAGGTCTTCCTTCCGTTGGTTCGTCCCCCAAATGGCCACTACAGCCAGTGCGCTGTAATAATATTTTTTCTCCTTCCCTCTTTCCCTCTTCCTTCCTTTCTTTTTTCTTTTAATTATTTATAATAACATACTTTCAATTTACTTTATAATCACAGGCTTAACGTTCCTTTAAATAAAGAGTTCTAAACAAAAAGTAGAGAGACCACTGTTCCAAAGGAATATGGACAAGGGTTATAACCAATAATCACAACACAAGATGTCCATTTCACTCATATACATTAATTTTTTTACTCTTTGTACTAACTACCACAAATCAGAGAAAACATGATATTTGTCTTTTTGGGTCTGCTTATTACTGTTCATCTTTAATGACATATATTCTAAAGGGAGAAAAATACCAAACAAAAGAGAAGTCTAAAATGCATCAAGTAATTATCTTGGATTTCTATCTTAAATTCATGTTACCTATATTATAGACTTTGGCAAAAAGTAAATACAGTAATGTTATTATTACTTGACATTTACTATGTAAAATAGATACAATGCAATTTTTTTTAATTAACAAAAATCCTGTAATATTAAATTTGAATTGGCAATATTATATACATTCATGATTTAACTATGTAAATGTCCTAGCCTTGGCCACTGAAAGATCTCAGATGCAATAATGCTGCAGTGGCAATGAGCTTCCCAAGTAGATGGATTGTGTTGGTTCAATACTGTCTCCAGTGAACGTCCCAGGCTTCCTTGGAAAATGCTTTATTCTGCGTGTGGGGCAGGGAAAGTACAAAATGAGTCTGGCCATTTTCTTGTGCCAGAAAGCAGAGAAGCATTTGCTGTGCTTTGAGTATCTGTCCCTCTGAACTGAGAATTTAATCCCCAAAGTCTTATGATAATGGCACCAAAAAGGTGGAAACCTAACCCAATTAGGGTGTTTAGAGATGAGGATCATGAGCAGCACCGAGATTGGATTAGATTGGCCTTGGTGATGGCCTTCTTTCCGGCAGAGTGCTGAGATGGCACAGGGCATCATAAGGCGAGAGACAGGGAGCACGCTAGTGTGCCTGAGTTTATGTGGTCTCTTACAAAGCTGCCAGGACTCCGCCATGGGGGCTCCACACTGTGACATCTACATCCCATATCAGAGTGCCAGGTCAAGTTCTGGTTGCTCTGCTAAGGATCTAGCTCCCTGCTAATGAGCCTGGGAAAGCAGTGGAAGATAGCCCAAACCTTTGGGCCCTTGCCACCCACATGGGAAACCTAGATTGAGTTCTGTGCTCCTGGCCTGACCCAGATCTGGCCATTTGAAGAGTGAAACAGTAGATGAAAGCTCACTCTCTCTCTCTCTCTGCCTTTCAAATAAATAAAATCTTACCAAAAATTATAATACATCCTCAATAGATAGGAAAAAGCTCTTCTTTACAGAATTATGCATACAAATAAATGAAGAAATGAAAATTGAATCACCATTTATAACAATCATATAATTTACACAATGAAGCAAATATCATTGGATGCTAACACCATTAAATATAAGATTGTTGTGAAACATACTATTTACAGATTGATCACTGCTTTCCAGAAAATCCATACTTTTGCAATGGAAGCAGCTATGAGTCCTCAATTTAGTCATGTGATCATCCTTAGCATCACTGTTGTTGGACAACCTGGCATTATGTGCCTCTAGACTGATGGATGCACTGTAAAGAGCGAATCACCTATGGAGTATGCCGGCCAAATATTGATTCTAATTCCAATCCAACTTTTAGACTCAGCTTCCAATTTACAGGATAAACTGGATGAAGGGGAGTTTGGAGTTAACTAATACTACAAGGCAGCAGACAAATCCGGAATAGGAGTTAGTTAATCTAACAGACTTTGGACTGGACTCTTCTAAAAGTCAATATCATAAAACAACACAAATGAATCAATGCTTGAGGAACAATTCTTGCCTAACTTCTTCAACCAAATAGAGTGAGTGAAACTTGACTGATCTTGATTAACAAAAACAAAAGCTGTAAATGACCTTTAGGAAATGAGGAAATTTTAATCAGGATAGGATATTAAACTTGAATACAAGAGAGAGCTGTTGTTAATTTTCTCAGGCATGAAAATGTATTACGACTATGTAAGAGAACGTCTTTATTCCTAGAGGATACAGGATGACAAATTTAGGGTGAGGTTTCAAAATTTCATTATTTCAAAAATTCAGATGGGGCAGGTGTTTGGCGTAGTGGTGAAGATGCCGCTTGGTAATCTGCATCTCATATCAGAGTGCCTGGGTTCCAGTTCCGGTTCAGCTTCCAATCCAACTTCCTGCTAAGGCACACCGTGGGAGGAGAGGTGATAGCTCAAGTATTTGGATCCCTGTTAGCCTCACGGGATACTTGGATTGAGTTCCTGGCTCCGGCTTCAGCCTACTCTGGTCCTGGCCCTTGTCATTTGGGGAGTGCACCAGCAGATAGATCTGTGTCTGCTTCTGTTTCTTTCTCTCTCTTTCAAATAAATATTTTTTGAAGATTTATTTATTTTTTGAAAAGCAGAGGGGTGGGGGTAGAGATACAGAGTACAGAGAGAGATCTCTAACAGCTGCTGGTTCACTTCCCAAATGGTGGCAATGGCTGGGGCTGGGCCAGGGCTGAAGCCAGGAGCCAGCAACTCAATCTGGGTCTCCCAGGTGGGCGTCAGGGGCCCAGATACTTCTGTCATCATCTGCTGCCTTCCCAGAAACTGGATCTGAAGTGGAACAGCAGCTGGGGCTGAAACTGGCACTCCAATATGGGATGCCAGCATTGCAAGCAATGCTTAACCTGCTCTGCCAACAACAGTGGCCTCCAAATAAATAACTTTTTAAAAAGGGGAAGGAAGGAAGGAAGGAAAGGATGGAAGGAGGGAGGAGGGGAGATAGGTAGAGAAGAATCAGACATGGCAAAATGTTAATTGCTGTTGAATCAAGTGATATTTTTCAGGATCAGTTGGGTGGGAATTCATACAGGAATAAACTCATATATGATAATATCTGGCAGCTAATAAGTAGCTACTCCCTGCTTTTCCTTCCTTGAATCTGAGCAGAGCTTCCCACAGTGACAGGCACAGTATCTGGGAGGCGGAAGGGGCTGTGCAGATCGCCTCCTCTAACCCCTGAGTGTAACTGCGAGGGACATGAGGTTTGGTGTATGAACACTGCCGTGGCGCAGACTGAGGACAGGTTCCTTTAGACGTAGTTGCTCCTCCTGGTAGGAGAATGAGCTCAAGAATCAGGATCTGGATGCACACTCTTCCTGTGTGATCGTGGACAAGTCAGTCAACCTTGCTGAGACGTACCCCTTCCTGATTCATCGAGATAATAAACCATCTCTCTCTGACACAGTCATTAGGAGGATGGAGTGAGAGAAATGTGAATGAACCGCCTGAATCAGCCAAGAATGTCAGCAGCGTGGATTCTTACGACTCCTGCTCCCGACCCTCACCACCCATCTCTTCGTTTTTCTGCCTCTCTTTTCCTTCAAAGGCCCTTTTCCACATCCTTCTCACTTGCGCATGCGTGAGAAGTGCCTTCTGCAGGATCCTAAGGCCAGCGGCTCCTGCCTCTGTGTGACTGTCCTAGCCCTGCCATTTGATGTGAACCCTGCGGTGCCTTCAGCTGAGGAAACGTCACTCACAGCTGTTCAGGGCCCCGCTTTCTCCCAAACATGACAGATGAAGGTGGCTTCTGCCTGCATCATTACAAAATATAACTCTTGATAAAAGGGCTAATTGAAAAACAGATCTTTAAAAAACAAGCATTAAAATATTGGGAAAAACAGAAATCCAGAAATCATATGACATTTAGGCAGATATAGTTTATCATGTGCCACAACTCATATACAGGAAGAGCCAGAGGCTCTTAAATTTAAAAAAAAAGACATTAATTTGTTAGTGTTTTATGTACATTAGGCATTACGTTAGGTACCTTTCAGGTGTGGTCACACTTAATCCTTGTAGCAGCTCTTGGAGGAATAGTCCCCCTTGATAGATGTGAATTTGAGGGCTTACAGAGATTTATCTAGTAAGTGATTTATCCAGTAAGGTGCAAAGACACATCTGTGTCTGGGTCTCACTCCAAAGCCTGTACATCTATGAAACAGTAAGATGCACCCAGCTATAGAGTTGCCCTGCTCAGAAGTGGCTCCACAGAGGTCACTGTTGTGATGATGGCCCAGCTGGACTTTAACTGACATTTTTCAGACCACGTCAGCTGGGAGGTATTGTCGCAGTGTTAACTTCCAGCATGGTGCAGCCCAGTTTGTTGATTAGCTGAAACCCAAGCTCCATTTGAGCTGCTTGTTCAGTGCGGGTTTCCCAAACCTAAAGCAATCGTGGGCTTATGGCTGGCCAGGCAGTGGGATGGCTTCCCGCCAGTCCAAGAGCGTGTGAGTGCTGATGTCAAGGGCATTGTTCACTGCAGATGTTAACAATGGCTCTTCTGTCTGCCTCTGCCTAGTGCCTGTGTTAGTTCCTGGTGCAAGCAATCTTCGTTTTGGGCCCTGAGAGGGGACCTAGAAGTGCTTAACTGGAGTAGAACCCTCTCTCCAGTTAAGCACCACCAGGCCCCCATGGGACACCCCCATGATTCTTTCTGTTTGTGCCCCCAGAGTCCCACCCAAACAGTACATGGCTTTCAGTTCTCCTCCAGCACCTGGATGCTGTATATCCTGGCTTGTCAGAGGTCACTCTTTTAAGTCCTTCCAAAAATGACCCCTTTCCTCTCCTTTGGCCACTGACTCCCTTGACCCACAGAACACATACCTCACCTCCACCAACAGTCCTGACTCGGGATTTGTCTCAGTTTGAGTCAGAGGCTTTTGTTTACAACTTGCCAGGTGCATACTTGTCATTGCCCCTGAATTCTTCCTGGAACTAGTTAGGTAAGTAAGTAAATGAGTATCACTATGTGCAAAGCTCTGTCGTGCTCAAAATCCGACGGAGGATATGATAAACAAAGGTAGTTGTGTAAGGCTCAGCGTAAATACTGAATAAATGAAACGAAAAAATGTTACATGGATTGAAAAAAAAAAAAAAACAAGAAGGAAAACCTCTCATTTGTTAGAGATGGAGATGAAGAAAACTATCAAGAATGCCATTTTAATGATAATCCAACAGCAAAACTTTTTGAGGCCAAACTTTATGTGCCATAGCGTATCTTCCCCACCTCATCTCACCGTCCTGCCTATGCCTTCTCCACTGCGGCTAGGCTAAACCACTTGCTGCCCATAATGCTCTCTACCACTTTTCATCTCCCACTCTTCACTCTTTTTACCTGAGTCACCTCCCTTCTACCCACCATCTCCAACTGCCTAAATCCGTACTACCTTTCAAGACTCATGTCAGGGGTCACCT
Organism: Oryctolagus cuniculus; assembly: GCF_964237555.1. Lineage (NCBI taxonomy): Eukaryota > Metazoa > Chordata > Mammalia > Lagomorpha > Leporidae > Oryctolagus > Oryctolagus cuniculus. Next base: position 92,889,433 of record NC_091436.1, read on the forward strand.
CTTCCAGCACATCCTCCCAGGAGAGGCCCTTTCATGGGCTCACAGCAACATGGATCTCTCCCTAAGACTGATGATAAGGGCAGTGGTTATTAGTGGTTACAGTTTCTGGAGCCAGATTGTTTGGCACCAAATCCTGGTGCCTATCCCTTCCAGCCAAGTCATCTTGACTTATTAAGAGAACTGAGTTTATACTCATAAAGCATTAAGAAGAGTGTCTGGTCATAGCACCAAATAGATGCTAACTATTGGTACTGTTAGTGCCATCAGCCACAGCATCGCACATAACACTCTGGATTGTAATTCTTGCCTGTCTACCCATAACTTGGACCTTTCTGAGCACAAGGACAGTATATTATACAACTTATATATTCCTGATATATTTTCCTTTTTTAAAAAAGATTTATTTATTTGAAAGGAAGAGTTACAGAGAGGCCGAGGGAGAGAAAGAGAGAGAGAGAGATCTTCCATCTCCGGTTCACTCCCCAGATGGCCCCAACAGCCAGGGCTGAGCCATGCCGAAATCAGGAGCCAGGGGCTTCTTCTGGGTCTCTCATGTGGGTACAGGGGCTCAAGCACTTGGGCCATCCTCTACTTCTTTTCCAGGTGCATTAACAGGGAGCTGGATAGGAAGTGGAGCAGCCAGGACACGAACTGGTGCCTGTATGGGATGCTAGTGCAGCAGGTAGTGGCTTTACCTACTACGCCTCAGCGTCAGCCCCTCCTGATCCATTTTCTGGCACCTGGTAGCAGTAAATAACACTTGGCAGAGTTGGGGGAGAAGTGAGCTGAGCATGAGCAATTCCAAGGGATAAGACCTGAGCACAGTTTCAGGTGTGGTCTAGGGCTTGGCCTTGCTTCAAGTGATAAAGGGTGAATAAAGTTGCCACGGTCGAGGGAATCACAGACCTCTAATCCTGATGTTAAGGGGATTACCCAAATGGAACTGTATCAGGAAGTGAAGGATGTCCTGGGAAGACAGAAAGTCAAGGCATGAGATCCTTGCATCAGATGGCAGTGTTACAAGGGTTGGAACACGGTGTAAAGGAGGAGAGAAGGTATGACATTGGTAAGAGGAGAGATGGCCTCTCCCCTCCCTGTACCCTCACTACATCCTCTGTGCTGTAGCCACCAAATAGTTGAAAGCATAAATTGGGTCAGCTGTCTATTTGAAATTCTCCCCTGGATTTCAAAGCCTATAGATGCTATTCTAAAATGGCACCTAGTGGTTTATCAGTGAATCCAACAGTTAAATGATGTCATGAGGGTTGAAGAGTTAGTGACTGAATTCTAGACCTTGTTCTGTAATTAATTTCCCTGTAGATGTTTTCTGTGTGATCTTGGACAAGTTGATTTGTCTTTCTGAGCTTTGACTTTTTCTAATGTGATGTGGAGAAGTTGGATAATAATTTTTTCAGTGGTATTTTTTTAAACTTGATGACATGACCCATTTTTAGGTCAATAAACCAATTTAATGGTTCAAAATAAACATTTAAATTTGAAACAGAATAAATAACAAGTAACAATATGAAGTAGAATATATATATGTATTACACAAAATGTGCATGTTTGGAGGGAAGGGGTCATATAAAAATATATGTATATATATTTTTTAAAGATTTATTTATTTTGGGGCCAGCACCGTGGCTCACTTGGTTAATCCTCTGCTTGCGGCGCCAGCATCCCATATGGGCGCCGGGTTCTAGTCCCGGTTGCTCCTTTTCCAGTCCAGCTCTCTGCTGTGGCCAGGGAGGGCAGTGGAGGATGGCCCAGGTGCATAGGCCCCTGCACCCACATAAGAGACCTGGAAGAAGCACATGGCTCCTGGCTTCGGATTGGTACAAAGCCGGATGTAGTAGCCATTTGGAGTGAACCAATGGAAGGAACACATTTCTCTCTGTCTCTCTCCCTCACTGTCTATAACTCTACCTGTCAAAATAAAAAAAAAAAGATTTATTTATTGTATTCAAAAGTTAGAGTTACAAAGAAGCAGAGGCAGAGAGAGATCCTCCATCCACTGGTTCACTCCCCAGATGGCTGCAATGGACAGAGCTGCGCTGATTCAAAGTCAGGAGCCAGGAGTCTCTTCTGGCTCTCCCACATGGGTGCAGGGACCCAAGGACCTGGGCCATCCTCTACTGCTTTCCCAGGCCACAGCAGAGAGTTAGATGGGAAGTGGAGCAGCTGGAACTTGAACCAGCACCCATATAGGATGCTGGCACTGCAGGCAGTGGCTTTTCCCACTATGCCACAGTGCCAGCCCCTATATTTTCTTTTCTTTTTTTCTTTTTTTTTTCTTTTTTTAAAGATTTACTTATGTCTTTTAAAGGCAGAGAGGGAGAGACAGAGAAAGAGGTCTTCCATCTGCTGGTTCACTCTCCAAAAATCCACAATGGCGGGAGCTGGGCCAAACTGGAGACAGGAAAAAGGAGTCTCCCATGCAGGTACAGGGGCCCAAGCACTTCCACTGCTTTCCCAAGCCATTAGCATGGAGTTGGATCAGAAGTGGAGCAGCCAGGACTTAAACCGGTGCCCATATGGGATGTTGACACTGCAGGTGGCAGCTTTACCTGCTATTCCACAGTGCAGGCCCCTATTACTACTTCTTAAATGTGAAAATTGTACATCTATCAAAGCTTAAGTTCTGGATGGTTTGAAAACAGAAGATTTCATGTTCTTTTTTTTAAAAAAAAGCAACTTTATCCACTAATGCAAGAAATATAGTTTTTCTCCCATAATCTTTTCATCAATATAGTCTTCAAGCTCTTACTAGAGTAGCCATGGACTTCGACTTACTCTGTGTTGTGACCCTCCTCCCCCTCCTAGGGCTGCATCAGAGTCTGGGGAGGACGGAGAGCTGAAAGTGATAGAAAGTTCTCCAAATAAAGACAGCATGGTAATCCCTCAGAAATCTGGATAGAGACCTACCATATGACCCAGCCATTCCACTCCTGGCAATTTGCCCAAACCAAAAGAAATCAGCATATGAAAGTTATCTGTACCCCTTGTTTATTGCAACTCAGTTCACAATAACTAAGACATGGAATCAACCTAGATGTCCATCAACTGTTGACTGGATAAAGAAACTAAATACACACTACAGAGTATTACTCAGCTATGAAAAAATTGAAATCCTGTTTTTTGCAACAAGATGGATGCAACTGGAAACAATTATACTTCGTGAAATAAGCCAGCCCCCAAAAGACAGAAATAATATGTCTTCCCTGATCTGGGGTAACTAATAGATGTAATAATGTAATGTATTCGAGTGAGATGGACATTTTGAGATTCTTCTGTTGAGGAACAATGTTTTTTTCTTCAGACTATTTGTTGAACTCTTTACTTAGTGTAGGGTTAACCTTAAAAGAATTAAATAAACTGAAAATAGATGTTTGTAAAAATAAGAGTGGGGGTAGGAGAGGGAAGAGGGAGAAGGAAGAAGGGCTGGCGCATGCGCATGAGGGAGGGTAGGGTGGGAGGTATCACTATGTTCCCAAATCTGCCTATGTGAAATATATGAGATTTGTATACCTTAAATACAATTTTTAAAATTATAGATAAAAAAGTTATCCAAATAGTGACCTTTGACATATTCCCCATGTATCTTAGTGTGCTTGGGCTGCCATCACATAGTATCACAGATCAGTTGGCTTAAACAACACTTATTTCTCACCTTTCTGCAAGTTGGTAAATCCAAGCTCAAGGTGCTGTGAGATCTCATTCAGGTGAGGGCCCATCTCCTGCATTGTAGCAGGCTGCCTTCTCCCCATGTACACCCATGTCTTCTCTCTGTGCATGCCTGCGGGTGGAGAGGGAGCTCTCCTGTCTGTTTTTTTTGTTTGTTTGTTTTTTCCTAGAAGGTCACTAATTTCATCATGGAGCTGTCACCCTCATGACATCTGAATCTAATTGCCTTGCAAAGGCCCCCTGTCCTAATACCATTCACCTGAGGCCAGGGCATCCACAGATGAACTTGGGAAGTACGTAAACACTCAGTCCATAATACTGTGTCAGCCCCACAACGGAGCAAGCTGGTGATTCTGGGCCTCCTGCATGGCTGTCACCCACACTGGGCTCTCAAGGCCAGACCCAGCCGTCCCTCTGAGGATGAGTGTCCTTCCAGCAGGGGCTCAGGTGTGCTTTCCTCTCCTGGGTAGACACCTAGGGAAATCTTTTTAATCCAGAAGGAGGCCTGCTCTCCCTTCACAAGTCCCAGGTCTCAGCCTCTTCTGCAAATCCAACCCTATTGTGGGTTTGGCTTTTGGGAAACAAAACTCAGCAGGGCCTACAGACTCTTCTGCCTCAGTCTCACCTGCAGCTCCCCTGAGGAGTGAAACAAGCATGGTGAGAAGTGGGCAGAGAGAGGGAAGAGAGAATGTTTGTGGAGAAAGGCAACACAGTTTGACTACCCTGCAGCCACATTGCTGAGCAGAGCATCCTCTCAACCCTGGGGTCAGCAGATGTGCCTCCTCTTAGTTCCCTGCCTCCCAGCTCTGGGACTGTGGCTCGGAGCTCAGATTACATTGGCCCTGCTTCCTGTCGCTGAAGGCCTCAAACTCACCTTCCATCAGTGAAGGGGTAGCAGTGTCACTTAAAGGATCAGGTCCCATCTGGTTGCTTTCAGAAGTAAACAAAGTAGAAGTCTCTGACAGCTGAGGGTTCCAAGGTTCACACAAACACTGTTCCTAGAGTTTACACAAAAGCCTTATCTCCAGAGGACAAACACTCACTCTGCAGAAGAGTTTAACTCCTTCTCTACATTATTTCCCTGAAACGGCCAGAGAAACAATGGAACAGAATACAGCATCAACCACAGGACAAAGTCTTCACATGAGTCTGTGAATGCAGCTCTTTCTTCACTCAGTCCTGGCCAGACTATTTCAGGCATTTCAGGCATAAAGGCCTTCCTCGACCTTTAAAGAGTTGGATTTTGATGTGAGTTTTGATCCTAGAATAATACTGACAAGAGATGCCCATCAAATTGTCCTTTTGAGCTGCAGATTCTTTTCATTCCTGATTCTAAAAAGGACAGCTTGGTTGTGTCTTTCATTAGCTGTGCTCCAAATAGAGTGTTGCTCACCTCTGGGGTTAGCCAGTCCTGCAGAGAGTTATCTCCACACTCACCCTCAGGTAATGGAAGTCCCACCAAGACCAGCCTTCCACAGAGGGGAACCTGAGCCCCACACCACTCAGAATGCAATGGCACCAGGGTCAGTGGTCCAATGTTCCCCAGGGCTGCTCTGAGATCTGTATGCCGCCGGGAAAGACTCAGATGCATAGGAATAGGCTTGGCCCTTGGCCGGCACCTGCAGAATTCATAGAACTAACATTCTTCACATATTTCCCATGAAATGAGTAGACAGTTCTGGTTCTACGCATTTTGTGGATTGTTGAAGGATATTTATAGCAAATACTAAATGCTGGGCAGAGTGGGCTTCTCAAGCCAATAGGTTTTTGAGCTGCCTCTTCCTGCTTTCAGTTGATGTGGGCTCAGGAAATGGGAAGTGATTCTATCCTGGACAGAACTTAATTAGAGAGCAAATTTGTTGCCAAAACATCCCAAGCTTCATTTCCAAGTCAAACCCAAATGGTTTCTGTATTACTCACTGATCTGCATTGCATAGAAGCTTCATGTTTGTTTTGCAGCAGTATCATAGCAGGGGAGTACCGTGTAGCAATTTTTCTACATTTAGAATCTGATTAAATTTGCTTACCTACTTATTATCATATTCCAGATAATAATCTGAAAATTCCTCCATAAAGGAAGCATGAGGGATGTAGAAGCACAGGCAATCCTGGTGAAATTATGATAGGTCACTACTGGGGAGAACAGAATTTAATAGACCATACTTGCTTGTTTTCTCCCATGGATGGTGAAGTTGTAAAACCGAGGGTCCTCTCTGTGTAACATTATTGCTGTTATGTTGGTGAGCTGTGCCTATACCAGCTTATTTTGTTTTTTAATTGTTATTTATGTGAAAAGCAGAGAGAGAAAGAGATGGAGAGAGAGAGAGAGAGAGAGAGATCATCCATCTGCCGGTTCACTCCCCAAATGCCCACAACAACCGGGGCTGGGCTACACCAAAGCCAGAAGCCATAAACTCAATCTGGGTTTCCCATGTAAGTGGCAGGAACCCGAGTACTTGAGGCATAACATGCTTCCTTCCAGGGTGCACAGTATCAGGAAGCTAGAAGCAAAAATTAAGCCAGCACTTGAAGCCAGACACTTTGATATGGTACGCAGGCCTTGAAAGCCGTGCCTTACCCATTGCTCCAAGCATCTGCCCCTATGCCAGGTTCTTTTCCAGGCAATTAATCCTTACAGAAAGCCAGCAAGAGAGGCATGATGATCTGTATTTTACAGATGAGGAGACTGATGTTCTGTTAAGTGACCTTTTCAGGGTTACACAGCTAGTAAGAACTGGGTTGTTAGTGGAACCTGGATTTGTGAAACATGAGAATCCAGGACTAAATATTTTCAAATTAGAAAATTCTGTGAGACACTGTAGCTGACTTAAGACCAATTAGCAAAGCTGCAACAACTGAAAGGGGAAAAGGAGAGCTGTTATTTAACAAAGAAGAGAATCACAACTCTCATTTGCTGGGTCCCTTCTACCTGTCAGGAATGTTTCTAAGCAGCTCACATCCTTTTTTCACTTAAGCCACAAAACAATCCTAGCTATAGTCCCCTTTATTTATGGTGACAATGACATTCAGAGGGGTGACCTCATACCCTTTTATGAGTAGGACATGGGGTTCTAGGCCCCATACAGGCTGTGGATCTAAGTGAAAGGTTAAGATAGGATATAAAATAATGAAGTCATAGGGTTTTTAGAGCCAAAAGGGATAGTCAAGGTGGCTTAATCTAACTGTCCTACTTTTCACATGTGGGGAAACTTAGGTTTGAAATTTTGCTCTCCACTCCCACTCAGATAACTTCCAGTTAGTTGTAACTGGAATACAGCTTAATACAACTGGAATACAGGCTTAATTAAATTAATCAGCTTCAACTCGGATGCCTGCTATGTGCCATGCATAGCCAAATCTTCTATCTCTCAGATCCTGAACTCTGATGTGAAACTTTGTGCAGGAGGTTGGATCTGGATAGGGACTGTGCAGCAGGACGTGAGGTCTAAGTCACAGTCCTGATCACATTAGTGAGAAAAATATTCAACCTGCCAAAGCATGAGAGGAGGAGTCAGAATCAGACATCAGCTATAACTTGATTATTTTTTTAAAATTTATGTTTTGTGAGTTTTAGCTCAATACATTTTTTAAAAGATGTATTCATTTATTTGAAAGTCAGAGTTGCACACAGAGAAGGAGAGGCAGAGAGGCAGAAAGACAGAGAGAGGTCTTCCATCCATTTCTTCACTCCCTAGTTGGCTGCAACGGCCGGAGCTGTGCCAATCCAAAGCCAGGAGCCAGGAGCTTCTTCTGGGTCTCCCACATGGGCAGGGTCCCACGCACTTGGGCCATCTTTCACTACTTTCCCAGGACATAGCAGAGAGCTGGATAGGAAGCGGAGCAGCTGGGACTCAAACCGGTGCCCATATGGGATGCCAGCACTGCAGGCGGCAGCTTTACCCGCTATGCCACAGCGCCGGCCCCATAACTTGTTTCTAAACCTGAATGTCAAAAATATCTTTCTGCCTTGTTTGAAATGAAGTCCAAGCCTTTTGACTTGATCCTCACTGAACCCTAGGATGATTTATGTTAATAAAGTTAATAAGAATAATGAGAAGCATCTGTTTCTATAACAAAGGGTCATATTCCTCATGTTCAAGACTTGTGAGCTACTGTGAGAATTTATGAAAATAAGAAGAACAGACCTCACAGCACACAAGGCCAGCGCTGGTACAGCTGTCCCATCGGCTTCAAGGGCATATCTCTGTCTCTCCAAGCTGTAACCATGAACTTCTGTAGCACTTCATTTGTGAGATTCTTCCAACTGTAAACACTGCACAAAATTCAAGAAATGTGCAGTGAATGACAAACACGTATGACTGGGAAAATTGAGCTCAATGACTTAGGTGACTATTCAAGGTCAAATAGCTGATTAACAGCAACCTTGTACTTGAAGCCTCTATCCAATGTGTATTTAATTCTACCAATTTGCCTGTTTGGAATTTTCCACATTAATCGAAAAAGATGATAATATTGTGCCTCCCTTTACTCCAGATAAGAATATCCGCAAAATGTCTTGTAATCTTTGAAGAGGCAAATGTAAAGTTACTGTGTAGAAAAGCAGGCATTATCTCAGGCCACATATCTCTAAAATGGTAATGAGTTGAATAATGATATTTTAAAAATTCTTCAACTTAACATTGGAAATATGCCTTCCGTGTGCAGAACTACAATAATTGTATTTGCTGGCATACATAAGAAATAAGACTTGAATTGCCTGCCATCTTTAATCAAATAATGGATGAACTTTTAGCAAGTCACTTTTAACTCTGTGTCCACAAGCATATTTGTGGCATTCGTGGAAAATATGACTGACATTATGATAAAGGTGGCTAGGCCAAGACATGACTGATTCAGTGCCTTGGAATCCTGACAGCTGATGAGAATATAGCCATCTGACTGCAAAGATCAATGTGGCTGTGGTATCAACTGAGTCTGAATGATCCATCAATAATTGCATCAGAAAAAGGGTTACGCCAACTCAGATGGTTCTGTTGACTAAACTATGCTTTGGAGCTGGAAATGTATAAGGCTGGACAGACACATTAGAAGCCAAGAAATGAAAGAAAGACACCCTTTAAGTGGGAGAGCACCCTGTCAATGGGGAAAGAGGGCAGGGCTGGAGCAGGCGAGGACCCTGGGTCTGTAAAGGCAGGGGACATTCTTGAATAAAAGCCATTATTGGGTTTGGCCGTTCCTCCTCCCCTAGTCAGACTTGTCTGGGTGTGCCTAAGCCATGCCCTTAGTAGGTAAACAGAGACTTCCAATAGTACCCCCACTTCCTCCCTCTAGATATAGTTTCCTCTCATAAAACTTGCATTTTACAGTCAATATTACCTAATCACTTTGACTATCAGCATACCAGCCTTAAGTACCTATCCCAACAATGTCCAATGTCATGAATGCAAAAGGAGCTTATCACACAAAGGACAGCTGTGTTGCTTATCAATGAGAAGGCACCTTTAGCACCAACAGTCAAAGTGGTTAGGGTCAGTGACCAGCTTGAATCCCCACCCCTCTTGGTTCTTGCCCTGACACCAAGCAGAGTATGAAAGCCAGAGGTTGTTATGCCCTCAGCCTCCCTAGCAGTTCTGCAGGGTTTGGAAGAATTGGCCTCGCCACTTTCATAGCACAGGGTTCTGCATTTCAGCACTCTCCGGGGGCAGTGTACCCAGACTTTGCCAGACATGAGACAAGTGCCTGGGCAACTTAGATACATAGTTTCCAACTGTGACCTGTATCTAATGAATCAGAATTGGGAAAGAGCTGGGGGTGGGAAATCTGCAATTTCAACAAGCACTCCAGGTGGTTTTGAGCTACAGCCGGCATAGGAAGCCAGCCTCCTGGTTTGAATTTTGGAACACACACACAAGATTTTCCATGTCACAGCTTTCCCCCTGAATAATAACTGCTCAGGCATTCTAGGACTCTTCATAAAACTGTCATCACAACCCCCCATGTTACTGCTCTCAGTTCAAATGGTGATCTTTGGGGAGGAGGAAGCTTTGGATCCTGTTAAGTCAGAACAGGAACAACTGCCACGTGCCAAGCCCTTCTGCCAACACAATGGGTTAAACTTGTTTTCTGTCTACAGGAAACTAACACTGTATCTAGACCATGGAGATTAAGACTCTCATACTTGAACAATCAGTTAGTAACTGAGAGACTAGAAGAACCAGAAGTACTGAATGGATGTTTCTTGTACATATTGGGCAGGTGTTGTTAGTAACTGAACTCCTAGGAAGCCAGGGAGGCCTCTCCTGCTACTTCTCTTGGTGATTGAAGAAGCACCCAGGGGTGCAATGCAACTGTACAGGGTCCAGCTGTCCTCATAGGGCTGGGATGTGGCAGTGTGAATGGGAAGAACTGAATAAAGGCTGAAATATCCAACAAAGTCATAGATCTGAGGGGTAAATATTAAACAGGGCTGTGGGTTTAAAGAAGAAAGGGAGGAGCTGCTGTTTAGTCTAGAGTTTAAGCTCCCATCTGAGATACCTGCCTCTCCTAAAGGAGTGACTGGGTTAGAGTCCTAAGTTTATTCCCGATTCCAGCTTCCTTTTAAGCAGCAGCAGGTGCTTGCTGTGAATATGCACCCAGGGAGACAGCAGATAACTGCTCAACTGCTTGGGTTCCTGCCTCCCATTTGAGATACCCTGATTGAAATCTGGGTTCCTGGCTTCAGCATGGCCCAGCCCTGACTTTTGCAGGCATCTGGGAGTATGAACCAGAGAATGGGAGATCAGTCTCTATCGGTGGTTTCTCTGTCTTCCGCTCTGTCTGCCTTTCAGACAAAAAAAAAAAAAAAAAAAATACACTTAAAAATAAAGAGAGGGAGATGATAATTGAATTGAAGACAAGAGAAAAGAAATAAGAGCCACTCTTATTTCAACTAGAGAATTCTGCCTTCTGCCTTGTGAGTTGGGAGCTCAGCATGTGTGGTTTGCCCAGCTGTGCATTTTGCGGCTTCTATTCCAGTGCTCTGCTTTCCATCCCTGGGCCTGTGCATCAGAGCCCTGGTTTTCTTGTTCATTCGTGCTAGAATTCCACTGCTGTAGTTTTGAAGCTGCAGGAATCAGTTGGGAATAGGAAGCTCCCAACTGCAGGAAATTGTCAGAGCAGCTGAACCAAACTGCATCAATTGAGATCACAGTGAGTCTGGGAGCAAGCAGGGCTGCGTGTAAGCGGATGGGTTGTGAAACAGGTTATTTACATTCTTCTAAAACCAGTGGTAGGGGAAAAGACACATGGGGTTCTGATAGTGAATTCCTTCTAAAAGTCTGAAGAATCTAAAAATGTACTGGGAAGAATGTTTGCTTGTGTTCTAATAAAGAAGCAGCATGTATTTTCCTTTAAAAAACAGGGGGAAAAAAGTCCATGTCTGTTTCAAAACTGGAGCCCAATGTTGAATTCTAAAAATAGTGAATGTCCAAAACTGAAATTGTTTTCTTAAAAAGAAGGATGCATTGTTAAGTATCAGTATTACTTAAACAATATATATTATTCACAGAATTTTTTGATCCAGATTTTAGCATATAAATAAATGACAAAAGTTGTTAATTTATATAAACTCATTTGAGACAGCAAATTTCCCTGAGCTTAAACGGAAAAAAATTTTTGTTGAGTAAAACAAAGGAAGAATACGGTTTCTGAGTTTTAAAAGTCCCAAGATCAAATTTCTTTGACATGGTAACCTGTGACATTTTAGCCAAAAAGCAAATGACTTCCAAAGGGCCTGCTAGCCAGCCTTGCAAGGCACCAAGGACCAGACTGTTTTCCGTGAGGTTTCAGTGCCAGTTCCAGTTATAACCACCAACTGCACTCAGGTAGGAAAATGCAATACCTGCATAATCAGGACAATTGAAGGGTCTGCATTCTTCTAGGAGGTGTACCTAACTCTGAAGTGAGGAAAACAAGCCTTCCTGTGACCTGAGAATTCACAGAAGGTGTGTATATGACTAAGAAGAATTAGGAAAAATAAAATATGTGTCCTACCAGCCAAATCTAAAACTCTTATGTAAAGGTTTTCCCAAGGCTGCAGGAGACCAGAGATCTAAACAGGGCAGACTTGACCTTCAGTGGAGAGAATGCTCCGCAGTCCCCACTTCAGATCAACAGGATGCCAGGTGGTCCGCGAGCCTGCCTCAGCTGGGCAACTCCACACACCGTCCCCCACCTGTGGAAGGTCCCCTCTGCACCTCCTCATCAGCGTCCCAACTTGCATAGCCACTTTCCGAAGACTCATCTACTAGCACCATAAAATTTCATTGTATTACTGTTTATTGCACATTAGAAGTCCTAGATTCTTTTCATTGGGAATTAAAATGCAATAATTGACAATTAGAGGGTGAACCAACGGCAAAGGAAGACCTTTCTCTCTGTCTCTCTCTCTCACTGTCCACTCTGCCTGTCAAAAAAAAAAAAAAAATCGAATCCAGGTATTCACTGGATTAATTCCTCACATTTTAAAGTTTACTGCAGGGGCTGGTGCTGTGGCACAGCAGGTTAACGCGCTGGCCTGAAGCGCCGGCATCCCATATGGGCACTGGTTCTAGTCCTGGCTGCTCCTCTTCTAATCCAGCTCTCTGCTATGGCCTGAGATAGCAGTGGAGGATGGCCCAAGGCCTTGGGCCCCTGCACCCACAAAGGGGACCCAGAGGAAGCTCTTGGCTCCTGGCTTCGGATTGGTGCAGCTCCGGCCGTTGTGGCCATCTGGGGAGTGAACCAGCGGATGGAAAACCTCTGTCTCTCTCTCTCTCTCTGTAACTCTGTCTTTCAAATAAGTAAAATAAATCTTAAAAAAAAATTTACTGAAAATATTACAGATGTACCACAACATTGAAAATTCAAGATCATTATGAATAATACTCTATGAAGGATGTCATACTCTTATTAGTATTTGTCTAAATAGTTCCTGATATGACCTCAAGGGCAGAGAACCGGAAATTAAGCTGTAATGGGAGATTAGGATCAGATTATGAATGCTTTCATTTGCATGATTAATAGCTGAACAATTTATTTTTTCTCACATTTGTGTGGGTGGCCGGGGTGATTCTTCTGGTATTCTCTCTCGGCATCACTTATATGGCTAAACTGCATGGCAGACTGGCTGGAAGCTGGGGGTGTCAGCCATAGCTCATTGATCTTGCAACATGTGGCCATGCTGCATAGCCTGCTTGGTCTTACAATATGGTGGCTTAAGTCAGTGGTCTTTTTTTTTTTTTTTAAGATTTATTTATTTATTTGATAGGCAGAGTTAGAGTGAGAGAGAGAGGTGAGAGAGAGAGAGAGATCTTCCATTCACTAGTTCACTCCCCCAAATGACCACAATGTCCAGGGTTTGGCCAAGCTGAAGCCAGGAGTCAGGAACTTCATCTGGGCCTCTCGTATGGGTGGCAGGGGCCCAAGCACTTGGGTCATCCAGTGCTTTCCCAAGTACATTAGCAGAGCTGGATCAAAAGTATAGCAGCCAGGACTAAAGCTGGCGTGCAGGTGGTGGCTTAGCCTTCTGTGTCACAACGCCAGCCCCAAGGCAGCAGTCTTCGAGCAAACATTCCAAGAGTGTGAAAACACAGCTTTAACACCTTTTTAATGGAAGCTGTAAAACCTATGCTATTTCTTCCACAGTTTATTGTTCAAAGCAAATCTCAAAGCCAGCTCAGATCCAAGGAAAGAGAAAATAGACCCCATCTACAGTCTGGCCATCTCAGTCAGGTGCACATGATAAGGGATGAGAATCCTTGTGCTCGGTGGGTGTGGCTACTCAGGTGTATGCTCTCTCTGTATGGAAGCTTGTGAACTAACAAGACAGGTATTTGCTCTCCACACACTCAAACACACAACGATAAGGCAAGGACAGGAAAACTGCTATAGACAAACGATTATATACAGTGCACAGCTGAGGTCGTGAAGGGAACAGAGGGTAACCATGGGGGAAATGAGGAGGCACTCCCCTCAGGAAGATGGATTAGGAGGCTGTGAAGCGCTCCAGCAAGGCATGATCACGAAATCACCATCATTTCTTCAGCATTAACTGGTTCCAGGCCCTGTTCTGAGCACTTCTCACACACATTCTCATTTAGCTTTCATAACAAACTTGAGAGGAAAGGTACCTATTTGGAAGCTGAGAAAAACCCAGACTAACACATGCTAGGTGAGATAACCCACTCAACGTACAAGACTGAAATGTTTGGAGGGGAAAAGCTGAACTTTCTGGTTTGTATATAAACTGAAATAGGAAAAGCCAAATATGTAATAGATTGTGGAAAAGTTGAATTAATCTTTGGGTGTATGGATTTTATGGTACAAGCAGGATCTCCACAGAGAAGAACTGAGGGCTGGAAATACAGACTTAGGAGTGACAAGCTTTCATGGAGCCATGCCAGGAGTTCTAGAGAGACTGAGAAGCAGTCTAGGGATTGAAATTTTCGAGAAAACCAACTCTAATGCCCAATTAAAATGTGTCTTGTTTGGAATTTGTTGATCTATGTCTTGACCTTTCACAGATATAGTGTAGGCCCTGGGCAGGTGAGATGGTTCAGGTTGGTTTTTCTGCTGCTTGGGATACCACGATCCTGTGATCTTACAAAAGAAAGTGCTGTTTCTAGCGAGAAACGGGGATTTCGAATACTCTCTTCTCCATGCTAGGGAGAGTGTTTTCTTTGCATGCTCCTACATTTCAAGAAAGTTGGATTTATGTTTCATCAATGGAGAGTCTTTTCTTCTTTGGAGAGCATGCTTCTTGCAGTTTAGCCTACCTTTGGTTTAATATATCAATTTCCATCAAAAGCATGTAACTGTAGCAACTGCTGTGACATCGCCTGGTTATAAATTAAACACAAACAACAACCTCTCAAGGACTGAAAGTTAGGACTATTGCAGTAGAACTGGCCTTTGCATCTGTGGGCAGACGATCAAAACTTGCATCTGGGGCAGACATTCTGCACAGCAGTTAAGACACCTGCATCCCACATCAGAGTGCCCGGGTTCAAGTCTCAGCTCTTCTGGAGAATTTAGCTTCCTGCTGTGCATACCCTTGAAAGAAGCAAGTGATGACGCAGGTACTTGGGTCTCTGCCACCCATGCGGGAAAACTATATTGAGGTCCTGGCTTCTGACTTTGGCCTGGTCCAGCCCTGGTTGTTACAACCATTTGGGGAGTGAACCAGCAGATGGAAGATCTCTCTCTTTCTCTTCCTATACCTTTCAAATAAATTAAAATGAATAATAAAAAATTTTAAATTGTGTCTGTACTGAACATGTACAGACTGAAAAATGTCACTATTTGGGGCCAGCACTGTGGCTTAAGCCACTGCCTGCAATGCCAGCATCCCATATGGGCTCTGGTTAGAGTCCCAGCTGCTCTACTTCCCATCCAGCTTCCTGCTAATGCACCTGGGAAAGCAGCAGAGGATGGCCTAAATGCTTGGGCACCTGTACCAACATGGGAAACCCAGAAGAAACTCTTGGCTCCTGGCTTCACCTTGGCCCAGCCCCAACTGTTGCAGCCAATGGGGAGTGAACCAGCAGGTGGAAGGCTTCTCTCTCTCTCTGTCTGTCTGTCTTTTGCTCTCTCTGTAACTCAGCCTTTCAAATAAATAAAAATATTTTTTAAAAGTGACAATTCACTACACAACACAGTAGAACAACTATTTCAAAAGCATTTTCAATGTATTTAGGTATTATAAGCAATCCAGAGATGATTTAAATGGGAGGATGTGTGTAGATTATATGTGTAGCAACGCACTACCCTGTTTTACATAAAAGACCTGAACATCCTGAGATTTTGACATCCATGGCAGGGGTGGTCCTAGAACTAGCCTCCAGTGTATGCGGAGGCTATACAGTAGTACATCTGTACTTCAGGTATCTCTTCTTGCCCGCAGAGGAAACTGTACTTGCGTCCTAGAAAGCTTCTCTTGAGGTAGATACAAAGGACAGCTAGGCAGTGTTTCATTTTGACTTAGAGTGACCCTTTTAAAAGTAATAAAAATAACTGGCTTCACTGTTAGGACATTTTAATATTTATCTTGTTACCAGGTTATAGAAACCCTTGATGTTCGGTAGGCAAGAACACAGATGGCACAGTGTTTCCATAGCAACAGCACTTATACTTGTTTTCTGCCTGTCAGTTTTTTTCAACATCATATTCCTTTTAAAGCAGAGGCTTGCTCCCTCCCTCTCTGTCCTCCCCGACACTGCCCAGCCTTCTTCCAATTCTTCCCCTTTCTCCATCTCTCCTCTTGCAATCTCACCCTCTGACCACTCTCTTGGCAGACTCAAGAAAACAAAGACATTTTAGATACCTTTCTTCTGGGTTTTCCATGTCTAAACTGTTGAAACCTTAAATAGGAGTCTGAATTATGTTTCCATCATAAAATTGCCTGTCTTACATGTCTCTCTTGTACCTAAATAGGAGGTCTAAGGCTCGAAGTTACCCAACTAAGACCCTTGTCCTTAACCTTGAATAGAGACAAGAACACAGGGGCCTCAGTACGTGGGTATCTGCCTTGAGGACTTCTGGAGCAGATCCTGCTGCTTCTTTAGGCCAAGCAGACTTCCTGTCCTCCTGCTATAATGGCCTTTTGTTGACACTGCAGGTCCAGGGATAATATCTGGGCATATCGCTTACAAGTCTAGATTCTATTCCAGT
This sequence comes from Oryctolagus cuniculus, assembly GCF_964237555.1. Classification (NCBI taxonomy): domain Eukaryota; kingdom Metazoa; phylum Chordata; class Mammalia; order Lagomorpha; family Leporidae; genus Oryctolagus; species Oryctolagus cuniculus. Next base: position 92,905,765 of record NC_091436.1, read on the forward strand.
TTGTCCTCTATAACATTACTGAGCAAGACCCCTGACAAACACAACAGGGGTTTCTGCACCACAACATCACACATTCTGTAGAGGCACCTCCAGAGTCCTGTTCTCCCCTGAATCTTATCTATGAATAGAAACTACATTTTAGGGGCCAGTGCTATGGCAAAGCAAGTTAAAGCCACGGCCTGCAGCACTGGCATCCCATATGGGTGCCAGTTCGAGGCCCTGCTGCTCCACTTCCAATCCAGCTCCCTGCTGATGGCCTGGGAAAGCAGTAGAAGATGGACCAAGTGCTTTGGCCCCTGTATACATGTGGGAGACCCTGAAGCAGCTCCTGGTTCCTGGCTGCAGATGGTCCCAGCTCCAGGGGTTGCAATCATTTGGGGAGTGAACCAGTGGATAGAAGGCTTCTCTCTCTCTGCTTCTGCCTCTCCCTCTCTGTAACTCCGCCTTTTAAGTAAATAAATGTTGAAAAAAACCTACATTTTTGTGTTTCCTTGTTTTTAGGATGTCACGCACTTAGGGAGGCACTCCTGGGTTCTTCTTATTCTCTGAGTTCCTAGTACAGTTTTTCAATTGTAATATATTTGTGTGATTAGTTGTTTATTCTGCTTCTCCCAACAGACTCCAACTTCTATGAGTACAGAGACTATTTTGAAAATGTCTGACACTGTATTCCCAGTATCTCACGCACAATTTGGCTCATTGTAAGTATTTAAAAAAAATGCTTTTCAAGTGGATGAATGATTGTTTCCTTTTTGATAAACTCCTTTGGAACTTGGTTTCAAAGCAAATCACAAATATTTGTTGGAAATATTGGTTCAGTTTCTGTTTCTCTTTTTATACTTAGAGGTAAGAAGCTCAGAGCTGAAGTTAGTTTTCAGCCATTGGAGTTGTATTTACTACTAAGTTAGCATCTTTGTTCCCCCACTTTGCATGTTTTTTATTTTACAATTTATGTATTTTTAAAATTATTTTATTTGAAAACTAGAGAGAGAGAGTCTATCTACTGGTTTATTCATTTTTTTTAAAGATTTGTTTACTTATTTGAAAGAGCTACACAGAGAGAGGAGAGGCAGAGAGAGAGAGAGAGGTATCTTCCGTCTGATGGTTCAGTCCCCAATTGGCCACGACAGCTGGAGCTGTGCCGATCTGAAGCCAGGAGCCAGGAGCTTCCTCCAGGTCTCCCATGCAGGTGCAGGGGCCCAAGGACTCGGTCCATCTTCTACTGCTTTCTCAGGCCATAGCAGAGAGCTGGATCAGAAGTGGAGCAGCCGGGTCACAAACTGGCACCCATATGGGATGCCGGCACTGCAGGCCAGGGTGTTAACTCAATGCGCCACAGCGCCGGCCCCCGGTTTATTCTTCAAATGCCTACACCAGCTAGAGCTGGGCCAAGCTGAATCAGAAGCAGAAACTCCATCCAAGTCTCGCATGTGGATAGCAGGGGCATCACCCGCAGCCTCCCAGGGTGCACATTAGCTGGAAGCTGGAATGCGGGGTAAAGCTGGGACTTGAACTCCGGCACTCTGATTTGGATACAGGTGTCTTAAGCACTTTGTCAAATGTCTGCCCCTGTGTAAGCCATCTCAAATACTTCTTGAGAGCAAGCAATACATAAAATAATACATAAAATAAAAAATGAGGTCCTTAAGGTAAAATAGATTTTCAGGCATCATCCCAAGAGAATTGTGTGTCCCATGAAATATTAACTCTGTTAAATATTGACATGATGGCAACCAAAGAAACTCATGCCAAATGGAAAGGGCTTTTTCACTCTTCATCTGTGTTACAGCACATTATACACAAAACGGATCACATTTCGCAGTGAAATGGTTGAACCCTGTTTTAAGGGGTAAAATCCACTCAAATTACTAAAGCATTACTTCACTACGTGTTTTTAAAAATATCCTTGCTGACCCACTTAAAACCCTTTCTCTCTGTAGCCTGTGAGTTTCCTGCTGCGTTTTCATAAGGAAGATGAGCCCATATAAAAATCCTGACTCCTGGGCTTTATCACGTTAGGGAAACAGTGATGCTTGACTGTCCTGCTTGGCACATCCAGGACGTGCGATCCTTCAACTCGACAAGGAAATTTGTTGACCAAGGACGGGGGGGAGGGGTTAGGAAGGGCAGGCGAGGGGGCTTGAGAAGGGGTTCCTGAGGTGACTGTATCTTGGCCGTAGGAGGAGGCTATGGTGAGAGCAAATCAACACCATCAGTGTCACCTGGGAGGAAGGTGCCCCAAGTGAGGAACTGTTAATGGAGAGGGCAGCTGGGAAAAAGACATACTTAAAAAATGAATGATTTAGAGGCAAGAGAAGCTTGGAACCCACTGCAGATAAAAAGAAGCCCTTTACCTGGCAGTGAAGAAAATGGTTTCTACTTACTGTGCCCAAGAGGACAGGACCGAAAGAAAGGGATCAAGTGTGGTTTAACCCCTGAGCCCCTGAGTGATCAGGTGGGGAGGGGAGGCACAGCTAATGCGGCTAACGCAGGTTTTGAAGCAGCTTGAGAACGAAGGGTCCTGTGGCTTCCCCCACCCCTGTCCCTGTTTCTCTGGGCCAGGAGTGGTCTTCTGCCCACTTTGACTTTTTCCTTTGCAGAGCAAGGGGCACAGTGTCCTTGGCCCCACAGAGTCCCATCTTCACCCTGAAAGAATTCCATTTCCAAACCCCCATTTTCTCTGCCCTCACATTCTTTCCACGAATCTGAGCTTATGGTTGGGTTAACAACAGGGTGCATTGTTTTCTAGGAGTATGAGGGAGTTAAGTAATCACAACCTTATTGCCTGTGGGTTCTGAACCAACCGAGTAAAACCAAACCAACAAACATAAACTGGCATGTACAGGCTGTTTGTTTTGCTGTGGTGATATTTGGTTTTGGCAAGTCTCCTTTCCTAATAGCATCCAATTTCGATTTGCAGACTGTCCTCTTCCCCACTGTGGACAGTTTTGATGGGACCATTAATAAAGTGCCTGCCCTCTCCCAGCCAACTGAATCCATTCCACAGCTGATGGACATTTGGGCTGTCCCTGGTCTTTCGCTGTTGTGAAAAGAGCTGCCACAAACATTATTAAGCATGTCTCCTGGTGTTTAATGCAGAAGAGGCGATTTTCTGGGTCATGAGTTATTGCCAAAGTGTCTTACAAAGTGGTGCTTTTAATTTACACTTTCTTAGGCAGTGAATGAAAGTTCTCATTGTCCTGTGATCATGCGAATACTTGGCATTTTCCAAAGTTTGAATGTTTCCTTCCTATCTGCAGCAAAATGATGTACCCTGGTGATTGTAATTTGCATCCATCTGACACTCAATGAGATTGAACATCTTTTTCTTTTTAAGGTTTTATCACAACTTGATTGAGATAGAATTCATAATATTGCGGTTCACTCATTTAAAGTGTACAATTCAGTGATATTTAGTTTATACACAGAATTGTGCAACCATTACCACAAGCAATTTTAGAATATTTTCCTCACTCCTAGAAAATCCCTGTCATTAGCAGTCATTTCTCATTTTCCCCCAAGTCCCTCAGCCCCAACGACTTTATGTCTAAAAATTTCTTACTTGGCATTTCCTATAAATGCAATCATATAGTAATGTGGTTCATTGTAACAGACTTTTCCCACTTAGGATAATATTTTGAAGATTTTTTTCATGCTATAGCATGTATCAGTACTTCATTCATTTTTATTGCTGAATAACCTTCCATTATGAAATACATCACATTTTATTTATCTATTCATCAGTTGAATGTTATGTAGAAATATACAACATGTGGGTTGTTTCCACTCCCAGTCACTATGAATAATGCTGCTAGGAACATTCATTCACAAATTTTTCCAGACATCTATTTTCATTTCTCTCAAGTATATACCTCAGAGTGGACTGCAAGTCAGATGGCAGCTCTGTGTTCAGCATTTTCAGGAATTTTCAGACTGATTTCCAAAGTCGCTACTCCATTTTCCACTTGTAGTGCCTGAGAGTTTCAATTCTCTATATCTTCACCAACTTTTTTTTTAACTTTCATTTAATGAATATAAATTTCCAAAGTACAGAGTATGGATTACAATGGCTTTTCCCCCCCCATAACTTCCCTCCCACCCGCAACCCTCCCCTTATCCACTCCCTCTCCTGCTCCATTCACATCAAGATTCATTTTCGATTCTCTATATACAGAAGATCAGTTTAGCATACGTTAAGTAAAGATTTCAACAGTTTGCTCCCACACAGAAACATCAAGTGAAAAATACTCTTTGAGTACTAGTTATAGCATTAAATCTCAATGTACAGCACACTAAGGACAGAGATCCTACATGAGGAATAAGTGCACAGTGACTCCTGTTGTTGACTTAACAAATTGACACTCTTGTTTATGGCCTCAGTAATCACCCTAGGCTCTTGTCATGAGCTGCCAAGGCTATGGAAGCCCCCTGAGTTCACTGACTCTGATCATATTTAGACAAGGCCATGGTCAAAGTGGAAGTTCTCTCCTCCCTTCAGAGAAAGGTCCCTCCTTCTTTGATGACCCATTCTTTCCACTGGGATCTCACTCGCAGAGATCTTTCATTTAGGTTTTTTTTTCCCCCAGAGTGTCTTGGCTTTCCATGCCTGAAATACTCTCATGGGCATTTCAGCCGGATCTGCATGCCTTAAGGGCTGATTATGAAGCCAGAGTGCTGTTTAGGACATCTGCCATTCTATGGGTCTGCTGTGTATCTCACTTCCCATGTTGGATCATTCTCTCCTTTTTTTATTCTATCAGCTAGTATTTGCAGACACTATTCTTGTTTATGTGATCCCTTTGGTTCTTAGTCCTATCATTATGATCAATTGTGAACAGAAATTGATCACTGGGACTAGTGAGATGGCATTGGTACATGCCACCTTGATGGGATTGAATTCGAATCCCCTGGTATGTTTCTAACTCTACCGTTTGAGGTAAGTCAGCTTGAGCATGTCCCGAATTGCACATCTCTTCCCTGTCTTATTCCCACTCTTATATTTAACAGTGATCACTTTTCAGTTAAGTTTCAGCACATAAGAAGAATTGTGTATTGATTACAGTATTCAACAAAAGTATTAAGTAGAACAAACAAAAAAATACTAAGAGGGATAACATATTAAGCTGCTCATCAACAGTCAGGGTGAGGGCTGATCAAGTCACCGTTTCTCGTAGTGTTCATTTCACTTTAACAGGTTTCCTTTTTGGTGCTCAGTTAGTTGTCACCTATCAAGGAGAACAAGTGGTATTTGAAGTATTACATTGTACATCAACAGTCAGGACAAGAGCTGATCAAGTCACTGTTTCTCATAGTGTCCATTTCATTTCAACAAGTTTCCCCCTTGGTGCTCAGTTAGTAGTCACCGATCAGGGAGAACATATGATATTTGTCCCTTTGGGACTGGCTCAATTCACTCAGCATGATGTTTTCCAAATTCCTCCATCTTGTTGCAAATGACCGGGTTTCGTTGTTTTTGACTGCTGTATAGTATTCTATAGAGTACATGTCCCATAATTTCTTTACCCAGTCTACTGTTGATGGGCATTTGGGTTGGTTCCAGGTCTTAGCTATTGTGAATTGAGCTGCAATAAACATTAATGTGCAGACAGCTTGTTTGTTTGCCAATTTCATTTCCTTTGGGTAAATTCCAAGGAGTGGGATGGCTGGGTTGAATGGTAGGGTTATCTTCAGGTTTCTGAGGAATCTCCAAACTGACTTTCATAGTGGCTTAACCAATTTGCATTCCCACCAACAGTGGGTTAGTGTCCCTTTTTCCCCACATCCTCTCCAACATCTGTTGTTGGTAGATTTCTGAATGTGAGCCATTCTAACCGGGGTGAGGTGAAACCTCATTGTGGTTTTGATTTGCATTTCCCTGATTGCTAGTGATCTTGAACATTTTTTCATGTGTCTGTTGGCCATTTGGATTTCCTCCTTTGAAAAATGTCTATTGAGGTCCTTGGCCCATCTCTTAAGTGGGTTGTTTGTTTTGTTTTTGTGGAGTTTCTTGATCTCTTTGTAGATTCTGGTTATTAACCCTTTATCTGTTGCATAGTTTGCAAATATTTTTTCCCATTCTGTCGGTTGTCTCTTCACTCTCCTGACTGTTTCTTTTGCAGTACAGAAACTTCTCAATTTGATGCAATCCCAATAGTTGATTTTGGCTTTGACTGCCAATATAATCCCATACAGCTCTTGCTTTATGAAAAACAAAAGGGGGGAATGTTGGTAAAATGGTACTATCTACCTAAGCACAGCCTGGCTTAGTAGAAGTCAGGTGACCAAATGGCCCAATCACAAGCATCAGCTCCACCCCGACCCTAACAGGATTTGCTGCTCCCACTTCCTTACCTCTGCAAAGCTGTAGAAGTCCTGTTCTCCCAGTACAGGCTGCTGTTTTCTCGTGCATGGGGAGGCAACCTGTTAGGTTTCCTCCACCTGACAATAAATCTTTTCCCTTAAAAAAATAGAACTAAAAGAGAAGCTTGAATATATGAACAGAAATAATGCATATTATCATTGATATTTTTGAAGTTTTGGAATAAAATATTGAATTTAGTAAAGCTAAAAATAAAATCATTGAACTGGAGGACAAATATAAAGATATAATCCAGAACTGCTTTCCTTGGTCTTGTCAGAACAAAGTTATGGTTTAGTTGGAGATGCTGTGGAAACTGGAGTTTTAAGCCACCACTCTAATTACTTTCCATGGAAGATTCTCTGCGTGATATGCACTGTACACATTAATAGACTTATTTGCTTTTTCTCTCAATCTGTCTTTGTTTCAAGGATCTGCCCCTAACATAATGAAGACACACAGAGATAAAGCTGACCACCCCTGCATGGGCATTGGCAAGAGGAGCCAGCAACCCTATGTGCTCATCTGAGCTGGACTGGAGGCCAGAGCCACAGGTGCTCCCACAACAACAGACATGGTGGGGCCAAGGTGAGAGCTGATGTTCTCTACGGGGAAGGTCAGGGCAGCAGGCAGTGCGGCAGAGGAGGTAGAAGTGCAGCAGCCACGGAGTCCTCAGGAGCTCCCTGAGAGGCTTCAGGTGATTACCCTGGGGAAGCTGGGACTCAGTGAACCTTAGTAACGACATTAATTGTGTCCAAAACAGTTGGATATCTATCTGGGAAAATGTGACATACAATTCTACCTCACATCTTTATATCTCTTCACATGGGATATATTTTAAGGGAGGTGAGAACCTCCTTAGTGAAGGCACCCTGTTGACTTCCATTATCCAGCTGGCCTGGGAGGAGAGCTGGTTGGGTAAAGGCAGGTGGCATCTCTAACTGGAAATTTACAGTTCTGCCTGCAATGTTGCTGACCCTACTTGGCTGTCCACCCAGCAATGGTGGTTATTTTGGAATCTGGAAAGAGTGAAGAGTTTCTCAGCTTAGAGCCAACCAGGTCTGCTGCTCTGATGTGGGCATCCTTCCACTCCAGGGCAGGTCCATTTCCAGTGATCCAACTCTTGACTGGCAGAGCTGCCAGGGCTCTTCATGAGCTGACTTCTGCCGAAGCCCTGGCTTTTCATATACACCAAAGCAGTGGACTGGCCTGTTGGGTCTCCATGATGGCAGATCACTGTGTAGAGCAGCCATTAATTGGCCTGCCCCCTATCTTCACATTGCTTCTGTTGCCCAGTCTTCTCTTTCTCTTGGTTTCTGTTAAAGCAGACCAGAGGAAACCTTTAAGAGAATGTAAGTCAACGGGGTGCTCGAGTCCCATCTTTACTCTTCGATGGACTAAACTAGAAGTCTATGGTAGGATTTTTACAACGCATTTATCCCTTTTAGGCCTCTGGGTCTTTCTTGTTAAGATAACCATCATGTCTGGTAACAAAAGATCATTATACTTTTTAACTGTTGGGACATTTGTATCAGTAGCATTTTATATTATCATAGCAAAATTTAGCACCACTTCACATTTTGACAGTACCTGTAATATAATACAAAGAGCCTGATTAGTTAGTGTCTCTACAAGATGAGAGACATATATCCTTTGATATTTCCAGGGGCCCAACTGAAAATATCAAAGTCCAAAGAATTTGGAATTTTGATTTTTTTTTTTTTGAGTGCCTGTCAAGGATTCCAAGGAGGTTTAAAATATCTGGTAGAAATAGAATCCCTTAACATCATGAAATAATATAGACCAGATTTGATCACTGTTACAAGGTGATTACTCAAATGTTTTAGAATAAGCATATATTTAAACAAACCATAATTCTTAATAAAAACTCAGCTGTTTTAAATAATCAGAACTTAACAGAGACACTAAGAGAACATAATAGATTACTTTAACAGAACACAAAATCTGTGTCTCTTTGGTAGTTCCAAAAATTGGAAATAAAACCTTAAATTTAAGAGTTAGTACATGGAATCATATGCCATAACTTGGAACAATTTTAACAGAGTGAGAACTAGGGAAGAGAAAATAACTTACTGGAGCTGTCTAGAAAACTGAGAGTCACCAATTAAACAAAACTATTAAAAGGAGATGCTAGCCGGCGCCGTGGCTCACTAGGCTATTCCTCCGCCTTGCGGCGCTGGCACACCGGGTTCTAGTCCCGCTCGGGGCGCCAGATTCTGTTCTGGTTGCCCCTCTTCCAGGCCAGCTCTCTGCTGTGGCCCGGGAGTGCAGTGGAGGATGGCCCAAGTGCTTGGGCCCTTCACCCCATGGGAGACCAGGAGAAGTACCTGGCTCCTGCCATCGGATCAGCGTGGTGCGCCGGTCGCAGCACGCCGGCTGTGGCGGCCATTGGAGGGTGAACCAACGGCAAAGGAAGACCTTTCTTTCGGTCTCTCTCTCACTGTCCACTCTGCCTGTAAAAAAAAAAAAAAAGAGAGAGAGAGAGATGCTACAAGTTTTGAGCAGATTTTTAAGATGATTTTGAAATATTGTAGAAACCTCATTGCTTTAACAGATTCTAGTTCTATATCAAATAATGGCTTTTGCTTTCCACCTGTTGATTTCCTTGATTTTCGTTTTGAAATAACCCTTTAGAAATCTCCAAATTAAGATAAATTTTCTAAGTAAGATAATACATCAGATTTCACCTTAGTTACTTTTACTTATGAACTGTTTTCATATGGACAATTTACAAAAACATGTTAGGAAATCCAAATAGTTCTTCTATAGAATATAAGGGGTTAAGAGTACCAGTGTTTACATTTAGACACATTTATCTCATCTGCCTTTACCAATTTACATTTAGCAATGACACCTGGATGAGTGAAGATGCTGTATTATACCATACTTCTCTCTGAATTAAGGTCAAAATTGCATTCATATGGGACTCTACTCCTTTTATAAAACTAACTATAAATCAGTGACATTAAACCAGAGACTGCAAAATCTACCTTAGGGGCTGTAACCAGTACTGATTACCCATTGCTGTTCCATCAAGTACTGATTACCTATTGCTATATCATTGGAAACCTATTAAAACAAATTGTAAAATAAGTCTGATAAGTTATTGCTTATCATTGTGTTAGGTTTAATGGTAGAGGGCATCCATCAGAGCAGATGGGCACCCCTCCAGAGATTCCTAAGCAGAATCTGATAGGTGATAGATTAAGAGGCAATTATGGAAAAGGAGATATGTCTGGAAATAGTAATTAACCCGGTGAGCCTGCTGGTTTGACGGGGCAGTAGTCTTGATATTTATTTCACATAGTTTGAGAGAGAGATGTGGGTGTAGAATTCCTGAAATTTTTCCCAGGGCTTTATGGCCCCCTTGGTGCAGGACAGAAAAAATGCCAAAGTGGCCAGGTTAAAAGAGAGGGCGTGGCAGAACGAGGAGGAAGGGTTAGGAAGAGAAAGAGGCAGTTTTGCCCAGACCTGCACTGAAGCCCACAGGGAAGGGCAGAAAGTGAGGGTGGGATTAGAACCACAGCTGTAACCTCCAGTATATATTTGTGAGAATAGCACACCCAGGGAGTGATCAGTTCCCTTTACCAGCAGTGTGCTAGACTGGGCCTCTGCCTGGTCAAATATCTACTGCTGGTCTGTTCCCCTACATGAGGAAAAATAGTTGTTCTATGTCTCTTAACCTTGAGTCTTATCTAATAGGCCTGATCACAACAATGAGCCTTCATGGTGAGAACCTTAGCAAAAATGTTTTTAAGCTAGAGAATGCCAGCTCTGGTTACCACCTGGGTTGGTGACGAGGCAGGTGAAGTTGAAATTGGAATTTGGGGTGCCATATAATATCAACATGTGCTTATTAATAAATTCCCAATATCAATAAGCCCATGTGGGTTCTTGCCTAATATTCAGGAAGAATTCTGAATGCCAGCATAAATGAACGAGTCAGCACGATACATGTTTAAGCTTGTATTCAGTGAGAGAAATGCATAGGAGAGTGAGGCCCCTATCTAAGAGAGAGAGGTAAATCTGGATTCATACTGAGTACCAGGAGCCAGCCACGAGGAGGAGCATCTAGGCCAGGAAGCATGAGGCAGTGGCCGGAAGGCCATGCACCCTGGAGGCCCAGGGCCGCAGCAAACCCCACACGGGCAAAAAGCCAAAGAAAGGAAAAAGGCAGGCACACCATGTCCCAGGCTTTTAATCTACTTCCAAAGGGGAGTGGTTAATTAACCTGATTGGCCGGTGGGCACCCAGGTGTGGCCAGGTAGGGGCATGAGATCACACGGGGCGTGGCGAAGGAGTGGTCTTCCAACTCGCAAACCTGATCAATTTTATTCTGAGTATTTTTACTTTTTATTTTTATTCTTTTGACGTGCAGAGCGGACAGTGAGAGAGAGAGACAGAGAGAAAGGTCTTCCTTTGCCGTTGGTTCACCCACCAATGGCTGCCGCGGCAGGCACACTCCGGCCAGTGCACCGTGCTGATCTGAAGCCAGGAGCTAGGTGCTTCTCCTGGTCTCCCATGTGGGTGCAGGGCCCAAGCACCTGGGCCATCCTCCACTGTACTCCCTGGCCACAGCAGAGAGCTGGACTGGAAGAGGAGCAACTGGGACAGAATCCGGCGCCTCGACCAGGACTAGAACCCGGGGTGCTGGCACTGCAGGCGGAGGATTAGCCTATAAGCCACGGCGCCGGCCTCAATTTTATTCTGTATGCCTGCCTACAACAAAGTTACAAAGAAAAAGGGGGGTGGGGCTGAGAGAGTTTGAGCCTGAGAACACGAGCAGAGATAGAAGGCTTAGATATAGAGAACTCCTTCCACTTTTCCAAATAGTGGTAGAGATCTCAGTAATGTTTGGGGTCAAACATGCTGTTAGGCAGCCACTTGGATGGGTTGTCGAAATAAGAGACAACAAAGAGGAGGATCAGACAGAACACGGGACAAAGCTCCCATGGTGACCCATAGAGTCGGACTGGTGGATATTGGGTGTCCCTAAGATCATGGTCATCAAATAGGAGAATATGGGAACAGAGGGTGGGGTCGTCACCCATGCACACACTGGAGCCCAGTGCATAGCCCATAGAAGGGGAAGCAGTGGGTTGAATCGTAAGCCACACCAGCTGTTGCCGTAGAGTCCGTAGAGGCACAAGGCCATAGGAGTTGTTTGTGCCTGGCACCAGAACTCCAGGGCTAAGTCATGTAGAACCACAGCCCGTAGAGAGTCACGATGAGAGGACCCTCCACCCGCCTTAGGATTCAGGGGATGGAGTTTCTGAGGGGGGAATGAAGTAGGCAGGCATACAGGCTAAAATTAATTAGGTTTGTGGTCTGGAAGACCACGCCTTCGCCACACCCCTGTGTGATCTCATGCCCCTACCTGGCCACACCTGGGTGCCCACCAGCCAATCAGGTTAATTAACCATTCCCCTTTGGAAGTGGGTTAAAAGCCTGGGGCACAGTGTGTCCTGCCCTTTTCTTGGGCCCTGGCCTCTTGCCAGGAGGGGGCTTGCTGTAGCCCTGCACCTCCAGGGTGCATGGCTCTTCCACGTGGCTGATTCCTGGTGCTTGGTATGAACCCAGATATACCTCTCTCCCTTAATAAAGCTCTCACTCTCCTATGCATCTTTCTCACTAAAATAAAAGCCTAAAACGTACCATGCTGCCTTGTTTATTGATGCCAGTATTTAGAATTCTTCTCTAAATATTAGGCAAGAACCCTCTCGGGCTTATTAATATTGGGGATTTATTAATAAGCATAAGGTGAAATCTTATGGCACCCCAAATTCCGGTAGCATATGTGGCACCCCAGATACCACTTCTGGGGAATTTTAAGGGGCCACATTTTTATATAAATTTTAGGGGGTCATGTCCGATTTCAGCCCCATCTGGCCTCAGCAATTTTGGAGGGCTGGTATGTGGATGAAGATCACAGAGCACGTGGTGTCGAAGAAGGAGGTCAGGGGTGAGTTTTGTAGTTGGCAGAAATCCAGGATCCCAAAGCAGCACACATGCCTGATTCAAGGTCAACGGGAGAGCCTGGCCCTGGGTTTTGGCACCAATGAAAGTCGCCACAAAACATACCAAATACTGGAGTAAGAGAAAAGGTTTATTGTCAGGTGGGGGAAACCCAACAGGCTTGCCTCCTGGTGCACCAGAGAATAACCCCCTATTAGTTCTTCAAACACATTAAGCATTATTTTACAGTCTGTGTTTGATCATTTCATATCTGAAGTTTTAAAGTCTGATTCTGTCATCTCTTGCTTCTGTTTGCTGTCATGCTTTTATTTCATTTGCATTTGAGATGGATGATTGTAAATGGCTTTGTCTACACTGAATTGAGACTCTGTGGAAGGCGTTGTGCTTGCTTCTGCTGGTCACCTGGGACACCATAAACTGGCACTACTTCAAAATTTCTACTTGAGGTTTCTCAAAACATACAGTTCCCAGGAGAACTGACCACAAAACTCTTTGAAGGTTGAACTGCACTTTCTGGTATGCAATCTTTTTTTTTTTTTCCTTTCTCCTTCTCCTGGTCTACTAGAATGGAAAGCGATTAGCTTCCTTCATGAAACCTTCTGCTCACTGGGCTTATTGCTTCTTCGTTGCTTCATTGAGGGGTTGCCCTTACTGTCTGCATACTCCTGCAGGAATCTCTTCTGGACTTCCCAACCAGAACAGGCTCTAGGCTTTACCTGCTGTTGCTTTAACCTTGACTGCTGAAGCTGTCCATGTGGACTCCCAAATACCCAAGGGTGAGTAGAATCCTGTAGGTGAGAAGGTGGTCTGTATTATCTATCCCCATCTGTACTTCCCTATTACACACCACTTCTGTTTTATTTTCATTTTTGGCCTCTGTGAGATTCTGTTTCTTGTACAAACAAAACGACGCATCTTAAGACAGTTGTATTTTTCTAGCATTGTCACTCTTTTAAATGAAAAGTCATTATTATCTATAGTCTGCCATACCGCCTTCAAGGGATGTATACAGTTGTTTAAAATGTTTTATTAATCACAAACATTTTTAAAGAAGACTTAATGATAATATGGGGTTTTCAATTTCTCTTTGAAAGTCAAATGCCCAGCAGTACTGAATTCTCATTTACCCATAGAGCTGGAGCTAAGGGGTACCTGGTATACACTGACAGGATTTATACTTTCCCATTTTTAGCAGTCTCCAAGCCACTCTTTATTGTCCTACACCAAACAGCTTTTATGCATGTATCCGTTAAAGTTATTTGAGTTTGTGATCCATATAACTGAGAGGGTTGGCTGAACTGTTTGAATTTCATTTCCAGCTCTGCCGCTTACTAGTTATGCAAGCTCAGGGGATTCACTCTTAGAATCTCGGTGTCTTCATGTCTAAAACGAAAATACAGTAGTATTCTCCCCTTATTGAAAATATGTTTCTCCATGGTTTTAGATACTCAGGATCAACCATGTGCTGAAAATTATTGAGAAATTCAGAAAAAAAAACTTTTAAATTGCACACCATTCTGCATAGCATTTTGAATCTTTGCACTGTCCATCTCCATCCCATCCAGTATGTAATTCATTTCTTTAACTTTTATTTAATGAATATAAATTTCTAAAGTACGGCTTATGGATTACAATGGCTTCCCCCCCATAACTTCCCTCCCACCTGCAACCCTCCCATCTCCCGCTCCCTCTCCCCTTCCATTCACATCAAGATTCATTTTCGATTCTCTTTATATACAGAAGATCAGTTTAGCATACATTAAGTAAAGATTTCAACAGTTTGCTCCCACAAAGAAACTTAAAGTGAAAAATACTGTTTGAATACTAGTTATAGCATTAAATCTCAATGTACAGCACACTAAGGACAAAGATCCTACATGAGGAGTAAGTGCACAGTGACTCCTGTTGTTGACTTAACAAATTGACACTCTTGTTTATGGCCTCAGTAATCACCCTAGGCTCTTGTCATGAGCTGCCAAGGCTATGGAAGCCCCCTGAGTTCACCGACTCTGATCATATTTAGACAAGGCCATGGTCAAAGTGGAAGTTCTCTCCTCCCTTCAGAGAAAGATCCCTCCTTCTTTGATGACCCATTCTTTCCACTGGGATCTCACTGGTGGAGATCTTTCATTTAGGTGGTTTTTTTTCCCCCCAGAGTGTCTTGGCTTTCCATGCCTGAAATACTCTCATGGGCTTTTCAGCCAGATCCGCATGCCTTAAGGGCTGATTCTGAGGCCAGAGTGCTGTTTAGGACATCTGCCATTCTATGGGTCTGCTGTGTATCTCACTTCCCATGTTGGATCGTTCTCTCCCTTTTTTATTCTATCAGCTAGTATTTGCAGACACTATTCTTGTTTATGTGATCCCTTTGGTTCTTAGTCCTATCATTACGATCAATTGTGAATAGAAATTGATCACTGGGACTAGTGAGATGGCATTGGTACATGCCACCTCGATGGGATTGAATTCGAATCCCCTGGTATGTTTCTAACTCTACCGTTTGAGGTAAGTCAGCTTGAGCATGTCCCGAATTGCACATCTCTTCCCTCTCTTATTCCCACACTTACATTTAACAGCGATCACTTTTCAGTTAAGTTTCAGCACATAAGAAGAATTGTGTATTGATTACAGTATTCAACAAAAGTATTAAGTAGAACAAACAAAAAAAATACTAAGAGGGATAACATATTAAGTTGCTCATCAACAGTCAGGGTGAGGGCTGATCAAGTAATTCATTTCTTTTAAAGATTTATTTATTTGAAAGGCAGAGTTATACAGAGAGAGGAGAGGCAGAGAGAGAGAGAGAGAGAGAGAGAGAGAGAGAGGTCTTCCATCTGATGGTTCATTCCCCAACTGGCCGCAATGGCCAGCGCTGTACTGAGCCGAAGCCAGGAGCCAGGAGCTTCTTCCGGGTCTCCCACGTGGGTGCAGGGGCCCAAGGACTTGGGCCATCTTCTACTGCTTTCCCAGGCCATAGCAGAGAGCTGGATTGGAAGTGGAGCAGCTAGGACTAGAACTGGTACCCATATGGGATGCCGGTGCTTCATGCCAGGGCGATAACCCGCTGCGCTACAGCGCCATCCCCTATGTAATTCATTTTATTCAGTGTATCCATGCTGTATATGCTACCCACTTGTTAGTCACTTGTTGGCTGTTTCAGCTATTAGACTGATGTTGTGGTATCATGGTACTGTGTTCAAGCAATCCTTATGTACTAGCCTAACACTATGTCACAATGCCTACATCATTAACCTCACTTTTTCTCATTGTGTAGTCATGGTGTTTACCTCACATTACCTCAAGAAGAAGAGTGAGTACAGTACAATAAGATATTTTATTTTGAGAGCAAGAAAGGGAGAAAGAGAGACACTGTAATCACATAACCTTTATTAAATTGTTGTAATAATTCCATTTTATATTTGCTATTTTTTAAAAATGATTTTAAAAAATATATTTGAAAGAGAGAGAGAGAGTGTCATGGCCCATCAGGTAAGCCTTGGTTTAGGATGCCCACATCCCACATCTGAGTGCCTGGTTCAGTACCTATCTGAGACACAGCATCTTGCCAGTGCGGGCTGTGGGAGGCAGTGGTGATGGGTGAGGTACTTGGATCTCTGCCACACTCATGGCAGACCCAGAATGACTTTCTGGCTTGCAACTTCGGCCTCACCCAGCTCCAGCTGTTTAGGGGGAGTGAACCAGTGAATGGGAGTGACCTCCCACCCTTTCTCTTTTTCCTCTCTTAAATAAATAAATAAATAAATTTAAATAATATTTAACTGGCAGGATCATACTATTTTGTTAACATTCCTCTTCAAATACAACACCAGAATAAAACACAATAACTGAGTATGGCCTTCTAGTATAAATGACCTTTTTAGGTGTTCATATTAATGGATAAATATACTCCAAGATTATGTTAGCTTTTTAGCTTTTATATTTTTATTATCCTTATTAGAGAAATAGCTAAAAGAATGAAGTTGAATCATGGTTATTGTCATCTCTGAAAGACAGCACTTTCTCAGGCTCTGCATACAAATACTTAGATGGGAAAGACCAATGGCATGATGAACTTGATTCTCCTTAAATGTGTATTTTTAAATCTTTCCAATATTGTTTGTATATAATGCAGTGGTTTGAATATGATTTGTTCCCTGTGAGACTCACTGGAGTTGAGGATTTAACTTAAGGAGCAGAAACTTAATCCAACTGTGGTATTGAGAGGTGTTTAAGAGTTAAAAGGTCACCAGTGGGGAGCCCCATCATCGAATAGTGGTGACTTCATAAGGAGAGATAGAGACCAGAGGACACACACACATGCTTCCTCACTCCCTGTCACTCACCATGTGACACCTGCTGCCTCCACTCTGCCCTCAAGACAGCCATTATCAGATGTAGCCCCTTGACTTTCGGCCAGAACAGTAAGTCAAAATATATCCTTTATCTTTATAATGTATCCAGCATATGTATGTACTCTGTTGTCAGAAACAGAAAACAGACTAAGATGTACAATAATATCAATATAAGAATTAGGTGGTATTGCCGGCGCCGTGGCTCAATAGGCTAATCCTCCACCTTGCGGCGCCGGCACACTGGGTTCTAGTCCCGGTCGGGGTGCCAGATTCTGTCCCGGTTGCCCATCTTCCAGGCCAGCTCTCTGCTGTGGCCAGGGAGTGCAGTGGAGGATGGCCCAAGTGCTTGGGCCCTGCACCCCATGGGAGACCAGGAGAAGCACCTGGCTCCTGCCTTCGGATCAGCGCGGTGCAACGGCCGCAGCGTCCATTGGAGGGTGAACCAATGGCAAAGGAAGACCTTTCTCTCTGTCTCTCTCTCTCACTGTCCACTCTGCCTGTCAAAAAAAAAAAAATTAGGTGGTATTGTATTAACAAGATGCTTAGTTTTGATGGATCTGTGGTTTTTGGAGATTCCGAGCTGAATTGTGAGCAGCAGCTCTTTGATAACATGGCACATACATACATTTCCGCAAATAAATTAACTCTCCAGTTTTTACAAAGTTTGTGTGTGTGTGTGTGTGTGTGTGGAAAAGTTCAAAATAATTTAAGTAGAAAGAAGATAAGGTAGACAAATAAAAAAATATGGAAAGAGTGCTTTGAGCTATTTGAGCTATTTGCATTTTGAGAGACAAAAATTACTGATAACTACTGATGCATTGATAAACGAAAAGACATTCTGACTATTGAAGAATACTCCTCACTATACTTATCTTCTCACAATGTGTTTGAGTTGTTCAGAATACTGAAAAGAAATTTGAACTGTCATGGAAATCAGCATCACATGTGGGACTAAAATTTAAAGCTATCTTTACAATTCAATGCACAAAACACTTTTTTATAATTCTAGCCCTAATATTGGCTCATTTGATATCCATTAAAATCAAGCTGTAGGGACAACATAAAACAAAAATTGGTACTCAAATTATTACTAGGAAATAGTGAGTCAATACATTGGAATATTTTCAGGGATGCAGGAGCAAAAATAAGAAGATATAATTAGCAGTATTTGCAGAAGACATCTCTGCATAAGATTATAATTTTTATATCAAAATATTATACACTGAACAGATGCTGCTTCTATGCTGTGAAAAACTTTTATTCCACAGTTGTGGTTGCATTTTCTCTCTTCAGTACATGTGATTATACTTTCTATAGTGAAAGCACTGAATAGTATTGACCCCAGTCTGGCCATTTTATGTTTCTAGGCATTCTTTCTCTGAGGACCCAAGTCCCTCAATTTAGCAAACATGTTCAAATGAATCCATTGAACCTATTAAACATAATAAATCAAATTTTACTTAAATTTTTGAAACATTATTTTTTCTCTTAAATTATTTGACTGTAATTAGTAGTGTAGAACAATTAACTCTGATTTATCACACATCATCAAGTATACTTGGGAATTCTTTCCAAGTGATTAAAATGTAACTCATGAATGGAATGAGATTTTTATGAAGAGTACATTAGTGAAGTTAGTGCAATCTTATAATTTGCAAGCATTTAACAAATTATTCTCTACTTTGTTTTGTGTAGTGTTTTTCTTTAGAACCAATTCATTTTTTAAAAATTTTCAAAACATTTCTGAACTCTGTGAGCAACTCATCAACCCTGGGCACAGTGTTTAGAAACAAGAATTGGCAGCCAATTACTTTAGCTGGTAAAACATCCTCATCCTGGTTCCATCCCAAACATGAAGTACATAGATTCAACATCATAATACTTTCTTTTTCTGTAGATGATAGAATGGATGAATACTATTACTATCAATAGTTGTTCATAATGTTTGTGTGGGAGCAAAGCATTTGTTTTTCTCTTTATTGAAGAATTATCACTGGTGATCCTATACATTTCAAGAGATTAATCGGCGGTTGAGGGGATCAGACAGTTCACCTTTAAAAGTGCTACTATGGCACATGGATTATTTTGAGCTGAAGGCAATCAAGAGATAGCAGAAATAGAAAAGGCTATCTGCTTTAATCCTTTCTACATAAAAACAGAACTAAATTTCCTAAGAGAATGGTGCCTCGTCTGTACCAGGAAGAGAACATCCTTATCTCTGGTCCCAGGGAGTCGATGCTGAGATGAATCTATACAAATGCACTAAAATATCCCTTGTCTTCCATTAGTTTTTTCCTTATATTTCTTTGTCATTTATCCACAACTTACTGCCCCAGCCCCAACCCCTTTTT
This sequence comes from Oryctolagus cuniculus, assembly GCF_964237555.1. Classification (NCBI taxonomy): domain Eukaryota; kingdom Metazoa; phylum Chordata; class Mammalia; order Lagomorpha; family Leporidae; genus Oryctolagus; species Oryctolagus cuniculus. The sequence continues at coordinate 92,924,823 of NC_091436.1, forward strand.
CCTTTGTCATGCCCCATCAACACTATTGATTGCTCTTTGTTGAAATGGTGTATAAACTCTCAGGTCCTCCTGCTTCTTATATTCAAGGATCTTTGTCTTCCAAAGTTGAAACAGGATTAAGTGGTTTTACACTGAAATGAACAGTTGTAGTCAAAATGTATCATTTCCCCATGTTCCATGCTCTTTGTGTGTTTTCACTGTTGACTGGCCTTCGTGGTACATGATTTGGCTTCCTGGACCACAGAGGTGAGCTCCTCCGGCCTGCAGACTTGCCCTCAGCATCTGCTGGAATAGCAGCTTTGGGAGTGTAAATCCAGTGTCTACAGTTAGTTCACATTTTTAGGTTTTCTGCAGCTGCTCGGGCATCCTTTACCACCTATTTCTGCTTTCTTTTTTTTTCTAAATATCTTCAAATAACTCCCTTTATGACAAAAAAATTCTCACGATTTCAGAAAAGATACACACTGGGGAGAAATTTCCATACCTAATAATTTTCCTTCAGATAAGCTCAACATTGGGAAGGGATTACTATAACCATAATATAGTTGAATATGTAGGAAAAAGGAAAATGAGGAGGACAAGTAGAAAATTCAGTGACAGCACATGGGAGGGAGCAACTGTCTCAAGGGTGCATCGTAAGGAAGATTGTTCAGAGGAAGGAACCTTTGGAAAGGTTTAAAAATATGATATGGACTGCAAGGGACTTCGTGGCTGTACTATGATAACACATGGTAAGTAATGAACTTAAGTCTCCCTTAATTTCACTCTTCAGATTAAAAAAAATAAATACAACGTTAGAATCATACAGGGCTAATCTCTCACCTCACTGGTACGCACACTCTCTATACCTTGGCTTGATGCCCAGTGGAGAGGGAGGACATTCAACACGTGGGCAGAAAGAGGTAGATTGCAGAGTGAAAACCTGTAAGTGTTGATCTCATAGCCAAAGTCTTGTCTGTCTTTTTTTTTTTTTTTTTTGACAGGCAGAGTGGACAGTGAGAGAGAGAGAGACAGAGAGAAAGGTCTTCCTTTTGCTGTTGGTTCACCCTCCAATGGCCGCCGCGGCCAGCGCGCTGCGGCTGGCGCACCGCACTGATCTGATGGCAGGAGCCAGGTGCTTCTCCTGGTCTCCCATGGGGTGCAGGGCCCAAGGACCTGGGCCATCCTCCACTGCACTCCCTGGCCACAGCAGAGAGCTGGCCTGGAAGAGGGGCAACCGGGACAGAATCCGGTGCCCCGCAAAGTCTTGTCTTATTGCTTCAGCTCTGACATTGACAGAGGGACTTTAATCTCTCATATTTATTCTCTGTAAAATAGAACTCCTGTTCTATTTAATCTCATATGGTTGTAAGAAAGAAAGCAGGTAAAAGCTTACACACATGTAGATAAAAGTCATTATTTTGTAAGTTCTATATTTAAAAACACTATTAGGTGAATTTTTATACAATAATTTTCAAAGTTTGGTCATTCATTTAATCATTCAGCCACCTGTGTCAGGATCACCTGGAGGGCTAAATAAAAATGTGGTTTCCCATACACCTGCCCAGAACTGCATGAGATTAAAGGTACATTTTCTAAAACTGCTCCTGCATGTTTCTGAAGTACATTAAAATTCAAGAAGCACTGAAGAACTTATGTTCACGGATACCATCAGCCCCACCCCACATGTTTTGCAGTCCACTCTTTCAGAAAAACATGGCTTTCTGTATAGACTCTGTCACATCCACAGTGTGCAGAAAGGATGTGGACCATTCCCTCCCTCTAATCACCAAGGGAACTTACCTTTGTGGCTTCCAGGCTACCCTGTGTTTCCAAAATGTTTTAGGGGAGGAGAGCAGAGAGCGAGTGACCAGGCTGCTGACTTGAAAATTAAAATGATTCCTTAGGGTCTCCTCTTCTCACAGCTACTTTATTTTCAGACTTGTTATTAACTTAGAAGGGGTTACAAATTTACCTTTCTTTAAAACTTAGCTCACCTATTTTTACAATTTCAAAAAAACAGTTTCTTAATCGTAATGCAAAGAGAGATGAATATATGCTAGAACTTGTTGATGTATAAATTTATGATTTATAAATTCTCCCTTCATTTTGTAGGCCCATCTATATGTGAATGACAATGATAATGATTTGAAGAATACTGATACTAATGCCTTTAGAATTACACCTTGATGAAAAGGAAAAGAAAACAAATAGGGTGTCAAATTATATCTTTCTCAGTAATACTAGGCAAGGAGAAGTGAATGTGAATTATAACATTTAAAAATACCTCTCAAATCCTTAGCCTAGAACTTAAACAGTGAGGAAGATTGGAATTTCTGGGAAGGATGGGGGAATTCACAGAAGAATGACACGGCCACGGGCCTGGAGCATTGGTAAAGGATTTTCTTAGAGTCCTCAGGAAACTGAACTGCAAGGATGGCTGGAATTGTATTGGGAAATAAATACAAATCACATTTAAGAAAAATAAGTCCAGAAAAACAGTTAAGGCATCAACAACTACTATCTCCAATTTTAATCTCAACTGGGCTTATTTAATTACAAATAATTTTCACAAGTGTTAGAGAGGTCATTTAAATGAAGAAGATTATTTTGACAGTATTTATGACTTTCTAGTAGTCTGTCATTAGTATGCAATTATATAATTTTTTTAATTTAAAAATCAGTTTTTCATTTAAAAAATGAGCCATCTAGTGGTATGCAAAACGTAAGAAGTAGGAACTAGGCTGTAAGCTTGAAAAATTAGATGTTTACCACATTTTCAGATTTAATTGAAGGATAAATTTTCCAAGGTTGAAGCAGAATCAAGTTTCCTTGATTGGAAATGACAAAAGTCTACCCCAAAATAAAAGAGATCCTCTAAATATTTTTAGGAAAAGTCCATTAAAAATGTGGGAATGACTAACATGATACTTAGTCTCGTAAATCACAGTCAGTCAGTAGGTAGTTTTGTATCAACTAAGGTGTGTATTGGGATGGGAAATTTTAGCTCTTATAGACTAGTTAAGCTAGGACAGCTGACTCAGAACAGATATATTTCCAAGCAAATCGCTTTTTTGAGTTACAGAGCCATTGCAAAGGAAAGATCAAACAAAGAGCAGTAACTGTGGAGTGTAGACATGGATCACCTTAAGTCTCCAGCCCTTTGCTAGGGAGAGCAAACCTCAATGTGGCAGCATGTGTATGTTGTGGGTGAATGCTTCCCTTCATTTCAGAAGGGTGAATCAGCTTTCTGTAAGAACAATCAACGATTTTTCTTCTGATTGTGCCTGCCAAACAATCTTCTGATCTACACTGTTTTTTCCTCAAACCTTCCCTCTATAAAGGTCAAGCACTGCCGGCGCCGTGGCTCAATAGGCTAATCCTCCACCTTGCGGCGCCGGCACACCGGGTTCTAGTCCCGGTCGGGGCGCCGGATTCTGTCCCGGTTGCCCCTCTTCCAGGCCAGCTCTCTGCTATGGCCAGGGAGTGCAGTGGAGGATGGCCCAGGTGCTTGGGCCCTGCACCCCATGGGAGACCAGGAGAAGCACCTGGATCCTGGCTCCTGGCTTTGGATCAGCGCGGTGCGCCGGCTGCAGCGGCGGCCATTGGAGGGTGAACCAACGGCAAAGGAAGACCTTTCTCTCTCTGTCTCTCTCTCTCTCACTGTCCACTCTGCCTGTAAAAAAAAAAAAAAAAAAAAAAAAGGTCAAGCACTGACCACACCAGGATTGTTCATTGACCTCCACTCCACCTGTAATCCTCTAGAAGAGATTGGAAAGCCAAAAACTGCTCTTCTCAGCTCACTTTTATACAAGGTTCTGTATGCAAATTAGGGTCATAGATACACCCTTACAAGACTTGGAAGACAGGTGAAGGGAGTTATTTTGTGGCATTTTCCCACTGTCCCTCTCTGGCTTCCTCAGCATTGTGAAGCAGTTAAGGCAGCTTCTTGCTTCCCACAGGGCTTCCACCAAAAACTATTGATTCCACTAATGTTTCCTTATTTGTAGACAACGTGAACACCTATACATAAAAGGACATGAGAGCTACACAAAAACTACAGAACTAATGTGAGTTTAGCAAGATTACAACACAAGATCACTGTAGGGAAATCCATTGTATTTCTATACTAGTTATGAAAATTAGATATTAAAATTAAACAAAATACCATTCATAGTGGCATCAGAAAACATAAAATACTTAGGAATAAGCTAATAAAATATATGCAAGGCTTATATACTAAAAACATAAGAATTGATGAGAGAAATTCAAGAAGACTAAAATAAATAGAGGAATTACCATATTATGAATAGGAAAACTCAATAATTATCAAAAGATGTCAGTTCTTCCCTCTTAGGTGTATAGGTTTAAGTAATGGTAATCAAAACCTTAGAGGGATTTTGATTTTATAGAAAGTGATACAATGATTAAGGAATTTGTATGAAAATGCAAAAAACATAGAAGGGCCAGAACAATTTTGTGAAACAACAATGACAGCTACAACATTGAGCTACTATAAAACTACAGTAAATATGGCAGTGTGGGATTGACTAAGCATTTAGTTCAAATGATCTAGAAACATATAGATCAATGGGATAAAACAAAATTCATAAACATTCATGAACATTCTTACACATATATCGTTAATTAGTTCCAAGATGATTCAATGAGAAATGATAGTTTTTTTTCAAATTATTAAATATTTATTTGAAAAGCAGAGTTAGAGAGAGGGAGAGACAGAGAGAGAGAGAGATGTTTTCTAACCGCTGGTTCATGCTCCAAATGGCCACAACAGCTGGGGCTGGGACAGGCCCAAGCCAGGAGCCTGGAATTCCACCTGGATGCATGTGCCCAAGTACCTGGACCATCTCCTCTGCTTTTCCCAGTGTGTTAACAGGGACCTGAATCCGAAGCAGAGCAGCAGGGAACTTGAACCAGCGCACTTATGGAATGCTGGAGTCACAGGTGGTAGCTTAACCCTCTGTGTCACAACTCTGGCCACTCAAATTTTTTAAAAAGATTTATTTTAAAGTCAGAATTACAGAGAGAGAGAGAGAGAGAGAGAGAGAGAGAGAATGCTTCCATTTGCTGGTTCACTGCCTAAATGACTGCACCTGCCAGGGCTGGGCCACACAAAGCTAAAAGCCACGAAATCCATCCGAGTCTCCCACATGGATGGCAGGGGCCCAAGCACTTGGGCATCTTCTATTGCTTTCCCAGGTCATTAGCAGGCAGCTGGATTGGAAGTAGAGCAGCCAGGACCAGAACCAGTGCTCACACAGGATGTTGGTACAGCAGGTGGTGGCTTAACCATTGTGCCACAGTGCTGGCCCCAAGGGTAGGTTTTTTGTGTTTTTGGTTTTTTTTTTGTTTGTTTGTTTGTTTGTTTTGGCAAATGATGCTAAACAACAAACAGCAAGCTGGGCAGAAAAGAGAACTGCTACTTTTGGCTTGTTCTTAACACAAAAATGAACTCTAAAATAGGTATTAAATTCATACATGTAAAAGCTAAAATTAATACTTATTTCTAGAAACATACTGTTATACAAGCAACAACATGGATTTGCTTAGGAAAATAAGGCAAATAGAAGAGGGTACTTAATCTGTGAATTCATTTATAGGAAATTCTAGAAAACAAAATTCTAATATGAAGTTACAGAAAGGAGAGCAACTAGATTTGGAATGGAGAATGGCTTAGAAAGAACAACAAAGATACATTTTGTGTTATAAAAATGTTATGTATTTTAATTGTGGTGAGAGTTTCATGGGTTTATAAAACTTTCAAAACTTACCATCGTCATGATTGCTTTAAATGAGTATGTTTACCTGCATGTATGTGAATTATACTTGAATAAATGATTTTAAAAAATACAAGATCAGACTCAGACACATAGTACTCCGTAACACAGAAAAATAAAACTTCTTAAAAACAGGCAGGGAAAACAGACTCTTGATTATACCCAGAGCTGCCTTACAACAACAAAAGGCAGAAGTCAATAAACTGTCCGGCACCGCGGCTCACTAGGCTAATCCTCCACCTGTGGCGCTGGCACCCCGGGTTCTAGTCCCGGTCGGGGCGCCGGATTCTGTCCCGGTTGCCCCTCTTCCAGGCCAGCTCTCTGCTGTGGTCCGGGAGTGCAGTGGAGGATGGCCCAGGTCCTTGGGCCCTGTACCCGCATGGGAGACCAGGAGAAGCACCTGGCTCCTGGCTTCAGATCAGCGTAGCTCTGGCCATGTGGCCATTTCGGGGGTGAACCAACGGAAGGAAGACCTTCTCTGTCTCTCTCTCACTGTCCACTCTATCAAAAAAAAAAAAAAAGTCAGTAAACTGTCTTCAGGGTGCTAAGACAAAAGAGCTGCTAGCCAACATTTGTTCAAGTCCACCAGCCAACCTTCATGCATAGGAATTGTGAGTGGCAGGCAATTGCACAGAGGTGAAGACGCCATTCTGGGATGCCCACATCCTGCACTGGAGTGACTGGTTTGAGTCAAATGCCTCTGCTTCTGATCAGTCTTCGTGATAAATGCACATTCTGGAAAGGCATCAGATGCTGGCTCAAGAACTTGGGTCACTGTCTCCCACAGGGGAGATCTGGATTGTGTTCTTGGCTTCTGGCTTTGGCCTAGCCCAATCCAAGCTGTTTTGGGCATTTGGGGAATGAACTAGTATATGAAGATCTGTTTGTCTCCCTGCCTTAAAAAATGAAGGTAAAATGCAGATGTTTTCAAATGAATAATATGTAAGGCCTTTACCACTAACAAATTTTCACTGAAGCCCTTCAAAAAGGTAAAGCAGGAAGAAGGAAATCGAATTCACTGGACCTCAATGAGATTCAATAAGGATTTGTGTTCAAAGAAACAATAAAATGTGTTCAAGCCTCAGTGAAATGCTACATACAACAATACTATTTATAATGATTAACTCAATGGGTACTAAAAAATAGGCAGGGCTGACACTGTGACGCAGAGGCTAAAGCCGCCACCTGTGATGTCGGCATCTTATATGGGCGCCTGTTCGTGTCCTGGCTGCTCCACTTCTGATCCAGCTCTCTGCTATGGCCTGGGAAAGCAGTGCCCCTGCTCCTGCTTGGGAGACCTGGAAGAAGCTCCTGGCTCCTGGCTCCTGGCTCCTGGCTTCAGATTGGTCCAGATCCAGCTGTTATGGCCATCTTGGGAGTGAACCAGCAGATGGAAGACCTCTCTCTCTGCCTCTGCCTCTCTATAACTCTGCCTTTCAAATAAATAAATATCTTAATATATAAAAATAGGCAACCACAATGCTGGAATAAAGTAACTTCTATGCCAGGAGGACTTTAGAGTTAAGATACTCTACAATTCTTACATTATTTAGAGAATAGACTATCAGTGACTAACCTTGACTTTATTAATTGCTCCACAAAAGTTTAAAACAATGGATGGTAATTACTATTAGGGAGGAAATATTAAACAAAAATTCACCTATGTGGGGATTTTCTGACACAAAAGGTGAAATAATATGAAAAATTAAAAACGGGGACAGGCATTTGCTCTAGCAGTTAGGATGCCCACCCATACCCCACAACGGAGTACCCGAGCTCAATTTTCCGTGCCAGCTTCTGACTCCAGGTTATTGCTAATGTGGACCTTGGTAGGCAGCAGTGACAGCTTAACTGAATTCACGCCACTCACATGGGAAACTTAGACTGGGTTCCCTGTTCAAACCTCGGCATTGGGAAAGTGAGTCAGAAAATGGGAGCTCTCTATCTCTCTTTCAAATAAATATTTTTTGAAATCTTAAAAACCTAAAACAATACAACAAAGAAAATCTGTAGTAGGTGTTTTGGGGTAGCAAGCTAAGGTGCTGCTTGGGATGCAACCCATACCAGAGTGGCTACTTCAAGCCCCAGCTACTCTGTTTATGACCCAGCTTTCTGCTAATGTGCCAGGAGGCAGCACATGATGGCCCAACTACTTGGGTTCTTAACACCCACATGGAAATCCTGATGGAATTCCTGGCTGCTCGCTTCAGCCAGGCCCAGACCTGGCTGTCGCAGCCATCTGGGGAGTGAACCAGTGGAGCAGGCCAGGACTGGAACTGTCACTAAGATATGGGAAGCTGGCATTTGCAAGTATCAGTAGCTTAACTCGTCATTTCACAATGCTGTTCTTCCCTCTCCCCACCCCACACACATACCCTGCCCTGAACTTTATCATCTTCTGAGAAGGAACACTAAGATTTGGAATAGGTATTACAAAACAATAATAGATACTTTCAATGGACATATATAGGCTCTAACATTTAACAATTAGGGAATAAGAGAAAATAAGTGAATAAAGTGTACAAGGATATAAATGAAGATTTAAAACAGTGTTATTCATAAATAATAATATCCTATATAGAAAATCCATGAAAAAAGACAAATTATTACCATAATAGTTTCACCAAGTTTCAGTGTACAAAAATGCATTGTATTTCTATACTTCAACAATTATTTGCATTCAATGTAACTTTAAAAATATTTAAAATAAAGCAAAAACACAGAACATCAAAACATTAATTTGTTAATAGTTGTGCAGAATTTAATGGAAAAATATTATACATCTTTACTGATATAGTTTTAAAGAGATCTACTATATCACGTATATGGATACAGAGACTCAGAACACAAACATATCAATTTTCCTTCAACACAATTCCAAATTCTTCCAAGTTTATTTTGTTTCATTTTGTAGATCTGGTTCTAAAATAAGGTATTTATTAGAATCCTTTCACTGAAATGGAGGAGCAAAGAATAACCAATATACTCTTGAAGAAAAATTACAAAATGGAACCTCTTCTGGATGTTTAGACTTATAAAAGTGAAATAATTAAGATAGTGTGGTATTAGAATAATATAATATAAAGAATATGGAAAACAAAAAGTATAGAAATAAATCCATACCCAAATGGAAATTTGATATTTATTATCAGTGGTATCACAGATCAGTAGAGAAAAACAAACCATTTAGTAAATATTACTGGTCAGTGGGTATTTATAAAGGAGAAAAAATGAAATTAGAGTCCTATCTCACATGACACCAAAAAAAATCTGCAACAAGTAGAAGATAGATCAAAATGTATGTAAAACCCTTAAACTTTTAGGATAAAGTATATAAGAATATTTTGTGATTTCAGAGTTGGGAAATACTTTGCTATTAAGAAACAGAAATGGAAATCTCTGAATTGGTTAGAGCACATTAACATTTAAGATGTCTATGCATCAAAAGGCACTGTATTTTTCCCCCAAAGAAACCTTTTATTTAATGAGCACAAAATTCAAAAGTACAACTTTAGGAATATAGTGATTCTTCCCACCATACCTGCCCTCCCACTCTCACTCCCACTCCATCTCCTCCTCCCTCCCCCATTCCCAGTCCCAGTCCCCATTCAGATTTATTTTCAATTAACTTTATACGCAGAAGATCAACTCTATATTCATTAAAGATTTCAGCAATTTTCACACACACACACACACACACACACAAAACTATTTGAGAACAAGTTTTACAGTTAATTCTCATAACTCATTGAGGACAGAGGTCCTGCTTGGGAAGTAAGTGCAAGTAACACTCTCATGTATGATGTCAGTGATCACCTGAGGCTCTTGAATGAGCTGCTAATGCTATGGAAGCCTTTTGAATCCACAAACTCCATCAGTATTTAGACGGGGCTATAAGTAAAGTAGAAATTCTCTCTTCCCTTCAGAGGAAAGTACATCCTTTGATGGCCACTTCTTTCCACTGGGGTCTCACTCACAGAGATCCTTCATGTAGGACATTTTTTTGCCACAGTATCTTGGTTTTCCATGCCTGAAAGGCTCTCATAGGCCAGACCAGAATGCCTTAAGGGCTGATTCTGAGGTCAGAGTGCTATTTAAAGTGTTTATCATTCTATGAGTCTGCAGTGTGGACTGCTTCCCACATTGGAACATTCTCTTAAAAGGCACTACTTGGGGATGGCACTGTGGCACAGCGGATTAAGGCCGTGGCTTGAAGCACCAGCATTGCATATGGGCGCTGGTTCTAGTCCTGGGTGCTCCTCTTCCGATCCAGCTCTCTGCTATTGTCTGGGATAGCAGTGGAAGATGGCCCAAGTCCTTGGGCTCCTGCACTCGCATAGGAGACCAGGAGGAAGCTCCTGGCTCCTGGCTTTGGATCAGCACAGCTCTGGCCATTGCGGCCATCTGGGGAGTGAGCCAGCGGATGGAAAACCTCTCTCTCTGTCTCTACCTCTCTCTGTAACTCTTTCAAATAAATAAAATAAATATTTAGAAAAAAAGGCACTATTTAAAAAAGAAGACATTCCACTAACTAGAGAAGACATTAACAATGCATATTGCCAACAATGACTTACCATAGAGTATGTATATATACACATGTAAGATGTCTACAAAACAATACAATAAAATCAAATAGCAATGAACATGAATAGCACCTAACAAAACAAGAAACACATGAAAAATGCACAATCTCACAAGCAATAAGGAAGTGCAAATATAAATGAAAATGAATGCTATTTCATACCAGTAATCTTAATAATGAGTGTAAGCTAAAAACAGATCAGCAGAAACTGACATATATTTGTGAGGCTATATCTTGGTGTAACTACTTTGTAGACCATGTGTTACATATGTGCACACAAGGGTATTATATGTGCTCATGCATGTACATATAAAGATATCATCTGGTATATCAATGAAAATCTGAAAACAATATTAACAAAAAGAATGGAGAAATAAGTTTTAGTATAGTCATACAGCAGAAAAAAATGAATGAACAGTAAGTGCAATGTGGTATCCTGGACTAGATTCTAAACATTATTGGCAAAACTGATGATATTCAAATAAAGCCCCAAGTTTAGTGAATTGCAAAATAGCTTTGATAATCTCTTAGTTTGAACAAAGTATTATTGTTGTGTTAACATTGGGGGAAGTTTGGGGAATGGTTTATTGGAACTCTCTGTGTTCTATAACTTTCCAAGAAGTATAAAGTTATTCCAAAGTGAAAGTTTATTAAAAAAGAAGAGAAGGAATGGATCTACTTGTGTCATGGATAAAGCTCATCAACATGATATTGAAAAAAAAAGTAAATTTCTGAAAATACTTATAGTATTTAATTAATTATATAAATTTTAAAGATTTCAGTATGCTAGGTTTTATTTCATTGTAAATATGTATGTAGTATTGTTGTACCTGAAGCGTCCAATTCCCACCAATTAAGACCACCAGGAGCTGAGGCTGATGCAAGTGCAAGAGTTTATTTCAAACTCAAGTTTGGACCGACGTCCGCACCAGGCATAGCTGGGCTGGATCGGTGGCCCCTACAGTAAGGTCGTTAGGGTTTTTATACAGTTAAACAAACAAGTTCGGCTGTACAGCATCTGATAGGCTTATATTTTAAATTTATACTTGTCATTTTATGATTGGCTGAAGTTTAGGGTCTGAGCTGCTAGGGTGTACGTGCCAAACTGCAGGGTTTGGGGATGTTATCAATATCCTTAACTGTCTGAAAAGACACCTAGAATTTTGCGTATTTCCCTGCTATTTGTTAATTGGCTGTTGCTAGGAGAGTTTATCATAAGGTGAGTTTTATTTTCTTTTTTTAGGAGCTTTTGGCTTAGGGTTCAGGGCTTGGTCAGGCCTGAGTTACAAGATGGAGGCCTAGTCTAAAATAGCTGCACCTTGATCCAGGCTCGGGTCTCTCAGTATAATTTAAAACATATGTGTGGATTATAAACATGATAAAGACTGGATTAATTGCTGGTTGATCATACTGACATATGATTAGGAATGTTAACAACAGGATTTAAATTTTATAGCCATATGCCAATAGTGACATTTCATTCAATGATGGACTGCATATATATTGGTGGTTCCATAACATTATATTATCTAATGATGTCATAAGCTGGACCAGTTCCGGCTGTACTGGCCATTTAGGTAGTGAACCAGAGGATGCAAGACCGCTATCTCTCTGCTTCTGTAACTCTGCCTTTCAAATAAATAAATAAATCTAAAAAAAAAATAGAATGTGTATCAAATAATTTCACTGCGCACCTTGAATATATACAAGTTTTGTCAGTTACACTAAATAAAACTGGGGGGAAAATCCCAAGTCTTTCCAGACTTTGTGGTGACAAACAAAATAAAACACAACCTCAGGAAAAAAAACTTTGAGTTCTTATAGTCACTGTGCTTATAATCTAATAAAAACCATCTTACAAATAATTCTGATTATTTCTCTTTAGATGTGAGATATTCTTACCGCACTTAAATAAATAAATTAGTGGTGGTGTCCCTGTAAGCAGAAGGGGAGATGTTCAGGCAAGTGTGCTGGCAGCTTGGGGACATCCATCTTGCCCAGAGAATACCGGCATTAATGTGCTCTCAGCCATTATGGCTGAACACGCTCTTTTGAGGATTATTCTAAACAAAAAAACCATGTAAATGTAGCTGTTTCTTGTGCTGAGAGAAGAACACTCATTTTCTTATATAAAATGCTCTGATTTCTTAGGGAATTTTTGGAAAATTTTGATTTATTTTTATTTTCAATTTGTTCTTCCATTTGTACTAAGGCTCCACCTAGGGCCCTTTTCTATAATTACATTCAAATTCATTAAAGCAAATTGCCTTCTTTATGACAGCAGTATGTAAAGCAGTTATGCAAATGAGGGAGGGCTTGAGTCTTTGTTCCCCCTCCCCCAACAGAATGTGTCTAAGGCATGGAAGTTAGATTTGGTCACTCCCAGGAACTGAACCCAAAGCAGAAACTACCACGGGCTGTTTGCCAGGCAAGGATGTGGTTGAAATCTTTTCTCTGGCCTTGGAACATTGCCCTGCAGGAATGAAACCAGGTAACCTTTGTAACAGGTGGTCCAGTTCAGGCAGGGGCGATCAAGTGGAAAAACAATGACCTCCTTGTGCACTACAGGAAACTGCTAGCCAGCCAGAAAAGGTGAGAGAGACTTAAGTCAGATGGAGGTGGAGGATGATCAAAGGGCAGACCTAAAGAACTGGATTTAGAAGTTACAATACAGCATTTTAAACTTTGCTATCTTGTCTACTTTTACATTTCTGGCTGTTAGTGGGATTTGGGGCATTTTCCTCCTAGTCTAATGGGTGATTTGTTTTCTGATTCTGCTCTCCAGCAGGGTGTAATGCAGAATGATCTGAGCTAGCACCCCAGAGTGTTTTGACTCACACCTGCCATCTGTCTGCTTAGTCACCATGTAGCCATCCTTCCCCTAAGTGATGATTTTTATTTGATAGAAGAATTGGCAGGCAACAGTTGTTGTGTTAGGAGATTGCTGGATTTACAGTTTTCTTTAGTCTTAGGATGATGGCAGCATGGCACATTAATGTTTCAGATATTTACTTGGCTTTTTCTTGGAACTGCCATATGTTCATAAAGATACTTAGTAGGGAGAGCTTTTAAAAAAAAAGGTGAGGGAGAAGGATTATTCTTTAAACATTTTTTGAAACTGTAGACATGTAGACTATTACCATTCAGCGCAAAATAAAGTAGAAATCTCCCACTTCATTCATAATCTCAGCCTTCAATGTCAGCAAAACTTCCCTGATTTTCTGCATGCTCTCCCTGATAGTTCATTGTGTACAGTTTGGTTGTAAATTTTCTATAAAGGACAACAGAGTTGTAAAGAGTGAATGCTCTATGCAAAGTCATTGGAACCATGTAAACATTGTTTCCAGCAGTGATTGTAGGTAGCATCAGAGCAATTCAGGTAAACAAACATAGAATAATACACAGAATACAAACCAGAAGCCCAGTTATTTAGCTCAACACCTATTGCATGTATTAACAACAATTTCATTTTGAGTTATTTTGTATGTGCTAAGAATATAAAAATGACATATATATATAAATAAGAATAGAAAAACTAATCTGCTTAAACCCACCACTCAGCTTGAGGATAAAAATTCTTACTACAGTAAAATTCTCACCACAATAAAATAAAATTTTTAAAAAGTTTATAAATTAAAAACCAAAGGAAATTAAAGGAGCCCTGAGATATTTTAGAAGACCCTTTCTGTGCATCCCACCTAGCATCACCATCCCTCTCTGCTTCCTCGATCTTTGCTTCCTAGGCAACCATTATCTTCAATTATGGGTTGTCATTCCTTTATTTTTCATTATAATTTTAATGTACATTTTCCTAAATAATGCATTTGTAGTTTTGAATTTTGTATAAATGGAACTGCACTCTATGTATTCTACTCCTGTCTTTCTATGTCTGAGAGATTCATTCATGTGGACACCGGGAGCTAGCGTCCATTTGCTTTCATTTCTGTGTGTTACACTTCCCACTGTATGGACAGCCCATACCTTATTTATCCAGTCTCCTGTCAATGGTCCTTTGTGCTGGTTTTAGTTTTTACTGCTACAAACAACGGTACGATGAATATTTTGCTGTTTCTTGCTACACATACGTGAGGGTTTCTGAAGTCAATTGTACCTATGAGCGGAATTGCTGGGTATCAGGTGGGTTACTAGTTCATACCAAATGACTCTCAACAGGGTTTGGACAAATTTGTCCTCTCAGCATTACATGAGAGCTCCTGTTGTCCCTCATCCTCACAAACACATTGACCTGTCATGTTTAAAATTTTGGTCAATGATTTAGATATAAGATGGTATGTTGTCTTTCTGCTGATTATTAGTGAGGTTGGACATCTTTTTAGATGCATATGTTACCAGTCATTAGTTTTTTTCCCTCTTTTGTGGAGTGCATATCCATGTTCTTTACCCATTTTTCTATTGCTTATGTGTCTTTTTTTTTCTGGATATTAAAAAACAGATTTATTAATTTGAAAGGCAGAGAGATGGGGAGGAGAGAGAAATAGAGATCTTCCCATCACTGGCTCACTCCCCAAATGGCTGCAACAGCCAAGGTTAGGCCAGGCTAAAGCCAGGAGCCAGGAGCCAGGAACTCCATCTGGGTTTCCCATGTGGGTGGCATAAATTTAAGCACTTGAGCCATTAGCCACTCCCTCTAAGGCACACCAGCAGGGAGCTGGATTGGAAGCAGAGTAGCCAAGATTCAAACCAGCACTCTGATATGGACTATGGGGTATATCAAGAGGAAGCTTAACTGCACCATGATGCCCACCCCACATGGAGATTTTTAAATACATGAACTACTAGTCTTTTAACTAATATTGTCAGAAATTCTGGTTTGTGGTTTGTGTTTTTTTATGGTATCTTTGAATAACCAAATTCTTAGTTTGATGTAATTGCATTTATACATCTTTTACTTTATGGGTTCTGCCTCTATTTTGCCTTCAATCCTTTTACAATGTACCAATGTACAGTTGCAAAGGCAATGCATGTTTGCATGTTTTCTTTAGGAAGTTTAAAAAACTGTGGGTATTCAGTCTGACAGGAATTTGTTTTTTGGTTATGATATGGCTCCATATAGAAAACTGGTTATCCAGATGTTGTTTACTAAATTGCCAATTCCTTCCACACCACTCTAAAATGGCAAGCTCTGACTTCTTTCATGTACGTGAGTCTGTCTCTGAGGTTCCTGGTTTTGTTTCTTTTTTTCTTTTTCTTTTCTTTTTTTTTTTTTTTTTTTTTGACAGGCAGAGTGGACAGTGAGAGAGAGAGACAGAGAGAGAAAGGTCTTCCTTTGCCGTTGGTTCACCCTCCAATGGCCGATCCGAAGGCAGGAGCCAGGTGCTTCTCCTGGTCTCCCATGGGGTGCGGGGCCCAAGCACTTGGGCCATCCTCCACTGCACTCCCTGGCCACAGCAGAGAGCTGGCCTGGAAGAGGGGCAACCAGGACAGAATCCAGTGCCCCGACCGGGACTAGAACCCAGTGTGCCGGTGCCGCAAGGCGGAGGATTAGCCTAGTGAGCCACGGCGCCGGCCTCTGGTTTTGTTTCATTGTTGTATTTACCTATCCCTGTCCCAGTAACACCCTTGTGAAACTTAAAGTAACCCTGGAAACATGGTGGACAATTTTCTGCACTCTCAACTCCACTTTTCTTCAGCAGTGTATTGGCCATTTTCTTTTCCCCTTGGCTATATTTATATTCTTAGTTTTTTCTTTTTTGTATGAACTTTGCAATTAGCTTATCAGATTCCACAAAAACAGCTTAAGCTTTTACTATAGATTAGCTTTCTTTCATTATAATTTTTTGTAACATAGGCTAACTACACAAATAAGTGTCAAATTAAGAGTGCTAAGAAGGGCCGGCGCCGCGGCTCACTAGGCTAATCCTCCGCCTTGTGGCGCTGGCACATCGGGTTCTAGTCCCGGTCGGGGCACCGGATTCTGTCCCGGTTGCCCCTCTTCCAGGCCAGCTCTCTGCTGTGGCCAGGGAGTGCAGTGGAGGATGGCCCAGGTGCTTGGGCCCTGCACCCCATGGGAGACCAGGATAAGTACCTGGCTCCTGCCATCGGATCAGCACAGTGCGCCGGCCACAGCGCGCCAGCCGCAGCGGCCATTGGAGGGTGAACCAACGGCAAAGGAAGACCTTTCTCTCTCTCTCTCATTGTCCACTCTGCCTGTCCAAAAAAAAAAAAAAAAAAAAAAAAAAGTGCTAAGGAGTTAAGAAATAAGTTAACTCAAAAATTTAAGTAGTGAGATCTCATTTTGTTTAAAAAACATGAAACATTAGGTAAAATATTTATTTATTTGAAAGTTATGGTTATGGTGAAAAAGTTTGGTTCACTCCCCAAATGGCCACAACACCTGGGTTTGGGTCAGTTCAAAGCCAGGAGCCAGGAACTTCATCCAGGTCTCCCATGTGGGTGCAGAGGCCCACGCACTTGGGCCATCATCTGCTTTCTCAGGCACATTAGCAGCAGTCTGGATCAGAAATGGAGCAGCCAGGACTCAAGCTGGGGCCCATATAGGATGCTAGCATCACAGGCAAGCGCCTTATGCCACTACAGCACAGTGATGGTGGTGGTGGGTGGCACCTTAATCCATTTCTGATTCCAGCTTGCTAATGTACACCATGGGAGGTAGCAGGTGATGGCTCAAGTACTTGGGTACTCACCATGCACACAGGAGACCTGGAGTTCTTGGCTCCTGGCTTCAACCTGGCCCTGCCCTGGTTTTTGGACTAATGAATGGAAAATCTCTCTCTCTTTTCCTGTCTTTCAAATAAAATACAAATAAAAATTAATAATTTAAAATAGAAAATATGTAAATGCAGTGAAATATTGTTTCAAATTCTAAGGATTTATAATTCATTATAAGAACAATTGACAAATAATAAAAATCCAAATTTTGTAGCTCTGACTATGAGCTATTGTGAAACAAGAATCAAGTCAAGGAAAGAAGAACAAAAACTGAAGAGATTCAGAGAAAATTCATATCAAGTAAGTAGAATTTTTTTTTAAAAAGTAAGAAGGAAAGGAAGAGAAAAATCTGGTAATACTAGTTATTCAATAAGTATTTACAAATTGAGAGACCTTGAGGATTACTTGGACAAGTAGTTACAGAAGGTATGTATGGTGATTCAATGGGAAGTTCATTTAGTAAGTGAGGTAGAGAGCAGAATCAATCAAGGAGACATTGAGCCACAAGGTAGCTGACTAAATTAGCTTTTTAAAAAAAGATTTATTTATCCATTTGAAAGGCAGAGTTATATATAGAGACAGAGAGATCTTCCATCTGCTAATTCACTCCCCAAATGGCCACAACAGCCAGGGCTGGGCCAAGCCAAACCCAGGAGCCTGGAACTCCATCTGTATCTCCTACATTGGCGTCAGGGGCCCAGGTACCTGGGCCACATTCTGCTATTTCCCCAGGAGCATTAGTGGGAAGCTGGGTCAGAAAAGGAGTGGCTAGCAGCCAAACCAGTACCCATATGGGATGCTGGTGTCACAGGTGGAGGCTTAACCCCCTGCATCATAATGCCAGTCCCAGTTAGTTTTAAGAAGGTCTGAGAAAAGTATCATGACATTATGAAAAGAACAAAATTTGACAAATTAAATATATATATATAAAGGAAGCAATAAAATGAGTAACACATTAAATCCCTAAAAATGCATTATCATGTTAGAACTAGTATATAGTAAGAAATGAGAAAAGTCAAAAAGATTGTTTCACATTTTCTCACCTGTGACACATTAAGAAAGATTATACTATTGATTTCTTCCAATCTCATCCCCTGCCCAAACCTACACATTAACAAAAATTAAGGAAGTTGGAAAGACTTTCTGGCAGCTTTGAGGGGTGCTACAATTAGAATGTGTCCCCTCCAAAATTCAAATATTAACATTTAATGGCCAGTGTAGTCGTATTAAGAGTTTAGATCTTCAAGAGGAGGCTAGGTCATAAGGGCTTCTCCCTTTTGAATGGCATTAAGTCCTCTATAAAAGAGACTTCACACAGTGTTCAGTTCACTTGCCCTTCTGCCTTCTGCCAAGTGAGGACACAGCACTCCTTTCCGTCAGAGGACACAACCCTCATCAGACACGTGGAATTGCTGGTCCTTGACCTTCCCAGCCTCCAGAATGGTGAGAAACAGATTTGTCTTCTTAATAAATTGCTTAGTTTCAAGTGTTTTGTTGCAGCAGCACAAAATTGCCGAAGACTAAGAGAAAGACATGAGTAATATTTTTGTTATGTACATAACAACTTTGGGACAACAGAAAAATATAATGGAAGCATGAGATGAGAATACAGTTGAGATATTAAGCAAGTTTTTAAGAGCTAAAATTATAACGGTGGTCTCAGGCACAAGTTTAAATAAGGCTGTGTTTGGATGGGATACCTCTGAGTATAACGACAGGTCCTTTAAGGGCTGCTGTTCCATTCAAGGGGTTTAATGCATGAATTCAATTTAGTTCCAACCTCAAATATTTGAGGATCAACAATAAGCAAGGTATTGCTCCTCAGAAGTCCCCGTATGCATGAAAAGCAGAATCTGGGGGCTCCGAGATGCTGTCAGGAAGTAACTCACTCTTAGGGAGAAGAGTATTGAACACAGGTTCTGGGATGAAAGCCATCGGTTCCATCCTTCCTTTCCTTCCATCCTCCTTACCTGAAAACTCGCCTTGGTATACCACTCTCCTACAATGCTAACTACAGGAGTGTGATGGGAACCTGCCAGTTCTGCAAAGCACATTGTATTCATCTGTATCTAAAATAAGCCCTTGCAGGGAAAAGCACATGTTATGATGAGCTGGACAGAAGGAAATTAGCTGCAGCCATATGAGGACTATTTTATGGGTACCAGAGAGATACCCACCTAGAGACTCCAATAACTAGTTGGGGGAAATTTAGAGGGGAGTTGGGCATTTAACCTCGCAGTTATGATGTTGATTAAAATGTGTGCATTCCTTTTCAGATGCCTAGTTTCTAGTCCTGGCTGCACTCCCAATTCTACCTTTCTGCTAATATGCACCTTGACTAATAGCAAGCAATCACCCAAGTAATTGGGTTCCTGCCACCCATGCAGGAGACCTGGGTTGAATTCCTGGTTCCGGTTAGGTGGTCTTGGCCCAGTGCTGTTGTGAGTATTTGGGGACTGAACCAGCAAATGGGTGCTCTCTCTCTTTTTCTCTTTCTCTCTCTCTCTCTGACTCTAAAATGGATAAAATAAAATTTAAAAGTTTTTCTTATTTACTTGAAAGGCAGAGTTACACAGAGAGAGAAGGGGAGGCAGACAGAGAGAGGTCTTCCATCCGATGATTCACTCCCCAGTTGGCTGCAACAGCCGGAGCTGTGCCAATTCAAAGCCAGGAGCCAGGAGCTTCTGGGTCTCCCAAGTGGGTGCAGGGGCCCAAGGACTTGGGCCTTCGTCTACTGCTTTCCCAGGCCGTAGCAGAGAGCTGGATCGGAAGTAGAGCAGCTGGGACCCAAACTGGCGCCCATATGGGATGCTGGCAATGCAGGCGGTGGTTTTACCCACTATGCCACAACGCCAGCCTCAATAAAAATAAATTTTAAAAAGAAAGAAATTTAGAGATGAAGAGAAAGAATATTAAATTTCTCACATTTCTGCTGTACCAATGAGTCTCACTCAGTTGGGGACAATGCCATACCCAGAGTGTATTTGTAAATATGTATAGGCATTTTTGCTTATGACAAGGATCATGGAGCCCTACGGGCATTTAATGTACGGGGACAAGTGTGATAAGTTAGTGCAATGCTCAGAACAATCCCATACAAGCAATTATCTTTCTGCCTCACATAATGAATAGCAGCTCTATGGAGGGACTGTGCATTATAACAATACCAAATAATATGATAAGCTGGGAGGCTGTGCTCTGATTCTTTCTTCCACAACATTTAAGATGGTTGTTAAATCACAAGACATCAGTTCTATTTGCTGAACATTAATTTTCTAATAAAACATCAGGACAGAAATAATAAAAGTCGATTTTCAAATGCCAAGTAAGCAAGGAGGTGGAGCCGAGATGGCAGCAGAGCAAGCTGCCCCAGTGATCAGCTCCCTGTAGAGACACCATTTGAACAGCCACACAACACACTAAGTTTCCTTCACAAAGCCACGGAAGTCAAGGCCAGTGCCCATGGGCAGAGCCTCAGGAGTGAGACAGACTTGTTTTGGTGTGTATCACACCAGCCTCTCATAGGGTGCATCTCCATGATTTCACAGAACCTAGTGACTCTGAAACCCAGATGTGACCCATCTAGGACCTGCTAGAGTACAACATTAGGCAGACAGCCAAGGTACCACAAGACTGCTTTGGGACTCTGTCAGGCTGGTAAACCTAGCACTGAGCAGATTCTAACAATTCCTGTCTCCAGGCCATTGCCTGCAGACAGAGCCTCTGGACCTGCTTAGTGCCCAGAAGAGTTCATAGTCCTGGTTGAATAGCCTAATATCACAGCCAGTGTCATCAGTGGTGCCTGCTAGGAGCAGCAGTAACTCAGCTCAGTAGCAGATAGGCCATGGCAGGCTTGGCATCACTACTCCCAGGCTTCACCGCTCCTGGTGGGCTGTGGGCTCCGGATGCGGTCTAGCATCATGACATTGGTAGACACTGGACAAGGAGCCTTGGCCAACCACAGTTCCAGGAAGAGGCTTCTAGGGATGAACTACACCTTTTTAGGCACATTTGCAGTTCACGCCAAACAATACAACCACTGCAGATTTGGGACAAATTTGAGTTTGGGGAGTATTGTAGGACTGAATCATTTGAAATCATGTTAACAGTGGATGTGGGGCAAAGCTCAGTATAGGATGCTACCTAGGGCTGAAATTGTAGAAGCATCCATAGGCTAAAGAAAAACAGGCTGCTTAGAATTTCTAGAACAGTCACAGATAAAGCCAGATTACTAAAACCAATCTTTAAATGTACAGTTGATGTTGTGTACACACACACACACACACACACACACACACAGAGTTAAGAACTTTCAGGGAACTATGACCTCACATAAAGAGGAAAATAAGACCCAGAAGCTAACTACCTAGAACCTGAAGTTTCCAAATGCTCAAAGATGTCAAAATAGCTGTTTTAAGGAAATTCAGTGAAATTCATGAAAACAAAGAGAAATAATTCAACATTCTAACAGAGAGCTTTTATAGAGGAATGGAATTAAACAAAACCAAGCAGAACATTATGCTGAGTGAAATAAGCCAATGCCAAAGGGACAAATATCACTTGTTCTCCCTGATAGGTGACAACTAACTGAGCACCAAAAAGGAAACCTGTTAAAGTGAAATGAACACTACGAGAAACGGTGACTTGATCCGCCCTCACCCTGACTGTTGATGAGCAAGTTAATATGTTATCCCTCTTTGTATTGTTTTTGTTTGTTCTACTTAATACTTTTGGTTGAATACTGTAATCAATACACAATTCTTCTTAAGTGCTGAAACTTAACTGAAAAGTGATCACTGTTAAATGTAAGAGTGGGAATAAGAGAGGGAAGAGATGTGCAATTTGGGACATGCTCAAGCTGACTTACCTCAAACGGTAGAGTTAGAAACATACCAGGGGATTCCAATTCAATCCCATCGAGGTGGCATGTACCAATGCCATCTCACTAGTCCCAGTGATCAATTTCTGTTCACAATTGATCATAATGATAGGACTAAGAACCAAAGGGACCACATAAACATGACTAGTGTCTGCAAATACTAGCTGATAGAATAAAAAAGGGAGAGAACGATCCAACATGGGAAGTGAGATACACAACAGACCCATAGAATGGCAGATGTCCTAAACAACACTCTGGCCTCAGAATCAGCCCTTAAGGCATGCGGATCCTGCTGAAAAGCCCATGAGAGTATTTCAGGCATGGAAAGCCAAGACACTCTGGGGGAAAAAAAAAAACCCTAAATGAAAGATCTCCGCCAGTGAGATCCCAGTGGAAAGAACGGGTCATCAAAGAAGGAGGGACCTTTCTCTGAAGGGAGGAGAGAACTTCCACTTTGACCATGGCCTTGTCTAAATATGATCAGAGTCAGTGAACTCAGGGGGCTTCCATAGCCTTGGCAGCTCATGACAAGAGCCTATTGTGATTACTGAGGCCATAAACAAGAGTGTCAATTTGTTAAGTCAACAACAGGAGTCACTGTGCACTTATTCCTCATGTAGGATCTCTGTCCTTAGTGTGCTGTACATTGAGATTTAATGCTATAACTAGTACTCAAAGAGTATTTTTCACTTGATGTTTCTGTGTGGGAGCAAACTGTTGAAATCTTTACTTAATATATACTAAATCAATCTTCTGTATATAAAGAGAATCGAAAATGAATCTTGATGTGAATGGAAGGGGAGAGGGAGTGGGAAAGGGGTGGGTTGCGGGTGGGAGGGACGTTATGGGGGGGAAGCCATTGTAATCCATATTCTGTACTTTAGAAATTTATATTCATTAAATAAAAGTTAAAAAACAAAAAAACAAAAACAAACAAAAAAAACAAGCAGAAAATTTTCAACTAAAAGCTCACTAATCAAAATTAAAAACACAGTAGAAGGTATCAATAGTAAAATAGATCAAACAGAAAAAAGAATAAGTAAGCTCCAACACAGGCTATTTGAAAATCCACTTGGAGGAGAATAAAGAAAAAGGAACAGGAAAGCTTATGGGAAATATGAGATAAAATGAAAAGAGGAAATATCAGAGTTATTGGGGTTCAAGAGGGACTTTCAAATGCCAAAGGGGTAGGATGTATATTCAAAGGATAATGACAGAAAATTTCTCAAACCAAGAGAAAGATCAACTATCTAGGAAGGAAGGTCAAAGCACATTTGATTCAACACAACAAATTCTACCCCATGATATATTATAGTCATGATCTCCAGGGTTACAGATTCCCAAAGTTACAAGAGAAAAGAACCCAATAAAGGGGTGCCATTAGCTTACTGCAGACTTCTTAACAGAAACTTTATAGGCCAGGATGGACTGGGTGAGACTTTCACAGTACTGAAGGGACAAAACTGCCAACCAAGAATACTATATCAAGCAAAGGTATTCTCCAGACATGAGGGAGGGATAGACATTCTCAAGGGGTCAGCTCTGTGGTGTAGTAGGCTAAGCCTCCGCCTGCAGTGCCAGCATCCCATATCGTTGCCTGTTAGTGTCCCAGGTGCTCCTCTTCCAATCCAGCTCTCTGCTCTGGCCTGGGAAAGAAGTAGAAGATGGTCCAAGTGATTGGGCCCCTGCACCTATGTGGGAGACCTGGAACAAGCTCCTGGCTCCTGATTCCTGGCTTCAGATTGACTCAGCTCTGGGCTTGTGGCCATCTGGGGAGTGAACCAGTGGATGGAAAACCTCTCTCTCTGTCTCTCCCCCTCTCTCCTTGTAACTCTATTTTTCTACTGTTGAAATCTATTTCTTCCTTATTCTCCTGCCAGGGGAAATTCTGTTTTGTAATCTAAATGGCAATTTTTAGGATACAAAAAAAAAAAAAAAAAAAAAAAAAAAAAAAAAAAAAGAGAGAGAGAGAAAAGGTTATCTAGAAAAAAAGGAGGAGCTAAGCCAGAAGCAGCAGGAGATGCAGCAGGAGACCATTATGGGTCAGATATCAAAGACACAGTCCACCTTTAACAGCACAAACTTTGGGTCACCATATTTCTACTCTATTATAATTACAAAAGTAGAAAGCATACTCTAGCCCTTCATACATAATGTATCATTCTATCACCCACCTTGAATTTTAAAAGTATTCAGTCCAGTGAAACTCTTATGATTTTTGAGAATACTTATAAATGAACATATACATATTATTTTGTTGAATAACTCATTGTACATTAGAAGGCTGGTCTTGTCGGAAGAAGTTAGAAGACAGTGAAGAAGGAAAGGTGTTCCTGAAAGAACACTAACTTTGAAGTCAGGCAGCTCAGGACAAAATCCTGGCTTTACCATTGGTTGTATATATAATTGGGCAAATTTCTTAGCTTTGGTTACTTGGTCTGTAGTCTCGGATGTTAGAATTACTTTTTTACAAAATGTCATGGCAGAAGTAAACACAGAATATTCAAACTTAAATATTGAATTCTGAAATATCTAAAAATTGAATGAAATACAGCACAGTTTTATATACTTAAGATTTCTTCTGCAAGCCATAAAAATAATTGTCTTTTATTTAGAAGTATAGTGGTGGCTTCTACAGGCTGGAGAGGGAAGCAGGGAAGGGTTGAGGTTCTGAGTTACTGTAAAATAGGAGTAAGAAGTACTGGTGTTCTATTTCACAGTAGAGTAACTGTAGACCATGTTCATGTATTGTATTGTTCTCTCAAAAAATAATAAAAGAATGGAAGATAGTATTTGAAATGTTTTCACTAAGCTAAAATACAAAATGATTAAAGAGATAGATATATTGACCCTGATTAGACATTTTATAATGTATAAATGTATCAAAACATTATGTGGTGCCCCATAAATATGTACAATTTTTATGTGACTTTTTATTTTTAAAGGTTATTGTGTCATAAATTCTAGTTACAAATGGAATGCATCCTTTCTATAGCTCATGTTTCTCTTATGGTACTTTCTGATATACAGCTAGCAGGAACAATTGTCACTGCCCAGAAATCTCTTTGGTTAGATCCACAATTTTATTAAACTTACTTTCTATTTTCCAAGGTATCATGGGTGACAGTTTTATCAATTGTTTCACTATTTTATAAAATGAGTCACCATGTTTCCAGCCTGCTATAGCAGTTTATGTACTTATTTACTCACTTCACTGCTATTTCAATCTCCACTAAGAGTTTGCTGAACATTTTCTAGCCATTGCTAACGGCATTTTTGTTCTTATTCTGGTCTTTTCTAACAGCTGAAGGCCACAGTTTGCCAGCATTGGTTGCTGAGTCCTAAAACCACTGTCATACATCTTACATATGTCTTGTGACAACACCCAGCTTATACACATTTTCATATCAGTTAATTTTTGCTTATAATAAGCAAATATAGTCCCTTAAAAACATGAACATTTATTAGCTCACAATTCTATAGACTGACAAATTTGGCTGGACACATTATATGCTCTATTCTTGCTCTTACTTAGATTAACACGTGTGGCTACATTCAGCTGGCAAATCAGTTGGCTGCAGAACAATATCACGGACTGGTTGGTGTTGCTATGGAACCCCCAACTTGGATCCCCTCACCTGATGCACAGAAAGCCAATCACTGACATTGGGGTGTTGGAACAAAGAGGTGCTTACTTATGAAGTATAGAGCAAAGAACTGAGCAGCTAATAATTAATTCCCAGGCTCCCTGAGGAGTTAGGAGTGAAGGTTCTTATAGATTGAAGTTGGGGCTGAGAGGTGCATGTTTAGTTCATGTACAAGTTCCCATTTGGTCAATGGTACTCATGACCTTCCTTTGATTGGTAGTGATGCCATGCGCGTCAGTGACTTCCATTGTGGCCAAGTGGGCTCCAGTAAGTTTGAGGGGTTACATGCAGGTGGTAGTTGCATTCTGTCCCACACCTGGAATCTCCCTGTCTGGACCTGGAATTTGCCTAAACAATCCCCTCTGGCCAATAGTAGGCAGCAGGATTTTATCTACTGGAGAAGTAAATGACTCCTTGAGTCTGGTGATTAGACTCTCACAGGGCCAGCTGTACCACTCCTTCAGTTTAGTGAACCCCCTTAGCCATCCTAGGGGAAGGGCAAGGAAACCTTAGAAGGTTTCCTTGGGAGGCTGGTCCCAATGATTTCTTGTCTATGTTTTTAGGGACACTTAAATAGGGTTTAGTTTCAAACTGGGATCTGGTTGTTTACGAATGACCTTACTTACATATCCAGTGGTTGGCAAGAGCATTAGAGCAATTGGGCCAGATGTCTCCAGCCTATAGCAAGTTGCCCTAGACTCCAGATGGTGGATGAACTCCAAAAATGGACAGTCTCAGAATGTAATCACTTTCAAGTTTCTACTTGTGTCACATTTACTTTTTTCTCATTGACTAAGCCAAAGTCACTTGGCCGACCCAAGAATCAGAGTGGGAAGTGACTATTCAAGGGTTTGGTGCAAGGAGAGAAATTTTTGAACAGGTAATGGGAGCTGAGCTTGGTTTTAAAGGAAACATAAGGTTTTACAAATCAACTGGGAAGAAATTTGTTCCCAGAAAGGAATATTCAAAGCCATGGAGAGGTAAACATCATAACCTATTCTGGAAACATATTTTTTCCCATTGCTCATATTGCTACTTTCCAGTCCTATGTATTTCAAGCTTCAAAAATTATTATTATTTTTTTTTGACAGGCAGAGTGGACAGTGAGAGAGAGAGACAGAGAGAAAGGTCTTCCTTTGCCATTGGTTCACCCTCCAATGGCTGCCGTGGCCGGTGCGCTGTAGCCGGCGCACCGCACTGATCCGATGGCAGGAGCCAGGTACTTATCCTGGTTTCCCATGGGGTGCAGGGCCCAAGCACTTGGGCCATCCTCCACTGCACTCCCTGGCCATAGCAGAGAGCTGGCCTGGAAGAGGGGCAACCAGGACAGAATCCAGCGCCCCAACTGGGACTAGAACCCCGTGTGCCGGCGCCGCAAGGCGGAGGATTAGCCTAGTGAGCCATGGCGCCGGCCAAAAATTATTTTTAATGACAAATTTGAATTCCAATCAATTTGCTTACCCCAGTAACCAAACTCTAAAAATTATGAAGATAATAGTAAAAAGCTTCAATTACTAAAATTGACCTAACTCCTTTAAGATTTCATATTGTTATCACTTTATAACTATGATAAAATTTTAGGACTTGACAATCAAAAAGTGTAAAATGAATCATTAATATTATTGTCATTCAGAGACAATTCATATTGATTATTGTGATGATGGTGGAAGATGCACAAAAGCAATAAGCATATCAATGGAAATCTTTGAAAAAAAAATAGACTCTGTTGGCTAGGAGGGATTTCATAACTGTATCCAGGTAGCTGAGGAAACAACCAGTAAGTAAATATGATGAATTGTTTATGCAGAGTATGTTTTAAGCAGTGGTAGCTGTTGACTTACCCTGTGCTGAAGTGACGTTAAACTATCCTCTACATTTTAACTGTTTGCTTCTAGAAGCATTCCATGAAAAATTTTGCTACCAGATCTAATTTATGACCTGCCAGTGTCTGATATTTTACTTCCTCGGACTGGAGGATGAAAATGGTTGTTTAGAGAAATTGTAACTCAACTTTGTGTGTTGGCTCCCTCGTGACCTATGTGATATAATGAGAATTTTTAGAAGATGAATGTCAGACACTTAAAAATCATTGAATTACTAAGCTCTTAAATCTGAATCCTTGCAAACTTATTATTAATATTATTTTTTGAAGGAGTGTGGGAAAATGAATCCCACAGTATTAGAATAGATTGGAGATTGAAAATACCTTTAATTTTAATGCTACCCAGAGCTAAAGGAAACTAATCTAAAGATACTAGGCCAGTGATTGCAGAGCTGAGATGGTAAACCCACTTGGTCTAGTGTTCTTTCTACTACATCATGTTGCCTCTGATCAAAATTAAGTTTATAGTACAAATAAATCACCTTTATAATTATTTTAAAAAGTTACTTAAATATTGATGTGCCCCAAGTTTTATGTGTTTAATGAGGACAGTGAACAGCAGCCTCTGCCTTCATCTAGCTTACAGCCTAGGTAAAATAATCGTCTAGCTGATGGTTTTGACTTCTTGAACCTGTTTTTCCATCTATTCACTCATTCAACAAATGTTTCATAAGTGCCTAACATGTGTCATCACTTTTCCATGTGCTGGAAAAATGCCAGTGAATCAGAAAATACTATCCTGCTCTTGGAAAGCTTATAACACATTATTCATTTTAAAATGCGATTTATTTTCCTTAAAAACACATATAACGCTGGCGCCGTGGCTCAATAGGCTAATCCTCTGCCTTGCGGCGCCGGCACACAGGGTTCTAGTCCTGGTCGGGGCACCGGATTCTGTCCTGGTTGCTCCTCTTCCAGGCCAGCTCTCTGCTATGGCCTGGGAGTGTAGTGGAGGATGGCCCAGGTCCTTGGGCCCTGCACCCCCTGGGAGACCAGGAGAAGCACCTGGCTCCTGCCATCGGATCAGCGCGATGCGCCGGCTGCAGTGCACCGGCCGCGGCGGCCATTGAAGGGTGAACCAATGGCAAAGGAAGACCTTTCTCTCTGTCTCTCTCTCTCACTGTCCACTCTGCCTGTCAAAAAATAAAAAAATAAAATAAAATAAAAATAAAAATTAAAGATTAAATAATGTGAGCAGGAACCAGTCATATTCTACTTCTTGATTTGCCTAGAAGAGACTGAATTTTCATTGTGGAGAACAAAGCCATTGTTTGGAAAAAAAAACTTATCTAATCACACATTAATTAATAAAAGCTCAGGGGAACATCAAAACTCCTAATGTCCAGAAATTGCAAGTGTGATAAAGAGAATGTGTTTGATCCAGGGACAACCAAGTTATCCTCCACTAATGAATGTTTTGTGGCTCTCATCCTACACGTTTTCTTCACGATGCTTCTTGAGTGAAGCGCCTCAAAGCAAGGGCAGCTCTGACTCCTACTGAGAAAGCAGCTAGTTCGTCACTAAACTGAAAGCTGTCTGGCAAGTCTGCTCCTCCTCTGACATAATGATTTCAGTTAAGACCTTTACGACACTTATTTTCCTCTTGGTATAAACTTGAAACCAGTTTCTATACAAGGTCAATCTCTTCCTAATATGATCTAGAATATAAGCAGGATGAAAAGACCTGCTTTCCTTTCTTACTGAATTCCTAGGCTTGAAAAGTATGAGTGAATGAACAGGTGTGTGACGTGTGTGTGTGTGTGTGTGTGTCTGTGTGTGATTCTTTTATCCTGTTTGCCTCCTTCTTTGTGTCTGCAATACATGGTTATTCTGCTAACCAACTTTGATTCCTGATTTGCTTTTCTTTTACAGATCCAAAAAAAAAAATAGTTCCTCTGCTATTCTTTGGAAAGCCGAAACATGCTGCCTTGCCCCCTTTCTCCTTCCACTCTGGGCATAGGAAGTGAATCTGTGTATCTTTTTTTGTGGATGTATGGTTAGATCATGATTTGCTCTGTTTCACAATTTCATCAGTTCGTGTATCAAACGGGCCTACCAGTTAGCAATATTCTCCCAGCAGCCTTAGTTCTTTCTTCCTGTTGAAATTTTGTGAGATAAATCTTTTCATTTTCTTTTAATTTGAAATTTGTTCATTAAATCATTTATTTATTTGTCATATTTGTGCTTGATATTTCAGGTAATAGGATAAAAGAATCAGATGTAACTTACAGTAGTAATTCTAATCACAGTGTTGATAATTGTTCTCACCCAACAATACATACATGAATATTGACTATATTATTCGATGCCCTATCATTTTCATGCTAAGATGTTAAATTAAAAGAGCCAAAGGGAAAGAAGGTCCGCCTCAGTTTGTCACCTGAATCTTTGCCAAGCAGCAGTTTCACCATTGGTCTGAAGCTCCATTAGGGGCACTCTTTTTTTTTTTTTTTAAGATTTTTTTATTTATTTATTTGAGTGGCAGAGCTACAGAGAGAGAGAGGGAGAGACAGAGAAAGGTCCTCCCTCTGTTGGTTCACTCCCCAAGTGGCCACCAGCTCCAGTGCCAGGAGCCAGGAGCTTCCTCCGGGTCTCCCACAGAAGTGCAGGGGTCCAAGCACTTGACCCATCCTCCATGGCTTTCCCAGGCCACAGGCAGAGAGCTGGATCAGAAGATAGTCAGCCAGGACAAAAACCTGCGCCCATATGGGATGCTAGTGCTGCAGGCAGAGTCCTAGCCTACTACACCATAGCGTGGGCCCCAGGGATACTCTTTCAGTCTGTCTTTCCTATTTCACAGAGTAGGTGGAGTTTTTGTTTGATCTAAATAAATATATGCTTATATTTAATTAATGGTTTCTATGGTTTAAATACCTTCAAATACAGGGGCTGGTGGCTCAGTGCTTTAAGCTACCACTTCTGGTGCTGGCATCGCATATCAGAGTTGAACTCGAGCTGCTCAGATTCTGAAGCAGCTTCCTGCTATTGCTCCTGGGAAGTACTTGGGCCCCCGCCATCTATCTGGGGTCCTGAATGGAGTTCCTGGCTCCCGGCTTCAGGGTGGACTTCCCTGGCTGATGTGGCTATTTGGGTACTAAACCAACAGACAGAAAATCTTTCTTTCTCTTTCTTCCTCTCTCTCTGTTGCTCTGCCTTTCAAATAAACAAAAAAATTTAAAAAAGTACCCGTACATAGGCAGATATTTAGCCTAGTGATTAAGACATTAGTTAAAAAATTTCCACATCCCATTTTGGAGTGCCTAGCTTTGACATCTGACCCCAGCTTCTGATTCTAGCTTCCTGCTAATGCAGACCCTGGGAGACAGCAGAGACAGCTCAAGTGGTTGGGTTCCTGCCACCCAAATGGAAGACAGAGACTTACATCCTGGCTCCTGGCTTTGGCCTCACAATGTCTAGGTCATTGCAGGCATGCAGAGTGAATCAGTGGATGGGAGCTCTCTCTATTTGGATCTCTCTCTCTCTCTCTTTTTCTCTCTCACTCCAATAAAAAGAAATATCCTCAAATACACTGCCTTTCTCTTTCAAAAAGGTTTTTCTATGATGTATTTGTACAACTATGGAAAGCTGGGCTTGACATCAAGATCTGGTGCTACTCCTATATATGCAACACCCTAAGCAATCATCTTTGTACAGTGGTTGGCCTTTGTAGGTATAGATGACCTGTGCCTTCCCTGCATTGTCTCTACAGGCCATCAATTTCTGGAGCCAAGTTGTCCACAGGACTCTCTCACTTGTCACTAATTTCCCACCATTATGTCCCCTCTTCCCTTGCATGTATTGCTCAATCAATGTTAACCCAGTCAAATATGAATGTTCATAAGCTCTTAAATCAGTAAGGTTCAAAATAAAAAACTATAATATACATAATCATCTGTCTATTCTGGCCTAATTAATTCCAAACTCCCTGCAATTAGGGTGACTTTTCTACTGGAAGCACTCTGGAAAAAGTTTTACATGACTAATGAGACATATAAGAGAATAATTGTCTCATAAAATTAAAATTTACTTAGGAAAATATATTTTCTGGATAGATAATGTTTATTGGCTGAAGCAAGGTTGTATCTATCCTAACAAGCTTATCCACTGCTAATTACAATGCACTTTCTCCTAGTGTTCATTTAGTCCAAATGTAAATATCCTAAATATAATTACCCTTGGAAGGTTATCGCACAGTAATGCTTAGTATAATCTGGGAACATTCCCAGTGTTTTCTAATTTCTCTATTGATAGTTTTCCACATTTGATTTTCATGTTATAAATATTTTTAAAAAAACCTATGGAGGATGTTTTTGTTTAATTAGAGCTTAAGTCTTTTGTATTTTAATAATTTAGAACATTCAAAACCTTCATAGCTGCAAATTAGCTTTTTTGTCATAAGCCACTCAAATAATACTGAATTAGAAAGGCAAAATGTACAGATAGTGTCAGTTTCAATAAAAATTTAAAAATCATGACCCACATTTATAATTCTGCATTTCTTCTTTTTTGAATAATCTCATCAATACATTGTTTTGAAATAAACCATAAATATTATAAACATATAAGTTGTTGGTACTATTTAAATCTGCTGATTGAAATTCAAAATTTTCATGTTTTATCATAATTTGTTATAATGCATATTATTAAACTGTTCTACTTGAACCCTAGTCATCTTATAATGGTACATGTGGTCAAATAGGAAATTTAAATTGATAATTGTTTTGTATGTCTCTTACATGGGCAGAAAAACATGAATTATAAAAATAAATATGTCTTTTTGAGTTTTCAGAAGTATTTTTTCTTTATCATAAAAGTCAAACATGCTCATTATAAACAAATGAGAACATGTATTTTTAAAAAGAAATATTAAAGTCCCCTAAGTTCCATTATCCAAAGAGTTAACGTTTTTGTATATTGTTATACTTATATATACAAGTTTATTTATTTTAAAAACATGTTATATTTATTTTCCTTCCTCATTATAAATTTTACATTCTTAATGTTTTCCAAAGCTTTATCATGTATCATGCTGAACCACAATACCACTCACAGTATCTTCAATTTTCCTGTATAAATAATTTTGTGAGAACTGTGTATAGTATAATACAACTTCTGCTTTTAGGAATTTCTTTAAAAATTCTAAAGGTGGAACTACTGGGTTAAGGGAAATAGTGATTTTAAGACTTTTTGAGGGGCGGCGCTGTGGTTTAACAGGTAACACTGCTGCCTGCAGTGTCGGCATCCCAGATGGGCACCAGTTCGAGTCCCGGCTGCTCCACTTCCAATCCAGCTCTCTACTATGGCCTGGGAATGCAGTAGAAGATGGCCCAAGTCCTTGGGCCCCTGCACCCACATGGGAGATCCAGAAGAAGCTCCTGACTCCTGGCTTCGGATTGGCACAGCTCTGGCCATTGCAGCCATTTGGAGGGTGAACCAGCGGATGGAAGACCTCTCTCTCTGCCTCTCCTTCTCTCTCTGAGTAATTCTGACTTTGAAATAAATAAATAAATCTTAAAAAAAGACTTTTTGATATATTACTAACAAAAAGTTTAAGTCAATTTATTCTCAGAGAGGACATCTGTTTTATTACATCCTTAATTGGGGAAATGAAAGAGGAAACTACTTGTATCTAACACTGTCATTCTGATAATTTTTAATTTTATTTTCTTACCAGGTTTTTTATTTTTACAATTTTAATTACTTTATTTGAAAAGCAGAAAGCCAGCGTGAGAAACACACATTCATGCAGACTGACAGACAGACACACAGACCTTTCATCCACTGGTTCACCACTCAAATTCCTGCAAAAACCAAGGCTGGGCCTGAAGCCAGGAGTCAGAAACTCTCTCCAGATTTCCCACATGGATGGCAGGCACTCAAACACTGAGACCATCATCTTCTGCTTGCCAGGGTATACTACCTGTCAGGGAGCGGAAAAGAGAGTAAAGCTGGACTTGACCCCAGGCACTCTGAAATGGGATGTGTGTATCCCAAGAAGTGGTTTAATTGCTGTGTCCAATGCTTACCCCTGATATTTAAAGGTTTTTAGTGACATTAGACTTTTCTACTTTTGTTGCTATGTATTAATTTCTTTTAGGATAATTATCTAGTCACAGCTTTTCTATATGTGTTTAGTGGTGACTTTATACTATAATAATTAATATCTTTCATCTCTATAGACTAGTATTTTGTCATATTTATTGTGTTTATTTTCCTATTTGTTTTTCAAATGTGATTATAATTTTGTTAGAGTAGAAATTGTAGGTTTTTTTTTTTTTACTAATCTTGCATTTATTTTTATTTTATTTTACCTATTTATTTGAAAGAGTTACAGAGAGAAAAGGAGAGACTCAGGGAGATCTTCCATCTGCTGGTTCACACCCCCAAATGGCTGCAATGGCCAGGGCTGGGCCAGGCCAAAGTCAGGAACCTGTGACTGGCAGGGGCTATCTTCCACTGCTTTCCCAGGCATGTTAGCAGGGAGCTGACTCACAAGGAGCAGCTGGGTTGTGAACCCATACACACAGGGGATGCCAATGTTGTAGGCGGTAGCTTAACCTGTTATGCCACAACGCTGCCCCAGAAATCATGTTTTTTCCTTTTTTTAAAGGTTTATATATTTATTTGAAAGTCAGAGTTACACAGAGAGAGGAGAGGCAGAGAGAGAGAGGGAGAGAGAGAGAGGTCTTCCATCTGATGGTTCACTCCCCAGATGGCTGCAATGGCTGGAGCTGCGCCCATCCAAAGCCAGGAGCCAAGAACTTCTTCCTGGTCTCCTACGTGGGTGCAGGGGCCCAAGGACTTGGTCCATCTTCTACTGCTCTCCTGGGCCATAGCAGAGAGCTGGACAGGAAGTGGAGCAGCCAGGTCTTGAACCGGCGCCCACATGGGATGCCAGCGCCTCAGGCCAGGGCGTTAACCCACTGCGCTACAGCGCCGGTCCCCAGAAATCGTGTTTTTTAAGATCAAGTTTGTTAAACTATTTTGTGTATGTGATTTCTTCCATTACTTTAACTTTAGACTATTTCTTGCAGAAATTTGATAAATATTTGCTTTTATTTCATGCTTTCTTTATATTTTGAATTTTTATACTTCTAAATTTACTTGGTATGTGTTTGATGAATGAGTGTGAGGTACAGGTTATGAACAGAGATTCCTACCTACACCCATGGCATGTCCCACAATTGCCTTTTTTTTTTTAATTTTTATTTAATGAATATAAATTTCCAAAGTACAACTTATGGATTACAATGGCTTCCCCCCCATACCGTCCCTCCCACCCACAACCCTCCCCTTTCCCACTCCCTCTCCCCTTCCATTCACATACAATTGCTTGTTAAATAATACTTTTTTCTTTGCTAGGTTTTCTGTAGCATACATTTTTATTAATAAGCGAATCTTATTTTTAGACAATTTGATAGCATGATAACATTAATATTTGGAATAGTATATCTTTCTTCTTAATTATTTTCATTTTCAAAACATTTGAGCTGGTGCCGCGGCTCAATAGGCTAATCCTCCGCCTGCAGTGTTGGCACACCGGGTTCTAGTCCTGGTCGGGGCGCCGGATTCTGTCCCGGTTGCCTCTCTTCCAGGCCAGCTCTCTGCTGTGGCCCAGGAGTGCAGTGGAGGATGGCCCAAGTGCTTGGGCCCTGAACCCCATGGGAGACCAGGAGAAGCACCTGGCTCCTGCCTTTGGATCAGCGCAGCGCGCCAGCTGCGGCAAAGGAAGACCTTTCTCTCTGTCTCTCTTTGTTCCCATATTCTCCCATTTGATGACCGTGATCTTAGGGACACCCAATATCCACCAGTCCGACTCTATTTTGCCATGGGAGCTTTGTCCCGTGTTCTGTCTGATCCTCCTCTTTGTTGTCTTTTACTTCGACAACCCATCCAAGTGGCTGCCTAACAGCATGTTTAACCCCAAACATTACTGAGATCTCTACCACTATTTGGAAAAGTGGAAGGAGTTCTCTATATCTAAGCCTTCTATCTCTGCTCGTGTTCTCAGGCTCAAACTCTCTCAGGACCCCCCACTATGTTTCTTTGTAACTTTGTTGTAGGCAGGCATACAGAATAAAATTGAGGCCGGCGCCGTGGCTCATAGGCTAATCCTCTGCCTGCAGCGCCAGCACCCCGGGTTCTAGTCCTGGTCGAGGCGCCGGATTCTGTCCCAGTTGCTCCTCTTCCAGTCCAGCTCTCTGCTGTGGCCCGGGAAGGCAGTGGAGGATGGCCCAAGTCCTCAGGCACTGCACCCACACGGGAGACCAGGAGGAAGCACCTGGCTCCTGGCTTCGGATTGGCGCGGTGCACCGGCCGCGGCGGCCATTGGTGGGTGAACCAACGGAAAAGGAAGACCTTTCTCTCTGTCTCTCACTGTCCACTCTGCCTGTCAAAAACAAAACAAAACAAAAAACATTCTTTGCCTCTTTACTCATTTAGATGGTTTTGTAAAGCTTAAATAAATGGTTTTTGGGGGGCCGGCGCTGTGGCAAAACCGATTAAAGCCTCCGCCTGCAGTGCCGCAATCCCATATGGGCACCAATTCGAGTCCCAGCTGCTCCACTTCTGATCCAGCTCCTTGCTTATGCACCTGGGAAAGAGCATAAGATGGCCCAAGCCCTTGGGTCCCTGCACCCATGTGGGAGACCCAGAAGAAGCTCCTAGCTTTGGATTGAGCCCAGCTCCAGCCATTGTGGCCATTTGGGAAGTGAACCAGTGGATGGAAGACCTCTGTCTCTACCATTCTCTGTAACTCTTTCAAATAAATAAAATCAATCTTTTTAAAAAGTACAGAACATATAAATCACTTTGGCATGATTTGACCTTTAAATTGTTCAGTTTTCCTTTAAAGGATGTGGCATGTTTTAGCTTTTATTTTGTGTAGATCATAGAATGTGAGTCAAAGAAATATGTTTTCTTTTATTGTAGGGTATTGCTAGATACAAATAGTAATATTTGTCTGTATAATAGTATCTGTTCCTCA
Source organism: Oryctolagus cuniculus (assembly GCF_964237555.1). Lineage (NCBI taxonomy): Eukaryota > Metazoa > Chordata > Mammalia > Lagomorpha > Leporidae > Oryctolagus > Oryctolagus cuniculus. Next base: position 92,961,266 of record NC_091436.1, read on the forward strand.
CATTATTTAGCTAGATATCACCACTTATATATTAATAATATTGTATGTAGATTCATTGGCTTGGTGTGCACTAAATAATTACCTAATTTAGTTTCCAAAACAACCTGAGAAGTGTACAGTATGTTTTTTATTTCACAAACAGAAGAACTAAAACTTAGGGTCTTTGAATAACTTGTACTAATTTGCAGCGTCTGGCCTCTGACTTCAAAGTCTGTTCTCTTAACCACATCAGTATGTAATAGGAAAGCTATTGAATTTTACATGCTTCACTTTTATTCCGATTGACTGAACTTTAGGATTTAGAGAAAAGTACATTTGAATTACAAATGTCAAATCAGCAGTTTTTATTCCTGCTGCAGATGCCTCAATAAATCCCCTATTGAATTTCAAAGAATATTCCAGAAACAAGAACTCTCAAATGATTGTCAGTACAATTTGTCAAGAGAAGATTAAAAAGGATTATTAATATTTTTGCATACATTATATTCTTTAGTACAAACTTTATGATTTAGAAATTATGTCTCCTCCTACTTCTGGAATTTCTTATGTAAAAAAAGCTTCTAGAGATTCTTAATTTTTGTTTAGTTTTTAGTTTTTAAGTTTTAACAGGTTCAATATACTTCATAGACACAGTTCTGAGAACATAATGATATTCTCTTTCCCCATCCCTCTCCTTATTTAATATTTCTAATGCCTTAGAAAACCACCATAATATAGCATTAATATATTTATTGTGGTCAGAATAGGAAAACTAAGGTGAAAGACCATTAGCTTCTCTGAAGACGCTTGAGAATTACACTTGTGAGCTGGAGTTTTTTCTTTTCTTTTCTTTTTTTAAAAGATTTACTATTCATTTGAAAGTGAGAGTCACAGAGAAGCAGAGGCAGAAAGAGAGAGACAGAGAGAGTCTTCCATCCGCTGGTTCACTTTTCCAAATGGCTGGAACAGCCAGAACCCCACCCATCCGATCTGGAGCCAGGAGCCAGGAGCCAGGAGCTTCTTCCAGGTCTCGCACGCGGGTGCAGGGGCCCAAGGACTTGGAGCATCCTCTACTGGTTTCCCAGGCCATAGCAGAGAGCTGGATCGGAAGTAGAGCAGCACCCTTATGGGGTGCCGGTACTGAAGGAGGCTTTACTCACTAGGCCACAGTGCCAGCCCATGAGCTGGAGTTTCTTAACACGGCTCAACTGACTATGTTATCTTAAAAAGTGATCATTAAAAAAATGAGTAGCAACAAACCATATGATACTGTGGTATTTGTTTAGGATGCAGAGTCCTAAAAACTGGGATCAGCCCATATAATTTTCTCAGAAAACTGTCCAGCATTGAATATATTTCATAGAAAGCAGGAAAACAGCTAATGCTGCAAAATTAAGCCACCCCAGGATTGTGTTCTGATGGTTTCCGTCCCATAGGGCTGCAAGAGTCACCTTGTTTTGTTGCATCATGTTTGCATGTTCCTGCAAGTGGTTAAAAAAATCAAAGAAACACACCCAAACCAAATACATTAAATTTTTGAGTCTTTTCTCTTCAATGGGACCACAGCATGGAATAATTTCATTGAGATGAGTAACGCTTGTGCACTCTGGCTTTCTGAACAATGTTTTTATCTTGTCTAAAGCTGAAATTTTGTTGTGATTTTGAAGAAGTTCACTGGAATCCATTCTTGTGAAGTATTTCTATGTGTAACAAAATGTGCAAACACCCTCTTCCTTAACATTTTGCATTTTTGATCAGTGGTCCAGGCAGATGAGACAGTAAAACTAGAACTTTGTTTCTTGATTCACTGCAGCCATGAACTTTGTCTTTTCTTCCTGCATTTGGCTATGTGGATTATGTAAGTGTTTCTCATAAGAATATTCCAGCCATCACTGAAAGCAGCCTCCATCCTAAAACTGAGTCCTCTCTGGTGTAATGCAATCATAATTAAAAGGATGTGAACCACGAAGGCAATGAAGGGGTTGATTCTAAACCCTAGGGCAATGGATCATATGCTTAGAGTAACTGTATGCTTAGAGTAACTACACCATCATTAGAAGAAGCCTCTAACTTCAAAGCAAATAACCAGCAGCATGTTCAAAAGTTTATTAAGAAATTCAAAAGATAGAAAGTCCCTGTTTTAACCACTGAGAACTTTCCAAAAGCAACTTTGGATTCTCCTAAACCAGTGCTTTTCAAACTTCCTGTGAACATGAATCAGCTGGGGATGAAGATTCTCATTTGGTAGGCCTGGATTGGGGTCTGAGATTCTAAGTGGTTTGCAGCAATCCTGACACTGGTTGGTTGCTTTGAAAGCAGATGCTAGATACCATCTAGCCGCTCTTGCTTAGCTTAAAATGTCCTTGCCCTGTGTTTTAAGGCAACTGCTTACTAAACTTAACTCACTGAGTTGAGGGAATGGTATAGCCAGCCCTACAAGGTTTTAAACACCAGACTCATGGGGTCATTTGCTTCTCCAACGGATAACACCTTGATGACCAGTATTGTCTCAAGGGGTTTCATTTCAGGGAATTCTAGGTCCCAGAGCAAAGGAATTCCAGCTCTGGGACAGACATTAACTACCACCAGCATGTCGCCCCCAGGCTAACTGAAACCCACTTGATCATCATAAAAATTCCCTGAAGAATGTGGCATCGCCAACCGAAGGAAGGTGTGCGTACCATTGACTAAGCAGGAACTTGGTCATAAGCTGAACATGCACCCCTCTGCCCCAACTTCCATCTGTAAGAACATTCCCTGCTAATCCCTCAGGGGTCCCAGAAATGGATTTAGAGCTGCCCAGCTCCTTGCTCTGTGCTCTGCAATAAAGAATCTCTACCCCAGTGTCAGAGAGTGGCTTTCTGCGTATAGGGTGAATGGACCCAGTTTTGAGGGTTTTCTAAGTGACTCCTCCAACCAGTTTTTGGGGGTTGTTCTATACCAACTTTGAGAAGTAAGACCTTGACCAAAAAGATCCCGACTGATTTTTAGGTAACCCATTGCAAAGGTGGCCACGACTCCCTCTGTACATCAATCCCATCTACTCTTCCATTAAATCTTAAAGAATTTGGGGGTGAGGGGTTGTAATTCCACTGTACATAGTTTAAAATGTATTTATGCCTGCAATGGAAAAAGCCTGCCAGATGGCTCAGAAATATCCCTTCAAAACGTTAACAACACAAGTCCTCCAAAAAAAATCTTTCAGTGTTTCCTTCAAATCTTGGAAACACTGTGCAAAAATTCTCAAGTGACCTTCGCCTGGAGTCCTTCCAATGGTAGGTATTTCTGAAGGGGCTCCTTCCCCAGAACAGGTTGGCGTGCTTCCTGCTATTGATTTATTTGAGAAGCAAATGGAAAGAGAGAGCAAGGGAGAGAAAGGCAGAGAGAAAAAGCTCCCATCGACTGATTCAGTCTTCAAACGCCTGCAAGTGCTGCAGCTGTGCTGGGACTGAAGCCAGTGGCAGGAAGGCAGTCCAGGATTGAACCATCATGGCTTTCTGTCAAGGTGTCCATTAGTCGGAAGCTGGAGGCAGGAGCTAAACGCAGGTTTCAAACTCAGGTGCTCTGATGGGATATGGGCATTCTAACTGATATCTGAATGGCTAGTCCAGACACCTGCTCCCATACTATCCTGAAGTACAATTAACACTGCACCCTTGACCACTGACTTTTGTAAAATATCTTTCCTGGATTTCTCATGAAACAATATGATCTGGGGACACCAGTGGGAAATGAAAAGAAAAGCACCAACGCGGATGCTATGTAAAAGGAAGACAAATTTGTTAGAGATACTAATAGTTGTGCCAGCACCCATGCTGCTGTTCAGTGGTCACATTTTCATGTGGTTGTGACAAGTAAGAGAGGAAATAATGGAGCTAAAGGTCTTATCGTACAGGACAATTAGATAACCAGAGGATAACAGTGGAGGAGGGAACCCAGGAACAGGTCCATAAACCCCAAGGCCTGGAAAAACCTTCTGCTCCTGGGGCCAGCACTGTGGTGCAGCGGGTTAACACCCTGGCTTGAAGTGCCGGCATCCCCAGATGGGCGCTGGTTCAAGTCCCAGGGGCTCCCCTTCCAATCCATCTCTCTGCTATGGCCTGGGAAAGCAGTAGAGGATGCCCCAAGTCCTTGGGCTCCTGCACCTGCGTGGGAGACCTGGAAGATGCTCCTGACTCCTGGCTTCGGATTGGCCTGGCTTTGCAGTTGTGGCTATTTGGAAAGTGAACCAGCAGATGGAAGACCTGTCTGTCTCCCTCTGCCTCTCTGTAACTCTGCCTTTCAAATAAATAAATCTTTTTTAAAAACAAAAACAACCAAAAAACTCCTTCTGCTCCCATAAACAGTCAGAATTCATTCTTTTCAGCCCAACTTCTGCCTCTTCCTTTAATCAGTAGCTAAAAATCCCAGCCTTCCCTTTCAGCCTCTTTAATTCTCCTTCCTTCAGTTAAATATTGATTTAAATTCTTTTTAGAAATGCTTATTTATTTATTTATTTATTTATTTTTATTTGAAAAGCAGAGAAAGAAAGAGAGAGAGAATCTTCCATTCACTGGCTCATTCCCCAAATGTCTGTAACAGAGTTGGGTCAGGCTGAAGTCAAGAGCCAAGAACTCAGTCTGCGGCTCCCATGTAGGTGGGTGGTGGCAGGGGCCCATGTACTTGAACTATTATCTGCTGCTTCCCAGGATGCATTGGTAGGAAGCTAGATTAGATGTGGAGGATCTGGGACTTGAACAGGGATTCCAACATGGAATGCTGGTGTCTCAAGCTGTGGTTTAACTTGCAGACCACAATATCAGCCCATTTTAAATTCTTTCTTTGCATGCATACTACTTTATAGCAAACTCATAGTTATGACATTTACTTAATACATTTTTCTACTACAGACATACCAGGAAACATGGAAAATGTAAGACTAGAAAAAATTTTTTTTCCATAATTCCTACAGATCAAAAATAACCACTATTAACATTTTCGTGTATTTCCTTACATTTTTCTCTTACTAGGCAATTATACATTAGTTGTTCTTACAAAATATTAAAACATCTTTTTTTTTACTGAGAATAGATCATTTTTATTAGTCTAAATAATTGGTAAATGCCTTTAAATCCATTATGATAGTCAGTTTATCACAGCATCCATCATGGTCCTTAAAATTACATTATTATATTCTGTAGATTCTGATGTATTAAGGATTTTAGTTGTGTGTTATTATTTTAGTCTTTGAGCCAAATGGTTTTGTAGAGGATTCTAAGATATTTCATTGAACTGTTTCAGTTAAGCTGAATCAGGTAAGTAATCTGAAGAAAAGGAGAAGAATGTAGTAGTATGAAACTTGCACACCTAAGCTCCATGTTTGATTAAAGTAAATGAATTCCTTCAGATTCTCACTTTCTCATAGAAAGCTATGTGAATTAGTTATGTGCTTTTAAAATAAGCTAATTTCCTAATTATATGTGCATGTCCTATATTATACAGAAACATACATGCATTCATTTAGATATGTGTATGTATGTGTGTAATTTCTTCTCATCAGTTTTTCTGTTGACCTGTGCCACTTCAGGGACAGAATTCATTGTTTTTTTTTAAATTTTTATTTAAAGAATATAAATTTCCAAAGTACAGCTTATGGATTATAATAGCTCCCCCCCCATAACTTCCCTCCCACCCGCAACCCTCCCCTCTCCCGCTCCCTTTCCCCTTCCATTCACATCAAGATTCATTTTCAATTCTCTTTATATACAGAAGATCAATTTAAAACATGGAAAGCCTTTCAAATTATACAAATGTGTCTGTGTAAGACGCTCTCTCCTTCCATTTCCTATCCTAAGTCTCACTCCACAGAGATGATCATTTTCATGGATAGCCTATTGAAAGTCATATAGGATTCTTGTTTGTTTATGGTTTCCCTTTAACCTAAAACAACATATTTCACTTGTACTTATATTCAGGAATTTTAAACTATATTTATCAATGCATTTTTATAAAAGATGAAGAAATTAGGATACTTAAGAGATTCTCCACCCTACTCCTTCATGATTTGTTACATTTTTTATTTATTGAAATTTATAATATTGGCATCGTGTCCATTCATAGCCATACGTATCTCTTCTCAATAATGTTTACATGTTGAGTTTGGAAACATAAACCCAGAGGACAGAGATGTGGGGAGGACCTCAGGCTCTCAGCACTTGTGTAATTAATTACACTGCTGGTAGCCCCATCCCAAGCTGTCTTTTGCACATGTTGCCTCTGGGCTTGGACTTTCTGAGTCTCTTCTGGAAAAGGCTCCTCTTGCCTATGAAGTCTTGGGTTGTCCCTTCTCATCTCTTTTTTCCTCCTTAGTATGAGCCTGGTAGCCTCTATTTTCCAAAACTTCCTCAGATTTTTGGATAACTAGCATCTTCATTCCATGCTCTTCACCCTTAATGTTAGGTTTTTAATCTTTAAAAAAATGTGTTTCATGTAGTTAGCGGCTTTCTGATGCTTCACTGAAACTTTGGAAAGCCAAGGCTTAGACGTTGGCAACACCGGGAATGATTTCACTGTCTGGTTTCAGCCATCTTGTTAAGAACCCGGTATCTTATTAATTGAAAGAATTAATTTAGATATGAATAAGAACAAAGCCACAAGATCACACCAGTATTTGTTCAGATGTCAGGGACCTAAAGTTCCCTCTTGTCCTTCAAGTCTGTCATCTGGACCCTGACTCTTTTGGTTGTTTCTCCAAACAGACCCATACTTGCCCCACTATCTACTTTCCCACAAACCACTCTGCAAAAGTGTGATGAAACTTGAGAAGTAATGAAGTCCCACTGCTACTTAAAACCACATTCATTTGTTTACATTACAAAGTAAGTACTCAGTGCTTACCCTGTGCTGGGCATGGTTGTAGGTGCTAGGCATACAGCAGAAAGTGAATGAGAGAACTCCTGTCCTTGTGCAGGGACATGTTATTTCCTGTCAGGCCACAGCCGTCAGCTCCACGTAGATTGGCAAGCACTGGAAGTATAAAATGTGTAATACTGCTAGCTTAGTAAACGGATCATCAAAACTCCTAGCTGGCTTATCAATACTTAGTTTTCTAATGAAATGCTAAGTAGTCAGAAGGTCTTTGTCTAAAGATCAGTGGCATTTAATAATGATAGTAATGATACTTAAAGGAACAAATATTATAATTCACATTTTATAATTCACAAATAATGCCAATATCCTAAAGCAGTGCAAGTTTTTAAAAAATTGGCATGTCCTGGATACTGTTTCCAATCCAACTCTCTGTTGATGTGTTTGGGAAATCAGCAGAAGATGGCCCAAGACCTTGGGCCCTTGTCACCCACAAGGGAGACCTGGATGGAGTTCCTGGCTCCTGACTTCAGCCTGGTCTAGCCCCAGCTACTGTGGCAATTTGGAGAGTGAAGCAGCACAGGAAAGCTCTCTTTTTGTTTCTCCCCCTCTCCCCATCACTATGCATTTCAGAAAAGAAAACTTTTTTAAAAAAAGGCACATCTATAAAACGGAAGTGTGAAATGATTATGCTATTTATGAAGATTCTTTAAGGTGATGAGGAAGTTGTATAAGTATTAAGTGAAAAACAATGATTCAGAATTATGTATATGATTTAAATTTGTATGTTAATTGAGCAGTCTCAGCTCAGAAGGGGGTATTAACAAAAGCTGTATTTTTTTTAGCCAATCACTCCTTTCCACTATCCTTTGATAAATTGCAGATCCCCATTATTATAGCATTTTGGAAAGATCTCACAATACTCTGTGTACTTTAGTTTTTTAGTCCAGTTTTTAAAATTTCAGTCTGATTTCTCATTCAGTATCTTTTCTCTATGTGGTAGAAACTGGAGCCATGAGGATGACTGACTTTTCGGTGACGGCAGGGAAGTGGGGCAGCTGGCTCTGGTGGAGGGAGAGGGAAGGCATCATCTTAAATGAACGGCCAGGGTCGGGGGAGGAGGTGCCATTGGCCGTGCTCTGGTTCAGCATCTCCAGCTCTGCTGCCAGTGCCCCCAAGGTCAAGATGTTCTCCATGCAGGTCAACTGTGGCTCCCTTGGGCAGTGCTCAGTTTTGCTCAGGTCCCCTCTGTCACTGTGAGGAGGAGGAAGATTCCCCTCAGGTCTCCTGGCACCCTCCATCCAGCTAGCTTGCTCCCGGCGGAAGGTTCTGAGACCTAATTATAGCTCCTCAGAGAAAGACCAGTTTGGGGCAGAATCCACAATTCTCAGGCGGCAGGAAAACTCCCACCCAGCAGTCCTCTAACTAAAAGTAGGAAGAAGACGGGAGATACTTTTCAAGCTTATTAAGTTTTAGCCCACTATTGTAGTGCTGTTTGTATTATCTGAGGGAGAAAAAGGTTTTTAATTCATCCGAGTATATGGTTTCAATAAAAATCATGGGTAATGTCATAGTGGCATAGAGTTGGTGTTTACCTGACTTTTATTCCCAATAATTTGAGTGTTAAGAGTTGAATCAAGGCATAGGATGTTGCTACCATATTCTTCCTACTCTACCATCTGGTACAGGTGTCATGACTTCATTTTTTTTAATTTTTTTTTTTAATTTATTTGACAGATAGAGTTAGACAGTGAGAGAGAGACAGAGAGAAAAGTCTTCCTTCCGTTGGTTCACCCCCCAAATGGCGCTACCACTGGCGCTATGCCTATCCAAAGCCAGGAGCCAGGTGCTTCTTCCTGGTCTCCCATGCGGGTGCAGGGGTCCAAGCACTTGGGCCATCCTCCACTGCCTTCTTGGGCCACAGCAGAGAGCTGGACTGGAAGAGGAGCAACTGGGACTAGAACCCGGCGCCCATATGGGATGCCAGCACCGCAGGCGGAGGATTAACCAAGTGAGCCGCAGCGCTGGCCCATGACTTCATTTTCACTTGTTTCTCTTGTATTATTGATTACATAAATGTTTTAATCTCAGGAAATTTTACTTCACGGGAAGCTCAGTGTCCAAAATGGAAGGAAACTATGAAAATTCAGAGGATGAAAACATTTTAGGTGGAAATTAGTATGCCTTTCAGAGTGTGTGCAAAAAGCCTGCCTCTTGTTTTTCTTTTTTTAGAAACAGTGATTAGTAAGAGTTAGCATGGTGCTAATGACTACCACCAGGGTAAGGTTTTCTCTTCCTGAGTGCAGAAAGATGTGAAGCCAATGTTATTTGCTACTATGTTCACAGACCATTAAAACAACTTCAAGTACCACTGGTGTTCTGGAACCAACATTTTGGGCGTCTATTACTCTGTAAATATTTCACAGTTTTTGTCATGTTTTCCCTTGTTTTATATGCTTTACAAGGCCTAGTACTGTTACTTATGTTTATGTAGCAAAATGGGAATTTCAAATAATTCCTTTTATATTTTCCTTTGGATTCATATTTCTTAAATTATTTTCATATTGATTCAATTATCAAAACAAAATTTCCAGGTGCTGAGATCAAAGAGTTTGAATTTTTTCAGGCGTAAGAATGTGTGTGTGTGTGTGTGTGTGTGTGAAAACAAAAAGGGAGGGGAGGGAGAAGGGAAAGGAGGAAAGTGAATACGTTCATTACTCTATTAATTCAAGATTGCAGTCATCTTAACGGACTGAGGGAAAAAATCACCTGAGAAATAAAGCACGCATCATTTGAATGGATTAAAGTTCAAATCACTGCAAAGCAGCTTATTTTTCATCCATCACCATGGATACAAAAGGACAGCTGAAGTGAGGGCATCTGACATCACAAGCAAGCCCGGAACGGGCCCGGCAGCCGAGCCGCAGCCGCGCCACAAAGGACGCCGCGGAGGAAGGGGACGCGGCGGGACGAGGGCACTGTTCAGATGAGTCGCAGGTTCAGCAGCGAGGATTAAACACCAGGAGACACGCGGCCACCTGAGAAGCTGGGGACCATACCCGTAGTTTGCACCGACCTTTCAATAACCTTCTTAGCCAGAAATAGAACCGGACGGAGACTGAGAGGCAAAGTATGTCAGATCTTTCGCTCCGCATGCGGCAGTTTCGATAGTTTTCCCCAATTTCTCCTTGTTTTATGCTCAGGCTTTCATTTAAAATAATTCTAAAACACTGCTAATTTTAATCATTTAAAAACAATGTCCTAGGGTTTGGACGTATCTCGCTAACATAACATTAAAAAATCAATCCTCAAAGTAGCTGAATACTCTAAATTACAGCTTGAAAGAATCAAAAGAATACCAGTATGCAGAGGATGATAGCAAACAGTAAATGCGTACTAAGGAAAATGGCTACTTCCGGTGTTCAGTTCTAATTCGATTACAATTTCCACTTTTTTATTACCAGAATTTTATGTCCTGTCAAAACGCAGCCACCCTCAGGTTGCTGTGTGGAATGCAAAGACCCAGCGTCAGGAACACGGGACTGGGAGGCTTGCTGGTGGAGGTGTGAGGGGACAGCGCTGATGCACAGCGTTTACTGGTTGCTGTGGTGTGGAAATTTTCACCGCGGCTGACTTGGGCTCGCAGCGTGATGTCCCCTGGCTAGCGGCATCTCTGAGAATGTGGCAATCAGCCAGCCAGTGGCAGCTCCTGCGCCTCAGTGACTGGGCTCCGTTCCAGCCAGCACACCAGGCCGGGGGTGCGATTTCGAGCACTTCACTGAGCCTGTGTCCTCACCTGATGAAGGGATTAGACCTCGATTTAATCTTTGGTTGTTAAAATTGTACATTGATTTGCTCTAGCCGTTTGAGAGAAGAGTTTTGGGGGCCATTTATGAATGGGGGTTTTGTGGAATGTTGTTAGGGTTCTACCATCTCACATCTTCACATGTGCGTGGCAGTCCTGAACTGATGATCTTATTTTCCATCAGGTACTATCTGGAGAGAAGAGTTCACTCCTTTACTAAGGAAAAAATAACATCAGAAAGCGACTTGAATGATTGATCTTATGGGCCTCCTTACATTTATACAAACTCATGATTCTGGGACTGGTTTTGTGGTGTAGCCGCCTGCCACACCTGTATCCCATATCAGAATGGAGGTTGGAGTCCTGGCTGCTCTGCTTCTGATCCAGCTCCCTGTGAATGTTCCTAATGCTCCTGGGAAAGGAGTGGATGATGGCCCAAGAACTTGGGCCCCTGCCACCCACGGGGGAGACCCGGATGGAAGTCCAGGCCCCAGGCTTCTGCTCTGTTGTGGCCATTTGGGGAGTGAACCAGAGGATAGAAAAATCTCTCTCTCCCTGCCTCTGTCCACCATTCTGCCTTTGAAATAATAAATAAATAAATAAATCTTTAAAAACCCCACAACATTCATGATTCTATTAAGCTAAAAATGTGAATCCAACACCAATATACCTATGTCTGGGCAGTAACTGTACTTAAGATAGTGCTTTGTTTCTTTATTCATTTGTAAACCAAATACTCATTAAAAGAGGCAGCCATGCCTGAGCCAAATTTTATCCCCAGAATCAGGTCTGTTTATTTATTTATTTGAAGGCAGAGAGATAGAGATAGATAAAAATAGGTAGATATAGATAGCCTATCCCCTGGCTCACTACCCAAATGCCTGCAACAGCTGGGATTGGGCTAGACTGAAGCCAGGAGCCAAGAACTCAATCTGGGTCTCCCATACGGGTAGCAGGAAGCCCACTGGTTGAGTCATTATACAGACCTGCTTAAAAGGGTGAGGATCTTGACGATGATGTCTTCCAAGGGTTTTCAAATATGCCCAAAGGGCTCCTCAGAACCCTGTGGGAAGACACCACTGTGGGTGTAGGCTTAGCATGTTGCATCATTTTCCTCCTCACTGCCATGCCTGCACTAGCAGGGAAGCAAGCAGTTCCCGTGTTTTAAAGATTAGGATTTCAAAGATTTCATTTGAGAAAAGAGTTCTGCTGCAGGGGAAGAAAAAAAGTGAAGACAGCAGATTTATTCCATGGTCTTTGTTTAACAAACCCAGAAACCAAGCTTTAAAGAATGATGTCGGCCGGCACCCTGGCTCACTTGGTTAATCCTCCGCCTGTGGCGCCGGCACCCAGGTTCTAGTCCCGGTTGGGGCTCTGGGTTCTAGCCCTGGTTGCTCCTCTTCCAGTCCAACTCTCTGCTGTGGCTGGGGAAGGCAGTGGAGGATGGCTCAAGTGCTTGGGCCCTGCACCCGCATGGGAGACCAGGAGGAAGTACCCGGCTCCTGGCTTCCGATCGGTGCAGCGCCAGCCGTGGCGGCCATTTGGGGAGTGAACCAACGGAAGGAAGACCTTTCTCTCTGTCTCTCTCTCACTGTCTATAACTCTCTCTCACTGTTTAACTCTGCTTGGCAAAAAAAAAAAAAAAAAAAAAAAAATCCTACTCATTATTCTGCAACCGGTAAGAGCAGAGTCATGTCTGGAATTGAGGTCTCTAGGTTTCCAGAGCAGCACTACTTATTTTCCTTTTGGAAGCAGGTTACCTGGGAGCACTTCTTCCTATCATAAGCCTCTGGGCATGTAATCTAATTCTGCTCTGTCCAGTTGGGAAGCCACAACCCATGTGGCTATTAAAATTTGAAATGTGGTTGGTCTGTATTTAAATGTACTGTAACTTTAAAATATTTACCAGGTGTTGAAATCTTAGGGCAAAAAAAGAATGTAAGATACCTCATGGGTGACTTTATAATATTCATGGCAAGTTGAAATGATAATGCTTTGGAAACATGTTAGATAAAGTATACTGTAGAAACTAATTTCACATTTTAAAAACAATGTGACTATCATAAAACTTGAAATTAAATGTGGTTCACATTCTATCTTTTAGACAAATCTGATTTACGTTGGGGTCAGCTTCTCATCTGAACTTTCTATTTTTCAGGGCTGTTTAAGATCGCATGAGGCAACCTTTGTGAAAGAACTTTCTGGTCACCCGCTGTGTTGTTCCTTAGAAGGTGGTAATAGTTTGCAGGGTGTTTTCTTTTGCTGTTTTTCATACATACACATATACATTTTTGGTGAGGGAGGACGTAAAATAATAATAGTGTAGGCTACAAGCATAATAATGAAGACATTCATTCAGTCTTCTCATTTGTATTCTGTAAGCAAAAGACCTGTTGGACTAGAGCCAGCTGATGCAGGATGGCAACAAAGAATACCAGGAAGGAATTTCTTTCTCTCCAACTCTTACCCTCCAGCCCTCCCGAAGCGCTCCCATTTGGCAGAACTGAACAATGAGCCAACTAGCAAGGGAGGTAGGGAGCTGTAGTTTGCTGAGTCCTAGCTTCAGAACCTTATACCTGGCTATAGAAAGTCAGGCTAGGGTCTGGGAAACAATAAAAGAACTGGCGCAATTCCAGTCAACTCGGGTACTGATTTAAGTGATGGCACTCAGTGAGTCAGTGGCAACCCCCCCACCCCGCCCCGCCCCGAGGAAGCTGCTCAGTTCCAGAAGACAGTGGGATAGGCTGTTGCCTGACAGAGGGCTGATTCCATTATCTAGCCTAGCGGGGCTGCCAGTGAAGGTGTGCATGTTTGTAAGTATGAGACACCCTCTGGGAAGTCCTAGAAATTACTGATGGGGAAATCTTTTGGGGATGTAGGTGCTAATTTGGTTGATCTTATCTGCATTTACAGACCAAGGAACTTAAAATTATGTGTTCCCCATAAGTGATTTTTTTTAAAAAGGCCACCACACTGATCTATGAAATTCTTTAAATAAAATTATCATTGTTTTTGGGAACATCTATTAGTTTTGTCCAAGACAACTTCTTCTAGTAACAGCATCTCAGCTTCCCCTTGCAGAGTGACTGCTCTCAGCTGTTCTGGGAGAACATGAAAATTCCAGTAATTTAATCATATCATTTCTCTCTCCTCTGTCCAAGCAATCACTTGACTGCAGTAATGAGTTTATGTTCAGGTTATGTGCAATCCCTTAATATTGAGATATCTACTGGACTCATTGGAAAAGATGTTCCTTTCTCAATGTGGTTGTTATGTGCATAGAATGTATATTTTGTGCTTCAGTGGCCACATATGGAAGGGAAAGCCTGCCTTAAATAAACCAATGCATAGGAAAGTTCATCTAAGAGACAAAGAGAAGACATTTTAATCACATGGAGCACTTGGACTTAACCAAATTTGGAGTAAGCTGTACTTTTAGGTTTCTCTATCACATAAGCAAATGCATTGTCTTTTTGTTATGAAACCATTTTTTAAAAATGAGGTAAAGTTCACATTCAGAGAAAAGCACACAACTGAAATGTATACCTTGAAGGAAACTAACCATTACTTCAGTCAAGACACAGCATATTTACATGACTCCAAAAATCTCTTTCATTACTTTTGAATCAACTCCTACCTCTTCCCCATAGTAGAGAACAGTTCTGATTCTTACTAGTATTGATCAATTGTGTCAATTTTGGAACCACTTATTAATGGAACTATACAAAATGTATTCTTCTGTATCTGACTCCTTTTGCTCAATGCCATATATTAGAAATTCATCCATGTTGATTAGTAATTCATTCTAAACATGACAATTATTGTTGTAAGGATTTACTCTGTTTTTAAGATTTATTCTCATTTTGATGAGTATTTGGGTCGTTTTCTCTTCTGCCTGCTATGAGTAAAATGACTATAAACACTACCACGTTGCAGTGATGCAGTAGGTTATACTGCCAGTTGGGATGCTAGCTTCTCATACTGGAGTGGCAGCTGGAGTCCTGGTTACTCCGCTTTCATTCCAGCTTCCCACAAGGTACCTCAAAAAGCCCAGAAGATCCAAGTATTTGGTCCAAGTATTTGGACCTCTGCCACCCTTGTAGGAGACCAGAATAGAATTCCTGGCTCCTGGCTTCTGCCTGGCCTAGAACTGGCTGTTGGAGCCATTGTGAGTGGACCAGCGGATGGATAATCAATCTCTCTCTTTCTCACTCACTCTGCGTTTCTAATAAATTAATAAAACTTTTAAAATACATTGTTGATTATTTTGATATATATTTATATGTTTTTATTTCTCCTATATAAATACCTTGGAGTAAAATTACTAGGTTATATTAGAAATGTATATTTAACTTGATTAAAAACTGCCATCAGCATTTTTATCTGCAAGTCCTATGCATACCTCAAACATGGTCCACTAACTATATATTACTGTAATTAACATCACACTTGCACTTCTGTAGTCATTGTTTGGTGAAGGGTGCCAGATGTCTTAGAAATTTAAGGTAAACCAAGGCTTCCTCTTCTATCTCCCTCTCATGTACACCAGGCATCTTGTCTTGTAACACAGGTAGTGCATATCTACTCTATTTCTCTTCTCACTTCAACTGCTGTATAACACAGTGGTCATTTTCAGTTGTGTTTTACTTTGACCCATAAGTTAAAAACACTTATTACATGTATATAAAAGTAGCTGAAACAAAAGTTTCATAAAATGATATTGAACCTTACTATACACAATATACTGATATTTTCTGTTCTTCTGTATACATTTTAAAAAATGTGGTCATGAACCATAAATTGATTTCCTAATTTCCGGATTCATTAGGAAGTTCCAACCTCTGTCTGAAAAGCCAGCTGGCTGAAATGGATGTTTAGCCTAGCAGTTAAGATGACTCCATTTCCTATTGGTGTGCCAGGGATCCACCTGCAGTTCACATTGGTGACTCCAGCTTCCCAGCAATGCAGACCCTTGGGAGCCAGCAGTGATGGCTCTAGAATTAGGTCCTTAAACCTACGGGGGGTGGGGGTGGGGGTCAGTGCTGTGGCACAGTGAGTTAACGCCCTGGCCTGAAGCGCTGGCATCCCATATGGGCGCCAGTTTGAGACCCGACTGCTTCACTTCCTGTCCAGCTCTCTGCTATGGCCCAGGAAAGCAGTAGAAGATGGCTCAAGTCCTTGGGCCCCTGCACCCACATGGGAGACTGGGAAGAAGCTCCTGGCTTCGAATCAGCAAAGCTCCGGCCGTTGTGGCCATCTGGGGAGTGAACCATCGGATGGAAGATCTCTTTCTCTCTCTCTGCCTCTCCTCTCTCTGTAACTCTTTCAAATAAATAAATAAATCTTAAAAAAAAAAAAAAAACCAAAAAAAAAAACCTACAGGGGAGACCTGGATTGAATTCCTAGTTCCCAGCTTTGGCCCATAGTGGCTAACAGATTGGTATTCTATCTGTTTTAGGAAAGAAAAAAAAAAAAAAAAAAAAAAAAAGCAGGCAGACAAGGGTTTCCCAATTGTAAATGCACAAAGCATTTAGCTTCTTTCATCCTAGGTTTCACTTGTCACAAAGACTGTATCATAGTTATAGTAAGAATTAAAATGCATATGTAAGACTTTAAACGCAAGGCCAGGAAGGCCAAGAATGGAAGGTGCTCAATTAATATTAGTTGACCCTGACCTTACTCATTTCTTATCTATATTGTCAGTCCCTCTCCTACATTTTAAAGGCCTTAACTGACCTTTCTGCTTCTAGTCTCATCTTGCCGATGGCACTGAGATAATGGTTTCTAAAATGAAGATCCAATAATTAGTTGCTACCTATAGCTTTTGGGATTAAATATAAATTTCACACAAAGGCATTTAAACATATAGCCTTGGCCTTCTCTTCAGCCATATATATGGTAACTTGTTCCAGTATCTCCTCTCTTCATACCCCATTTGGTCTTCCCCCATCATGTCTTACTAAATGCTTTGCTCTACCCCTTGAGTGCCTGGGTATATACTAATTTATTTACTTCTACCTTATATATCTTGCCATTTATGTTCTGATAAGCTCTCATGTAATTAATATAGACTAATTGAAGAATTATTTTGGGGGGAAGCATACATGAGGCAGGAGGCTGAGTTAAGTGTCCCTTCCCTAAGTCCTTTAGTACCTTAGTATACCTTTATAATCACTGTATTACACACAGTAGCTGTATCTGCAGTCAGAGTTTAATTTATCTTTCTTGTTCATCAGACAATGGTGAGCTGGAGGACCAGGCTTCATTTTTTAATCCCTGAATTCCCCCAGGGGTACCTAATAAGTACTCAATATACATTTAATGAATGAACAAGCATTTCTAAGTTAGAAATGTTCCTCTGCAATTCTGCTAAGCAATTTTCCTGTCTACCACAGAAATAGCTATTTTAGTATAACACCAATGTGACAACAAATTATTTCTTTAGCTAGCATATTTATTGTTAATTAAAAATATAGACAAGATTTTTTAACAGAATATCCTACTGGTTACTTTCAGTCACAAACATACGGTTGCTTACTAAGAATATCATTTAGACAGTCTCCCTTTCAAAGCGAATGATGTGATTACTAATGGAACTGGTATGGTTCCCCTTAATGCTAGTCATACTACCTTGGAGATAGAATTTGATCTGCAGGCAGATTTACTTAAAGATGTAGTTGTAGAATAAAATCTGAGAACATATTTAAAAGTAGGTTAAAGTACTTTGAGTTCTTTTCATGAAAAACAAACACAGAAGTCTCTCAAATTAAAATCTCTGACATTCAGATTTTAATAAGGATGATAAATTACTACTAAACATCTGAATGGTTGTATTTGTTTCCCAACAAAATAACATGCAAATTTCATCAAACATTCAAAACCTGCATCCTTTAAACACAGCAATAATCAAAGCACGTTACTTTTCTAAGGCAGATAACAATCAGATTAGGCTAATTTTTTTTAAAAAAAGGCAGCCCATTTTCTAGGTCTCCAATTAAACTGCTCTTTAAACCCGAACTAAATTTTCCTAAGGCATTCAATTTTTTGACAGCTGACATGTTAGCTACTGTTTAAAAGATGATTATTATGTGTAATCAACTTATTGTTTACCAAGTATCTATTAATAAAATTTTTAAGCATTATAGTTGTCAAGAAGTTAGATTAAGTTTTTTTTTAACTTTTGTTATTATATATTTAGGTAAAATATATAAATTGTGACAGTGCTTTCCTTTTTTTTTTTTCTTAGAATGGCACTAAATGGACAACTGAACTCTGGCTAAGGAAATTCTATCTGCGTGCTTTCCAAGATACTATTTATAGCATGCCCCCCCTTTTCAGCTCAGTCATTGTAATTTCTGGATTGTCTACAGTTGTAAAATCCAATTATTACTCTATTAATTTTATTAAAAATCTAACATCATTCAGGTTCTCCACCAGTTTCCCCATAAGGAAAATAGGAATAATCCTGTTAGTCAATGTTTTCTGGAAGATTTTCATTAGTGTTATCTGTATCATTGCCACACAGCATTAGGCAGGGCAATCAAAGTGCTGCCGAACATGAACATTCAGTCAGCAAGACAGTAAATCTGAAGCTATTGTAATATTAATGGAAGCCCAGGGATATTAAAAATAAAACGCCAAAGTGCTTAATGAGCACCAGTAGACTTTATTTCATAAACCTAAGTTCTAAAAGCAGTAAGAAGTCTGATTCCTATTAAATGTCATTTCAAGTGGCAGGAATATAACAATGTGGTTTTACTTACTATCTTGCTCATTTTTTTCTGAAAAGCAGAATCCTATGTAATACATAGTGAAATGAAGTGGCAAATGGTATAAATCTTAGAGAATTCTACTCAAATTAATAAAAAGTAATTTACATCAAAATATGAAAACTTCTGAAACTGTTCTCATACTTTAGGCCAATCTTTTTAAAAGTAATCTTTTTAAAAGTCAATTCAATAAACTAGCTTTTTACTTCTATAAGTTTATAAGTTCTTTAGGTCTTTTTTTTAAGGTCAAATAATGCACTATTATTTTTGAATATATGTGAATAAAATTGTATCTTTAAGCAATCTTAAACATGTTGCGCACTATTTTTTTTTTTCACACTGTGGATCTTTTAAATATTTTCCTGCTTAATAGTAGCTTTTGTAGGTGAACCACGCTAAAGGTATTAAATTTGCAATTGTGAAATTTATAATTTAGCAGCTCTAGGCTTGTGTCCTAGTGTTTCCATTTAGTATCTTATGGTAGATTCTTCCACATCTCTGAATTCGTTTTCTTAAGTATAAACAATGACTAACACCACCTGTCTAGAATCGTGAATGACGATTGAATTTGATAACCCTGCCTGGCACATTCTGAGCACCGAATCAGCATTAGCGTCATTCTTAGCTGTCCGCGTGCCAGCAATCCCTATTTGAATCCGGTGGAGGCCTTTGCTTGTCCATCTAAATACAGCCTGTTTCTTGCCTCTTCCCACCAACATCTTCCAAAAGGCAACCCACAGATACGTTTATTAAACTTCATATTGAGTCTAATAGAGTCAATAATAGCCAGTGAGCTATTTTAACCGAGTATTCGGAGAAACAGATGAACAAATCCCACATAGCATTTTCACAAACAGGTAACTGTCATTTCCTACAGGTCTGCGCACGCAGAAAATTATATTTACTTATAAAATTGTTTAGGCGGGTGAGCCTGTAACGCGAGTAAAATGTATTGACAGGATACAATGAAGGCGCTGAAATAGAAGTGGAGAAACGAGGTCGAGCGAGAAACAGGAACGACCGTATTTATTTCATGGTCGGAAGATGGATCAGCACGCATTCGCCTTCCACAATTAGCTTCTCTGCGGAATGCTTGAAAAACAAGCAAGAAATTAACAAGGGAGAGAACAGGAGAGGACGATGCTAAACCATCTTGAAAACCAGAAGGCTTAGAGAGGATTTTTTTAGAACCTCTGCCTCTTCCAATTAATACTGTTTAATGCACCGTCAGTGTTTAAAGGGGAAGAACGTCCCACGGCATGCCGCCCTTAGCAGGATTGGGATATGCACTTTAGAACGCTTACTATCAATAACAAAGAAACACCTAAAAATCACTTTCAAGCCAAACTCACGGCGCGTTCGTGATTCACGAAGGCCAGGACCTCGAGGCAGGAGCATTAGTGCACCAAAAAACACATCCTCCTGAAAATCAGTTTCGCCGAGGAGGACGAGCCACTGGTTTACGATTTCTTTATGATTTACAACCGACATCTCCAAAAAGGAGTCGAGACAATTTTCAGTGTTTTTAATTACGGAGTTCCCAACTTCACGGACTCGGTCTCCCCGCATCCTTTCCCCATTCTACAGGGTCCGGGCCTCTCGGCCGTGGCGCGCCGCCCCGCACAGCCCACGGCCCCGCACAGCCCACGGCACCACGCAGCGCTCGCTCTGCGCTCCGCGCGGCTTCGCCGGGAAAGACTGCCCTGCTCGCAGGGGCCACCACAACCAGAGCGGTCGACCAACGGCCGCCGTCGCCCGCATTCGTTGTCCCGCCTTCCAGTTCCACTCCAGCCAACAGCAAGGGCCATCGGGATACAGAAGCCAATGGGAACTCGAGGAGGGGCATCATAGGCCGCGGTAGCCTCGCAGTGCAGTCTGGGCCTCCGCCTCCGTTACCCTGGAGTCGAGGTCGCCGCGCCTCGGCCACCCGGGAGCCGCTGTCCCCGCCCCTGTCCCAGCCCTGTGTTCAAACTTCCCGCACCCCGGCAACCTCGGCACCCGCCCCGCAAGCCTCCGCAGGAGCCAGGCACCCGCTGTGTGGCGGCCGGACGCCGAGGCCCCGGCGGGGAGTTCGGTCCGGGGAGGGAAGGCAAGGAGGCGGGACGCCGCTTTGGCGATCTGGGGGCGCCGGGGCGGGTTGGGGGTGGTTTTCGGGGTGGGCGTGGAGACTGCGGGGTCGCGAGAGAAGATTGGGGCGGAAGCGTTGAGGGGAGCTGGTGGTGGGGCCTTCGTGGTTTGCGGCGTGCGGGGAGTTGAAGCTGAGAGTGTGAGAAGGATTAAGGATGGGGAGGATTTGGGGGCGGGGCGAGGGGAGAAAGAAAAGTCCTGGAAATTAAGTGCGGAGCTCGGCAGCCGGGAAAGGGGATGGGAGGAGGGCAGGTTGACTGGCAGGTGGGGGACTGGGAAGTTGAGGGGAGTTGGCAAAGGGTTGTCTGTTGGGAACCAGGAAGAGAAGGAAGGGAGCACAGTGCGCCCGGATCGAAAAGGGTTAAGAATAATTTAGAACCAAAATTAATCCTGGAGGTCTGTGAAGACTCGGGGCCAAGGTGGGCAGAAGGTGTGGGTAGCTCTGAGACAAAAGGTTTATGATCAGACTGCGGTTGTGATTAGAGTGGAAAGGCACTTTCGTCCAGACGGACATGCAGGCTTCAGGGCCTCAGGGATGGGATGAGGGGAAGTCAAGGTAGCAAAAAATGTGCTGTCTTGCCGGGAGTGAATTGCAGCAGGTACTCGGATCCTGGAGGTTTTCCTTTTGGCCCACCAGGGCGTAGTGTGTAACCGTGGGGAAGAGCACTGTCCCGGTTCACCTGGATTTAAGCCCCTCTCCTGCTACCTTTGTTGCTTTGGACATATTACTAACACCCAGCGTTAACAATAGCATCATTTAAAAGAATGGGAATAGGTGTAGATTGGCTGTGAGAATTTTAACAAGATATTTGAGCCTTTAGGTAAATGAAAACAATTGAATGGTTTTTGTTAAAGTGCACTTGTGTGTAGATTTCATTCGTTGAAGGGTGCATTGGTGATGATCTTAATCTTTTCTATCATGAATCCCCAGTCTCCCAAAGTCTGAAGGAGGTTTTACCTTCTTTCCCTAGGAAAGTAGACTTGAATATCTTGTAGGGATCAAAAGTCATCATTTAAGAGACTTTTTCAGTGGGTCATTGGAGGGACTATATGCATTATGGAAAAAGGTCCACCATTAAGGTGCCAGTTTATTATCTCTGTTCTCTCTCTTTCCTTTCCATGGTTGTTGTTTTATTCCTATTTTTTGGCTGTAGTTCTGTAGTTGAATTTTATATTACTATTTTAAATCTTTCACTTTGTGACTTTTAATATGTTGACTAGTATGTTTATCCAAACATGTATTAGGAAGTAGTAGTTTGGTTTGATTCACCAAATTGACAAAGTGTCATTTCAAATCAAAAATAATTGATGACTTAGGAAAACAGACTTTTGTCAAAGTTGCATTACTCTGTGAAAAATGTTTAATTGTATTAAGACACAGTAGAAGCCATTACAATAAAGATACCACCTTTTCTCCTGGTTCTTATCTTGCTAGCCCCTCCAGCTCCTTTGTGGGATCCTCTTCCTCTGCCCACCGTTTAATTATTGCTACTCCTTAGAATTTAGTGGTCTGTCCTTTCACTCCATGTTCTTTGTTGGCTGAGTTCATCTTCTCCTTTGGCTTCCACTATCTGTATTTTATTAACACAGTCCCAATTTTTAATCTCTGTTCTTGAAGATTATGTAGCTATTTATTTTTTTGGTAATTTCACATAGATTTCTCATATATATGCCAAACTCAGTATGTCTGACATTAAACACATCACCTTTCCCTGACAAACCTGCCCTACTTGAATGGTACTATGCCACCCAATTGTGCAAGCTCCCAAATTTCAAGTTCAATAGATTTTTCTGTCTTCTAACACTATACATTTAACTTGTCATCAAGTCTAGTTTATCCTACTTGATGAAGATTTCTGGAATGAGTTCTGTGCTCTGTAACTAAACTACCTTAGTTCATGCCGTTATCATCTGTCGGAGGCTTCAAGACCAACTCTTGTTCTTTCTCTAGCTTTATTGCCCTCCAGTTCTTGGGTTGGGGTTGGATCTCCGCAAATGTCAGATCTGATCCTTTTAATTCTACTGATGATCTTTGTTTCCAGCCAGCTTTTTTTTTTTTTTCAGGTGTTTAGTAGCCACTGTGTGGACAACCCAGCCATAAACGGATTGCATTTTGATTATATATCAGGCTTACATGTTTACCTTATGCCTTTCATTTTCATTTTTTTCCACATGCTATTGTAGCTTGTTCAACTGCATTCTTTTTTTATTTTTTTCAGATTTATTTTTATTTATTTGAAAGAGTGACAGAGAGAGGTAGAGACAGAGAGAGAGGTCTTCCATCAGCTGGTTCACTCCCCAAATGCCTGCAACGGCCAGAGCTGCGCTGATCTGAAGCCAGGAGCCAGGAGCCTCCTCCGGGTCTCCCATGGGGGTACAGGGCCCAAGCACTTGAGCCATCTTCTACTGCTTTCCCAGGCCACAGCAGAGAGCTGGATTGGAAGAGGAGCAGCCAGGACTTGAACCGGCGCCCATATGGGATGCCAGTGCTGCAGGATGGTGCTTTAACCTGCTGTGCTGTAGCACCAGCCCCGGCTTCTGGTTTCTTAATGTAGGAGATCACTTGTGCCTTAACTTATTTTTATATCTCCAGCAACATCTATAGCTCAGAAATTGACATTAGTAGGTGTTCAGTAATTGAATGAATGAGTGAATGTGATGTCTTCCCCTGACTGACTGAACCTTGGGCTGATACACTGTGATTAAAATGCTTTCATTTAATCTATTGTTTCAAAATGTCAAAGAAAAAACTGATTATGCCATAATTTTTAAATCTAGCATTTATTATAATCTGACTGAGCATACTGAAAATTAAACTTAAAATCCAAACGTAGTTTTAAATGTTTTTAAAGTTTTATTTTTAACCACAGGGTTTTTTTTAAAATTATTTATTTGAAAAGCACAGTGACGAGAAGAGAGGGAGAGGGAGAGAGAAAGAGAGTGCTTTCATATGCTTGTTGTCTCCCCAAATGGCTGCAACAGTTAGGGCTAGGCTAGGCTGAAGCCGAGATCCCAAAACTCCATCTGGGTCTCCCTCATCGGTAGCAGGGTCTCAAGTACCTGGGCCATCATCTGCTGCCTTCCTAGGCACATTAGCAGGAAGCAGGCTTGGAAGTAGAGTAGCTGGGACTCCAAAAGACACTCTGATATGGGATATAGGGTTCCCAAGGGGAAGCTTAACCTGCTGTACTACAAGGCAGCTCCCACAGTTTGACTTCTAAGTAAGAGTAGGTATTAGGCAAATAAATACATGAGATAAAAATTTTTAGAAATATACAGGAACATGTAAATAGGAGTGGGAAAACTTGGTTTTTGTTTCTTAAGCATTTCTCCTTTGTAGGAAAGAAGCAGTTGTAATTTTTTTTAAAGATTTATTTTTTTTTTATTATTTTTATTTTTTGACAGGCAGAGTGGACAGTGAGAGAGAGAGACAGAGAGAAAGGTCTTCCTTTGCCATTGGTTCACCCTCCAATGGCCAATCCGAAGGCAGGAGCCAGGTACCTATCCTGGTCTCCCATGGGGTGCAGGGCCCAAGTACCTGGGCCATCCTCCGCTGCACTCCCTGGCCACAGCAGAGAGCTGGCCTGGAAGAAGGGCAACCGGGACAGAATCTGGCGCCCCGACCAGGACTAGAACCCGGTGTGCCGGTGCCGCAAGGCAGAGGATTAGCCTAGTGAGCCGCGGCGCCGGCCTAAAGATTTATTTATTTGAAAGGCAGTGTTACAGAGAGGCAGAGGCAGAGGGAGAGGTCTTCCATCCACTGGTTCATTTGCCAAATGACTGCAGTGGCTGGAACTGGGCTGACCCAAAGCCAGGAACCAGGAGCTTCTTCTGGGTCTCCCATACGGGTGCAGGGGCCCAAGAACTTAGGCCATCTTCTACTGCTTTCCCAGGCCATAGCAGAGAGCTGGATCAGAAGTGGAACAGCCAGGACTTGAACTGGCACCCTTAATGGGATGCTGGCAGTGAAGGTGGTGGCTTTACCCACTGTGCCACAGTGTTGGCCTCACAGTTGAAGTTTTAATGTAGCAGTGTAGTTGTTTATTTTTTTTATCATATCTTTAGGCATTTTCTTTTCTGAAGAGAGCTCCTTATTTATATCTGTCTCAGTTTATTTTCATTTCGCTTGCCTTATCTACTGTATGACCTCTCTTACTGGGAGTACCGGTAGCCAGGCAGCAATGTTGTATACAAAAAAGCTGGGCACAAGGATGTGTCAGGAGGTTGACAGGTCTGATTTTATGCAATTTTCCCTTAGAACCAAGAGCCTTCTTTAGAGTCACATCTTAGATGATCATTATGATTTTATATACAGTGGCCTCTACAGCTTATATTTACTTTCTGACTCATCTGTACCTGGATATAAAGGACATATTCTAGCATAGAAAGGTCTTGTGGTAATCTTTGTTTCTGATCTATTATGTGTAACCCGTGTTGTTTGACACTTTATTTTAGGGATTTATTTTTGGATGAAAAATGACAGTTATTATACTTGATAGTTTTCTAGCATTGCCATAGTAGCATTCTTGGCCATTTTAAGAAAATAAGTCTTTCTTAGCAGTTGAAATTGGCCAAGACTTATAATTTTCTTTTATCTTGTTCTCTTAAAAAATTCTGTTATTTATAAAAGGGAGACAGAGAAAGAGAAAGAGACTGATAGCGATCTCCCATCTGCTGATTCACTCCCTAAATACTGGGAATAGCTGGAGCTATGCCAGGCCAAAGCCAGTCACTGGAAACTCAATTCCAGCCTCCCACATAGATGCCGAGGAGTTTATTCCTTGAGTCACTGCTACTGCTTCCTAGGATTTACATTTGCAGGAGGCAGAATTGGGAGCAGAATCTGGACTTGAACTCAGGCACTCTGGTATGGGATGTGGGAGTCCCAAGTGTCTGTCTTATCTGCTGTTCGAGTTGCCTACCCCTTTTATTTTTTTGATTACCATTGAGAGAGTTCTAACAGAATAACCACCCCTCCTCCCCCAACACACAGATGAGAAGAAATATATACAATTGTTAATGTGTTCATTATTGGTCACAGCAAATTAATTTAAATCAGTTGAATTATATACATGGAATATAAATTACAATTACCTAAATGTTAATTTAGGTAACTATTTTAAGAGAAAGAATAATTTATTAGTATTATGATTAGACTTACATTAGTTTTTTTTATTAGTCAAATGGAAATCATTGGTGTAACATCAGGTAAAATTTATTTTGTCTGAAGTTCTAGTAGGTCATCTCATGTATTTATTATTAGCCCAGAAAAAATACTCCAATTTTATGATGGCAGTGGCTCTAAATGAAACTTTTTGATTTGTTAATTTTTCCCTCTTGGAATTTTAGAGATTTAAGCTTGTCATATTTTGAAAAGAGGGAAGGTTTAACATTTTCTTTAAAGCAAAGAGGCAAATTTTCTAGGAATAATCACACATTCCATGAGTAATTAATGAATGATGTGTGGTTACCATGTTGAAGTAGGTAGACAAGATTTCTGTTCTCATGGGTCTTACACTTAGAAAGGGATAAGATGATAAATGTAAGATTATTCCCAGTAAGATCTGTGAAGATAGGGTAAGAGCGGATAGTGATTGGGCTCACTTAAAGCACTGTCGAGGCAGCCATCTTTGAGAAGATGATGTGTATATTGAGAGCAGGAAGAAGAGATGGAGCCGCCTATGTGAAGTTCTAGGTAACGGGAGCAGCAAAGGCAAAGGCTGTGAATTGGCAACAGCTCATGGAGACACAGGGAAGCCTAGTTTGCCTAAGGAAGCAGATGAGAAGAGTGGTATGGAGAATTGGATGAGGAAGTATAAAGAAGGGTTAGCTCTTGTACACTTTTGCAGGCTTTAAGGAATTTGATGACCACTTAAAGTGTGTTAAGCAAAGGGAGCAGTGCTGTCTGATCTCTGTTTCAAGTTGTCTTTTTTGATGGCTGTGTGAAGGAAGCAAGAATGAAGGCAGAGTGACCACTAGGAGCCTGTGATAAGAAGTCCAGGTGAAAAGAGATGATGGCTTGGACTAGGACAGTAGTCATGGGAATGGTAGGAAATGGTCAGATCTGGACTATATTTGAGAAATTAAGCCAGTCAGGTTTTGTAGATGATTTGGATGTGGGATGTGAAGGAAGAAGAAATCCAGGATTATCTTTGGGTTTGTGACATGGAAAATTTAGTAGATGGAGGCACATTTAATGAGATTGGAAAGACTGTAAACAATCTGGATGGACAAGGAACAGATAATTTTGGTTTTGGACATAAAAATTTGAAATGATTATTAGGTATCCAAATGGACTCGCAAATAGGGAGGTAGATATATGGATCTGGAGGGCAGCATAAGATACTTACATATCAGATCACCTAAGGAGAAAGTGCAGCTTAAAAAGGGGCCAGCTTGGGATGCCTTCTGTATTCTAACATCCAGGGCCCCGGAAGAGCAAGTAGGTTTACCAAAGGGGACTGAGACTGGACAGCCAGGAAGGTATAGTAAGAATACCAGAAAAGTAGATGGCTATGGCAACTAAGTAAGAATGTTTAGGTCATGTTGAGCACTGCTTTGAGGTCAAATAGGAATAGGATAGGAAATTGACTGCTGGATTTAGGAAGATATGTGTCAGTCATAATCTTGAAAAAAGCTGTTTCAGTGGAGTTGTCTGAATGAACAGGTGAACAGTGTGAGTTCACAAGAAAGTGCATGGAAAAAAAAGTGGAGGTAACATTGAAGGTTATTAGGTTAGATGGTTATTCAGTTTCTTTTAATTGGAAAATCAGTATAGAGAAATTGGGTTATAGGAGCAGTAGGACATGGAGTTGAGCATCAGCTTCATGAGAGCCTCTTTATTGAAGGGAATGATCTTGTTGAGGGGGCACAGTTGCAGGAGCACCATCTCTGACATCGACATGAGAGGGTATGGGAAAAAAAAAAAAACCAGGTGAAAGGTTTTGCTTTCAGAAGGACCAGAAATGTAGGGGCAGGTGATGACTTAAAGAACATCTGTTTATTATTGATATATTTGATAGGTCACTCAACTAAGAGAAAACATAGAGTCTATTTGAAGTTTTACCAAGTTTTGTGATCTTAGATAAGTTATTTGTGACTTTGAGTAAATCATTCTGTTTTTCCAGGCCTGTTTCCTTAATCTTTGCAAAGAAAAGAGTGATTCTCTGGGTCCCTTCCAGTGCCAAATTGTTACAAAATTTTCTTAAACTATATACTTAAGTATATTTCCTTATACTAGAGGAAAAATTAGTAATTATTGATGTAATAGTTGTTTTATCTCATCTTTATTTTTTCCTCTTCTTTTTTTCCTCTAATTTTTAATTTTTATTCTTCAAGTTATCTTTTATTTGCTTGTTGCAGCTCTTTTTCTGACAATACAGATAGCCAAGTGATGGTGTTACTACAAGGAATAAAAACTAATTTGTAATATTTTAAAGATTTTTAAAAATTAATTTTTAAAGTTTTAAAAAAATCTTATTTAAAAGTCAGAGTTACAGAGAGGAGGAAGACAGACAGAGAGGGAAATCATCCTTCCACTGGTTCCCTCCCTGGATGATCACAGTGGTCAGGACTGGGCCAGACTAAAGCCAAGAACCAGGAGCTTCATATGGGTCTCCCATGTGGGTGACAGGGGCCCAAAAGGTTGGGCCATCTTCTGCATTTTCCAGGCATTAGCAGGAAGCTGGATTTTTGGAAGTGAAACAGCTGGGACACGAACTGGCATCCCATTTGTTGCAGGCAGCGGCTTTATCTGCTGTGCCAGAATGCCAAACCCTAGGGCTAATTTTTTAAAAGTGAATTTTCTCTTGGGACCGATGCTGTGGCAAGGTGGGTAAAGCCGCCACCTGCAGTGCCAGAATCCCATATGGGTGCCAGTTCAAGTCTTGGCTTCTCCACTTCCAATCTAGCTCTCTGCTATGGCCTGGGAAAGCAGTAGGAGATGGCCCAAGCTCTTGGGTCCCTGAACTCCCATGGGAGACCTAGAAAAAGCTCCTGGCTCCTGGCTTTGGATTGGCCCAGCTCCAGCCATTGTGGCCATTTGGGGAGTGAACCCGTGCATGGAAGACCCCTCTCTGCCTCTGCCTCTCTGTAACTCTGACTTTCAAATAAATAAATAAATCAAAAAAGAATGAATTTTCTCATGTGTCTAAATTTCCATTCTCTTTTCTATATTAGCTATTTGGGGTGCTGTATTTTCTAAGAAATACTTGTCTTATTAGATACTGTGAACAATTTTAGCATAGTTTGATACAGTGCACGTACATTAAACATTAGAAGTAATCTACCTTATTTCAAAATAGAACCTAAATAATAAGTTTGGCAAAAATAAGAAAATATTCTCAGGAGTTCTTGGGGCTATGCTTGAGTTTGTTATCACTATTAAGAGGGTATTTTCATGTATTAGTGAGAGGGTTCTTCTGAAAGTTCATGCAGGGTATGCACATGGTGCAGCAGTTAAGACAGCGCATGGGATGCCTGCATCTCACATCGGAGGGCCTGATTTGAGTCCCAGCTTTTCTGCTTCTGCTTCAGCTTTTTGCTAGTGTGTACTCTGGCTACCAGCAGCAGATGTCTCAAGTACTTGTATTACTGACACCAATTTAGGAGACCCAGATTGAGTTCTGGGCTTTTGGCTTTGGCCTGGCCTGTCCTGTGCTGTTGGAGACATTTGGGGAATGATCCAGTGGATGCAAGAAATATCTCTGTGTCTTTGTATTTCAAATAAGATGAAAATAAATAAATAAAAATAAAAAAGAAAGTTCATGAAAAGTGGATATTATGAAAACACTGCACAAGTTTCAAAAAATTTTTGCACCAAAATAATCTTTTAATTATATTTTTATGAACTTTTTGAAGAATTCTCATAGAACTATTTTGCGGGAACGTAAAACATATGTACATCATGTGCTGTGGTTTTTTATTTTTAAATTTTATCTTTTCCATGGAAGAAGCAGATCCTAACTTAAAAGAACCCGTAGTTGGCCGGCGCTGCGGCTCAATAGGCTAATCCTCCACCTAGCGGCGCCGGCACACCGGGTTCTAGTCCCGGTCGGGGCGCCGGATTCTGTCCCGGTTGTCCCTCTTCCAAGCTAGCTCTCTGTTGTGGCCCTGGAAGGCAGTGGAGGATGGCCCAAGTGCTTGGGCCCTGCACCCCATGGGAGACCAGGAGAAGCACCTGGCTCCTGCCATCGGATCAGCGCGGTGCGCCGGCTGCAGCGCGCCGGCCGCAGCGGCCATTGGAGGGTGAACCAACGGCAAAAGGAAGACCTTTCTCTCTGTCTCTCTCACTGTCCACTCTGCCTGTCAAAAAACAAACAAACAAACAAAAGAACCCGTAGTATATCCTTGCTCTTCTTGGTCTCCTCATTGTCTTAAGATGGCATGTGGATATTCAATAATTTTTGTTGATTGCATAAATAGTAGCTTCATGGATTTGGGGAAATTGTTTTTACCAAGTTGTCTAAAAAGGTGAGAATAATTGTTAGAAATAATTAGCTTATATTTAAAATGACATATATTTATTGTTAAAGACATAGCTATGATTATATATGTTTGTATCCTCCTATTGGAGACAACATTAAAATAATACTAAAGAAAAATAAGAGAAAAGAGAGTTAACCTGTAACATTGAAGGGGTAACTCAGCAGATTAAAGATGGCGGTGTTTCTGAAAGAGGCGAAATAATGACAATGGATAAAAACAGATTAAGATAAAGGAAAACTCCAAACTATTCAAAGGATCTGCAGCAAAAGAAGATTCAGATGTATGCAATAGACTCTCAGAGAATCTGGTGATTTAAAAAGATTGGAGGAAAAAAGGTGGTTGAAAATGGTTGGGAAAGAAGAATAATTGAAAAACTATCTATGGAATAGTTGTACCTCCCTTCCCACCCAAGCTTGTGGCCAGTGACTGTTAACACTCCCTGCCTCTTAATTCTTTCCTTCTTTTTCCATCAAAATAAAGAGATTATTTCTTCTGAAAATAAAGACAACACTAAAGGAAAAATAACATTGCCATGCTGGACTTTTGTATCTGGAAATAAGCCTTCTTCATTTTAGCTTTTAGGGAGTCCTCTGTATGAGCCTAATGACTGATTCTGTGCTTTTCATACTAAAGTGCCTTGCCTGTCAGGAAGCTTTACTCAAATGTAAAGGATTTCCAATAATATTCTTTTAAAATTATTCATGGTCAACCAAATATTATCTTCAAAAAATAAAATTAGCAATGTATAAAGCAAAAAAACCTAACATCATGTGAAACAAATTTTTCAATCAGAAGAGACTTTAAACAGATGTCTCATATTCTCAAGATAAATGAAAATATATTGCCTCAATAAAGCAGGAACAGAATAATTATTTTAGAAATCAGAGCGAGAAAGAGTTCTGGGAAATGAATATGTTGGCATAATTTTTTTATAAATTATAGTGTAGAATAAAGATTGAATAAATCATTGAAAATAGAACAGCAACAAAGAAGAGCTGGACTGTAATTTGACCAGTGAAAGTTTCTAAAAGAGAAAATGGAGATCAATTATCAGAAAAGTAATAGAAGAAAATCTCTAGTGCAAAAGGATACAACTTTCCAGATTGTAATAAATATGTGACGGGTGGGAGCGAAGTTATGGGGGGGGAAAGCCATTGTAATCCATAAACTGTACTTTGGAAATTTATATTTACTAAATGAAAGTCAAAAAAAAAAAAAGTACGTGTGTGGAGGCAGAGGGAGTTGGGTAAGAGGAGGATGGGCGGAATGAGCCCAATGCAATAATAAAGACCCATGACCTATTCATACTGTGAAATTTCACAATAACAGGAGGGGACATCTTAAAAGCTCTTAGGGTGGAAGAAAAGGGGAAAAACAGATAACCTGTAAAGGAATGAGAGTCAGATGAGCATAACTGGAATGTAAACTCCTAAAAAGGCAGAAAATTAAAAAAAAAATAGATACAGAGGGAACGCCAATCTGCTAGAGAATGGGGGCTGAGAACACAATCCAGATCTCTTATGTGGGTGGCAGGAGCCCACTTAGTTGAGCTGTCACCACTGTCTCCTGAGTGTGCCTTAGCTAGACTCAGGCAGACATTATTTTGGTGTTCATGTATGCCTTGCTTTCCAATTTTTTTCAGATCCTGAGATCAGAAAGGAAGAATATTCAATAATTCAGTAGTTGTTCAATGAATATTTATTGTTGAGAAGATACTGTATGTACTAATTTGAATTTTTTCTTTACCAAGTAGCCTAAATATTTTCCTTGAACACAGACTTTTTTTTTTATTTGACAGATAGAGTTAGCCAGTGAGAGAGAGAGACAGAGAGAAAGGTCTTCCTTCCGTTGGTTCACCCCCCAAATGGCTGCTATGGCCAGCGCTGCGCCAACACAAAGCCAGGAGCCAGTTGCTTCCTCTTGGTCTCCCACCTGGGTGCAGACGCCCAAGCACTTGGGCCATCCTCCACTGCCCTCTCAGGCCACAGCAGAGAGCTGGACTGGAAGAGAAGCAACTGGAACTAGAACCCAGCGCCCATATAGGATGCGGGCGCCGCAGGTGAAGCATTAGCCAAGTGAGCCATGGCACTGGCCCCGAACACAGACATTTTTGTAAACAGTTCCAGCAATTTGTGATACTGTGCTTTTTATGATTTTTATTGTTCTTTTTTTGTTTTTAAGTTAGAAGAAGGAAAGGAGGAAGGGTAGGAGGGAGGAAGGAGAGAAAAGAGAAAAGAAAGCTCCTATCCATTGCTTCACTCCCTAAATGTGCCAAAGCCCTGCGCTTGACCAGGCTGAATCTGGGAGCTGGGGACTCAATCAGATCTCCTGTGTGAATGGTGGGGACCCAGCTTTTTGGGTCACTGCCTGCTGCCTCTCATGGTGCACATTAGTAGGAAGTTTGAATTGGAAACTACTGGGACTGAAACCCAGGCAATCCAATACGGGATGTAGGCATCACTGAATTTGATGCCTGCCCCGTGATACTTTTCTTAATTTGTTAATGATTGGACATTTAAATTGCTTTCATTTGTTGTTGTTGTTGTTTTTTTTTTTAAATTGCACTTTGCTGGTTAAGTATGTGTGTGTGATTTCCCCCCTGTTGTCATTTTCTTGGAATTCAGAAATGAATGTATTGGATCAAAGGTTAAAACTATAATTGAACTCTTCATGTATCTTACAACTTTTTTTTTCCCCTAAGAAACTATGGATCTTTAACTGATAGCAGCTCTGGTAGCATTGGCTAATACTGTTTTGAAAAATATTGTTTTGATCATTTGATAGCTTGAGGTTGAATAATTTTATGTGTAATTTGAATTGCCTGTTTGGGAAGTTACTATGTATCTATCCCATTAACTTTTAACTTCATATTTTCCTTATAAGTATTTATGTGTTAAAAATTGTAACCATTTTCTGTCATGTTTACAACTGTGTGTCATCAGATGTTTTTCTTTTAATTTTTTAAAATATACTTCAGTTGTATATTTTTGTAGTGGATCTTAGCTTTTTTGGTTTTTGTTAGCAGGTTCTTTATCACCACCACCACCTCTATCCTTCACCAAAGAAAAAAAAGCTAGATTAAAAAAACTGACAGTTTGATCATTATTGTCCTTTTCAAATTCACCGTTTGTGTTTATTGTGCTTCTTTTTTTCTTTAGATTTATCTGAAAGGCAGAGTCATGGGGGAGAGACACACACACACACACACACAGGGAGAGGGGAAGGGGGAGAGAGATTGATTGATTGATTCTCCATCTACTGGTTTACTCCCCAAATGAGTGCAATTACCAGGGCTGGGCCAGGCACACAGGGGCCTAAGCACTTGGAACATCTTCCACTGCTTTCCAGGAAATAGTTGCTTCCTGGCTTTGAGCTGTTGCAGATAGGTGGGGGGTGAACTAGCAGAAGGAAGATTTCTGTCTCTTTGCATTTCAAATAAAATGAAAATAAACAGACAAAAATAAAAAAGTAAGCTATATATTTTGCTTTTAGTATTTTTAATTGTAATTAACTGTAGAACTCTGTTTTCATGACTATATGATAATCTTGCTTCCCCTTCCTTAATTGTAGGGAATAAAGCTTATCTTCTGTTAATGTGAATTGCAGACTACAGACATGCCGTGGAGAAGACTGTGAAAATGCTCTTCATTGTTGGGAATTTGTGATATGTTAATAGAGACCATTTTTCAAAAGAATGGGGGAAAGAGCAGGAAGTCCAGATACTGATCAAGAAAGAAAGGCAGGCAAACACCATTCCTCCTATTATTCATCTGATTTTGGAACTACACCACAGTCTTCTTGCCAGTCATCACCAGTCAATGCTTCTTCACCTGCGAGCATTAGGGGGAAGAGTCCTAAAAGACAGATTTCAGATAGCCAAGTGCATCAACAAGGTATGTATTCTCTAAAAGAATCCAGTGGACATACAAGACTCATCTTGAGTATGTAAGGAAAATATGTGTGTGTGAAACTGTTATACTGATTATTACATACATGAAAGCAGGCTGACTTGCATTTTGAATAGGATATTTGTATAAATATATATGTGTTGCTTATGGTGCAGTGTTACCATTTGTTATATTCAAAGTCATACAATATATAGAAGAAGGTAACAGAGTTAAGGCTTTATTTTCTCTTCTTCCTAAATAAATGCTTGTCTTAATGTTTCTAAAGTACTGTAAAGCCCATACCAAACATTTATACTTGTATACCTAGGGTATTATTGATAAGGATCACTTTAGTTTTTCCTGTTTTCCGGAAGCAACTTAGGAGGCCACTTAGTTAGGGAGTCAGAACTTCGTAAAGCTTACCTTATTTGAGAAGAGAATTGAGAAGTTGTGCAAAACACTATCATCATCAACCAGAAAATTTCAGTAATTGTCTTTACACTAGCTTGTACTGTTCTGCTTTGCACTGTGTTTTGAATTAAAATATGTGATAATTTGTCTATTTTAGACCAAAGAACAGGAAGGAACTGATACCTTTCCTTAAATACCAAGTTAATTTGCAATCACCAGTATAGACTAAAACACAGAAAAAAAAAAATGTGAATGAAACAGCATCTTAAACACTCAAATTTGTGGATTTGCATGTTTGATGGCCTATTCTTCCTTTTGAATTGTTAACATTAAAAAAAAATAAAATTGGTGTTCTATCAGAATATGCATGTATAATGATAAAATTCAGTAACAGTTTCAGTTATACCTATTTGTGTATCTTACTCCTTTTCTTATTTTACTAGTAATCTAACTTTACCTTGATTTTTTTGATAGATGCATAGTTTATTTTTACTGCTTTTTAAAATGAGTCATATTTTTGGTGTTAAGTAGGAGATGAAAATGTCTTATCCAGTATCAGATTATCTTAATTCTTCTCATTCCAGTTGGCACCTGTATTTTCATCTCAATAGTTTAAAAAGCAACTATTAAAAATATAAAATCTATTTAAAATATAAAATATAACTGAAAGCTGGGAAATATTTTTGAACTCAGTTTACTGAACATTTTGTAGTCAAATTAAGAAATGCTAAAAATAAATGCTCAAAATTTTTTAAATGTCAAAAAGTTGGTTGTGGAAGCCCATTTGTATTCGATGAGATAATTGAAATAAACATTAGTGAAAAAATTTATCAAGATTCTTATTTAAGCTTAACTTTTCAAATATGCCAAGTGAGCATTTATCTGAAATCTTGTTTTTACACATAAACATCAGAAATTTGGCACAATTGATATCTAAATCATTTTTATATACAGTTTTCTGTCATTTCAAAACCTAAATATACATACCAGTGTAGCATACATAACAAAATTCTGTTAATTCAGTATGTTAGGAAAGAAAGAAAATTGAAATGATAGATACTTCAAATTTGAAATTAAAGAAATGCTGGGCAGTAGAAATCTAATTCAAATCGCAAGTGCAAGCCACACATGTAATTTTGTATTTTCTAATCATGTTACAAAAAGAAACGTGAAATTGGTTATAGTAATATACTTTATTTAACCCAACATATTCAAATACTAGAGTACCCAGAAAGTTTATGGAAAGATGGAATTAAAAGATAAATTTATTTTGATGTAAATTTTTTTTGAAATCTGGGCATAGTTTTTCATAATACATTTTTCCATGAACTTTTTGAAGACCCTGTTTATTATCATTTATGCATTTAGTAAAAAGCATTATGAAAGCCTTTTGCATTTTTAAACAATTTTATTTATTTGAAAGAAAGGGCTTGCATCTGCTGATTCATTCCCCAAATGCCTGCCGTGGTCCCAGACAGAGGCCAAAACTGGGAGTTGGCACATAATTCAGGTCTCCTGTGTGACACACAGGAAGCCAGTTAACTTGAGTCATCACCACAGCTTCCCAAGGTCTGCATTAGCAGGATGCTAAAGTCAGGAGCCAGAGCTGGATATGTGATTATCTTAACTGGTGTCTTAAGCACTAAACACCCAATGTATCCTTCCACCAATTTTTTTTTATAAGTGTTCAACATTCTATTTGTATCTCCCAGTTATAACATATCTCAATTTGGATTATGCTCATTTCAAATTTTGCGGTAGCCACATGTAGTTAGTGGCTTCCATATTAGAGAGTATAGTTTCAAAGAGCCAATTAGGTATTCCCTCATTTCTTTTAATTACCACTTTTTTCATGAATTCAGGCATTCATAGAGCTGGAATTCTGAGTCTGTACACATTAAAAATAGTTTTCCAGAAAATCTTCCATTTTTTAATGATACTTTATTTGGTTAAATTGTAAAAATTACATGTCCTTTACTAGTTTACATAATAGAATCAAGTATCCATGGCTGGCAAAATGGAGCAGGAAAGGTTGGATCTTCTAGTTTTTCCTCATAATTTTTTTTAAACTTTTATTTAGTAAATGTAAATTTCCAAAGTATAGCTTATGGATTACAATGGCTTTTCCCCCCCATAACTTCCCTCCCACCAGCAACCCTCCCAACTCCCACTCCCTCTCCCATTCCATTCACATCAAGATTCATTTTCAATTATCTTTATATACAGAAGATCAATTTAGTATAA
Source organism: Oryctolagus cuniculus (assembly GCF_964237555.1). NCBI lineage: Eukaryota > Metazoa > Chordata > Mammalia > Lagomorpha > Leporidae > Oryctolagus > Oryctolagus cuniculus. The sequence goes on from NC_091436.1 coordinate 92,997,820, forward strand.
ATTAAGTAAAGATTTTGACAGTTTGCACCCACACAGAACATAAAGTATAAAATACTGTTTGAGTACTAGTTATAGCATTAATTCATACTGAACAACACGTTAAGGACAGAGATCCTACACGAGGAGTAAGTACACAGTGACTGCTGTTGTTGACTTAACAGATTGACACTCTCATTTATGGCGTTAGTAATCTCCCTAGGCTCTTGTCATGAGTTGCCAAGGCTATGGAAGCCTTTTGAGTTCACCGACTCTGATCATATTTAGGCAAGGTGATAGTCAAAGTGGAAGTTAAAAAAAGGGAGAGAACGATCCAACATGGGAAGCGGGATATGCAGCAGACTCATAGAATGGCAGATGTCCTAAACAGCACTCTGGCCTCAGAATCAGCCCTTAAGGCATTCGGATCTGACTGAAGAGCCTATGAGAGTATTTTAGGCATGGAAAGCCAAGACTCTCTGGCAAAAACAAACAAACAAACAAACACCTAAATGAAAGATCTCTGCGAGTGAGATACCTTTCCTCATAATTTTTTTAAACTCTGGAATGCATTTCCTTCTTTAAAAAAGTGCAGACACCTTGTAAATTAAAATTCATTATTATAAACTGGCAGTCTTTCAGGTGCTGCTTTTAAAGAGTGAATATTCGAATATTGAACTTAAGTTTGATGAATTTTTGGTAAAAGTAAAAACAAATTTTTGAGAAATATATATGTACTTTAAAGATTTCATATGCTTATCATTTAAAGATGTGATTTTTTATCTTGCTCTCAATTTATATCAGATATTTATTACTTGAACATTACACAAAAGAAATCCCCTGAGAAAGTCTGTAGAAATACAACTGTACTGCTTTTTCTATTCAGTCACTGATAAATGGGTTGTGAGTTCTTATTACTAACAGAAACTTGTAGAAGTTTTTCTTTTTTTCTTTTGACAGGCAGAGTTAGAGAGACAGAGAGGAAGGTTTTTCTTCCGTTGGTTCACTCCCCAAGTGGCTGCTATGCGCCGATCCGAAGCCAGGAGCCAGAAGCTTCCTTCTGGTCTCCCATGCGGGTGCAGGGCCCAAGCACTTGGGCCATCCTCCACTGCCCTCCCAGGCCACAGCAGAGAGCTGGACTGAAAGAGGAGCAACTGGGACTAGAACCGGGGTGCTGGTGCCACAGGTGGAGGATTAGCCAAATGAGCTGTGGCGCCAGCCAGAAGTTTTTCTTTTTCGTACATAATTCATTTAACTTTCTTAACAGCCCAGTTATGTAGGCAGCGTTATCCTTGTACTATGGATTGGGAAAATAGATGTGGAAAGATTTAGTTGAATTGCCCAAGGAATAATAAGTTGTAATTCTGAGTTCCAAGTCTTGTCACAGTACAATACACTGTTATTTGTTTCCTGGAATAAAGAAAAAGAGTTGTAATTAGCTTAAAGGAAATATACATTTTCATGTTTCCAAAAAGTGTTCTAAAATATATCGGCACACATGACTCCAGTATTACAATGTTTTGTGCCATATATGTTGTGCACCATGATAATGCCGTTGATGCCCAAATTTGAATTCTGACTTGCTATCTTATTAAGTTAAAAATGGCTAAAGGCTTATCTTACTATCTTTTAAAGCAATGTAAGGGCCGGCGCTTCGGCTCACTAGGCTAATCCTCCGCCTTGCGGCGCCGGTACACTGGGTTCTAGTCCCGGTCGGGGCGCCGGATTCTGTCCCGGTTGCCCCTCTTCCAGGCCAGCTCTCTGCTGTGGCCAGGGAGTGCAGTGGAGGATGGCCCAAGTGCTTGGGCCCTGCACGCCATGGGAGACCAGGAGAAGCACCTGGCTCCTGCTTTTGGATCAACACGGTGCACCGGCCGCGGCGGCCATTGGAGGGTGAACCAACAGCAAAGGAAGACCTTTCTCTCTCTGTCTCTCTCTCTCTCACTGTCCACTCTGCCTGTCAAAAAAAAAAAAAAAAAAAAAAAAAAAAAAAAAAAAAAGCAATGTAAGATAATCCATATATACTGTTGGGATATCATTTTTGATGGATCAGAATATTCTTGATTTTTCTTAACAGATTACTAACCTTTCTTAGTAAACTCATAGTAAGAATGTTAAATAAAACCTAATATTCAAGAATTATAAAATCCTTTTTTAAGGCCAAAAGTGAAGAATATTGTAAGCCCTCTTGCATTGGCATAAATAATACTATATTATGTACAGCTTTTACTTTACGTTATTACTATTTCTTTTTCAGCCCCTATGAAACGAAGCCCTAAGGGTGTACCAAACAGAAAGGGAGTCCGAGTAGGATTTCGTTCTCAGAGCCTCAATAGAGAGCCAGTTCGGAAAGATCCCGATCTTGTTACAAAACGGATACTTTCTAACAGACTGCTAAAAATCAATGAGTTGCAGAATGAAATATCTGAACTTCAGGTCAAGTTAACCGAACTGCTGAAAGAAAATAAGACTTTAAAAAGGCTTCAGTACAGACAAGAGAAAGCCCTGAATAAGTTTGAAGATACAGAAAATGAAATCTCACAACTTATAGTTCGTCATAACAATGAAATTACATCACTCAAAGAACGCTTAAGAAAGTCTCAGGAGAAAGAACGGGCAACTGAGAAGAGAATGAAAGATACAGAAGGTGAACTAGTTAGGACAAAATTTTCCTTAGAGAAACTGAAAAAGATCTCTGAAGCTAGACATCTACCTGAACGAGATGATTTGTCAAAGAAACTAGTTTCAGCAGAGTTAAAATTAGATGACACTGAGAGAAGAATTAAGGTAAAATTTGTACAGCTTCTGCTGGTGCTGTTGGGGTGTTTCTCATTGGACATTTGAAATGCTTTGTTTATTAAGCCACTTATTGAAGTTTGGCATTTGCTTAGAAATGAAAACTTAGTAATGTTATCTTTCTGACTAAGAGATTAGGGGATATTTAAGATCATGTATTTAAGAGCAAGATGGGAAAGACTGTGGCTGTTACAGATCCACAGGTTGATGGATGAGTATTTAACTTAATGGATCTTGGTCATTTTGGGAAAATATTCTATTTTTAATCTGTTTGTTTCTTTAAAGTTGAAAATGATGCTATAATAGCCATGGTATATAAAACTGAAGTTTTGAGGCCAAGGCCATGTGAATGAGGCTTTCTTACTTTATTTCTTTGTACACTCTGTGAAAGACTAATTACAGTACATCTTTTGGGGCAGGATGTGCCCCTACTCCTCAAAATAAGAACCAGTGGGAGGGTAGATGGGAGAATATTGAGTAACTAGTCTGAGAATATAGCATATCTTGTTTTTTTTTTTTAAAGGTCTATATATATATTTGAAAGGCAGAGTTACAGAGAGGCAGAGGTAGAAAGAAAGTGGTGTCTTCCATCTTCTGGTTCATTCCCCAAGTGGCTACAATGGCCGGAGCTGGGCCGATCTGAAGCCAGGGGCTTATTCCTTGTCTCCAACTTGGGTGCAGGGGCCCAAGGACTTGGGCTATCTTCTGCTGGTTTCCCAGGCCATAGCAGAGAGCTGGATCAGAAGTGGAGCAGCTGGAACTCAAACCGGCATCCACGTGGGATGTTGGCACTGCAGGTGGTAGCTTTACCCACAAACGCCTCAGCACTGGTTACCAGCAGATATTTTTAAAAATATTTCTTGTATAGAGTTAGAGGAAAAAAGTTTATTCAGGGAACGTGTATTATATGTCTTCTGCTATATATGTTTGAAACAGAAGCCCTGAATCAAGTTTTTTGCTTAGAATTGACAAGTAATTTGGAAAGCAGATGTAGGAAAAAAAATATGAGAATAATGCCTCCTGTGGAAACTCTTTGAGCAAAGGAAACTCTGATGTATAAATTAGGGTTCTAGAGTATATTAATTAGGTGGATTTTTTTCATTTTTAAATTTATTTTCACTTTGTTTGAAAGGCAGAGGGACAGAGACAGAATCCTCATCCACTTGTTTACTTCCCAAATGCCTGCCAACAGACAGAGCTGGGCCAGGCCAAAGCTTGGAGTCCTATGTCTCAGTCCAATTCTTGTGTGGGTTGCAGAGACCCAGGTACTGGAGCCATCATCTGCTGCCTTCCAGAGTATATATTAGTAAGACGCTAGATCTGAAGCAGAAGAGCCAGGACTTGCACTCCTAATTAATCAGTATGATATATAACTGGATGTGCGTAAAACAGGGAGAACATGAAATTGCAAGTGCAAACACACATCTACGTACTTATGTACTATATTTCTACCTTTTTTTTTTAAAGCTTACTTTAATTATTTGAAAGGCAGAGTGACATAGAGAAAGAGGGAGATAGGGATCTTCTATCCACTGATTTACTTTCCAGATAGCCACAAAGGCCAGGACTGGCTAGGCTGAAGCTGTGAGCCTGGAACTCCCATCAGTGTCATCCACATGGGTAGCAAAAGCCCAAGTACTTGGGCCATCTTCCACTGCTTTCCAAGGCACTTCAGTAGAGTAGGATTAGAAGCAGGGCAACTGGGACTCGAACCTGCACAATGATATGGGATGCCGGCATTGCAAATGGCTTAACCCACTGTGCCACAGTGCCAGCCCCAGCATTTCTGTCTTACAGCCAATTGTGAAGGCTGTTGACAAATGGTGGGGGAAAGAAGAGAATGAAGATAACATGGCATGTATTCATAACTCTGTGGATTCAGAGTTATAGATCAAGATAAATTATATGAATTCTCTCCTGAGAGCATCTGTAATGATAAGTCTTTCACATAATTGTATAGTATCATCAGGTTTTTTTTCACATTAAACTTTAAAAAGGTTTCAAAAATTTTATTTTGAATTCATTGTAGGTGGACATGCAACTTGAAGACAGTTACATAAAGGATCATATATCCCCTATTTTAATTTTATGTTTTTTAAGATTTATTTATTTGAGAGACAGTTACAGAGAGGCAGAGGCAGAGAGAGAAAGATCTTCTGTCTGCTGGTTCACGCCCCAAATGCGTGCAATGGACAGAGCTGTGCCGATCCAAATCCAGGAACCAGGAGCTTCTTCCTGGTCTCTCACACGAGTGCAGGGGCCCAGAACTTGAGCTGTCATCTACTGCTTTCTCAACCTGTAGAAGAGAGCTGGATTGGAAGTAGAGCAGCCGGGACTCAAACTGACACCCACATGGGATGCCAGCACTGCGGGCGACGGTTTTACCTGCTGCACCACAGTGCCGGCCCCTCTTTGTGGTTTTAATTCACATATTTGCAATGGCTAATGATATTGAGCATCTTAAATATACTTAGTCACTATCTGTAGAACTGTTCATTCTGTTCATGTTTTATGCTTCATTTTCTGCATGGATTATTTGTGCATTTTTTGTTGTTGAGAGTTCTTTATATAGTCTTGATATTAAAGTCTTTTGTCAGGTATGTGGCTTACAAATATTTTTTCTTAGTCTCTAGTTTGTCCTGTCGTCCTCCTTTCAGGCTCTTTCAGAGGAAAAATTTTAAACTTTGTTGTGGTCCAGCATATCAAATTTTTCTTTTATTGATTTTGCTTTTATGTCAAGTCTAACAACTCTTGGCCTATCCTTATTGCCCTTTGCCTCAAATACTTTCTGAGACTGTGCTCTTTCCAAAAGTTTTTTTCCTGGCCGTATTGAGATATAGCCAACAAATAAAGATTATATATATTTAAAGGTTTACAAGTTGATGTTTAGTAAACAATTCATGGTTTTCTGTTTTATACTTTATGTTCATGACTCATTTTCAGGTGATATTTGTATGGAGTTTGAAGCTTAGGATGAGTTTCTTCCCTTCCTCCCTCGCTCTGTCCTTCCCTCTCCTCCTCCCCACCCCCGTCCTTCCTTTGCCTGTGGATGCCCAGTCACTCCAGCACCATTTGCTGGAAATGCTCTTTCCTCCACTGAATCACTTTGGCATCTTTGTCAAAAATCATTTGGGCATATTTTTTGTGGATTTATTTTTGGATTTGTTTCTCTCTCTCTCTCTTTCTCTGTGTGTGTGTGTGTATATTTGTACCTGTACTTTTTTTTCCCCAGAAACATTTTATTTAAGGAATACAAACTTTGTTCTTTTCATAAATACAACTTTAGGAATATAGTGATTCCTCCCACCGTACCCACCCTCCCACCCACACTCCCACCCCTCTTCTTCCTCCCTCTCCTATTCCCATTCTTAGTTTTTACTAAGATCTATTTTCAGTTAACTTTATACACATACAAATTGTATGAAAAAAAAAAAAAACCAAACTGTTCAACAGTCCAGACAAAGGCTGTTCAAAGTCATTGTATCTGCTGCTTTCCCAGGCCATAGTAGACATCTGGATTGGAAGTGGAGCAGCTGGGTCTCAAACTGACACCCATATGGGATGCTAGCACTGCAGGCGGCAGCTTTACTTGCTACACTGAAGCACCAGCCGCTTTTTCTTTGATTCTAAATGACTCTATTTCTTGCTGCATTAGAAGATTACTTTTGAATTTTTATTTTCATGTTTTAGAGCTTATTGTTGTAAAAATTATTTTCACAAGGTATTATGAACTGCTTTATGCACACAAAGAAATGATTTGGTTTTAGAAATTTACTCATTTGTTAGGAGTTTTGAGTTTATAAACTCAGTGCTTTGATTGGTAGATCTCAATGGTTTCATTGCCTCTGTGATTCAAACTATATGTTACAAACTGCCATGTCTTTATCCATACTGTCACTTGAGCTGTCAAGCCATACTTGCTGTCTTTTGAATGGGGTAGTGCCTGTATCCTAGCTGAGGATAATTATTATCCATTTATCAGCTTACCTTTCATACTGCTTAAAGCCTTTGGCTTTTGTCCAACTCATAATCTCAGTAATCAATATAGAATTTTTGAAAGAATATTTTCATTTATTTGAAAGGCAGACAAGACAAAGATGGAGACACAGACAGTTTTTCCATTGCTGATTAACTTCCTAAATGCTAGGAACAGAGAGAGATGGGCAAGGCTGAAGCCAGGAGCCTGGAACTCAGTCTGGGCTCCCCATCCATGGCAGGAATTGCAAGTACTGGAGCCATCACCTGCTGCCTCCCAAGATGTACATTAGAAGCAGAATAGGAAACAGAGCTGAGACTCAGTCCAGGCTCTTGGATATGGGATGTAGTTGTTTCAAAGGATTCCCTAACTACTGTGACAAACACTCACCTCCTAACTTCAGAATTTGAAATATTCACTAGCCAATTTCTAATTTTCATATGAAATTTAGCTTTTGTTTTTGTGTCTCATTCCAGTTTTCAAATGTCATTCACCATTAAGTTAATATTTATTCTTCTAACTCAGGATTATAGTGAGTGAGACTTACTGGATAAGGAAGAAAGCTAAGAGTATGATTGAGGTGTTCCATTTTGCAAATTAACTAAAACCCAAGAAAGACCTGGATATCCCTTGACATAGCAGTAAGATCCTAGTAGTGCTGTGTTTAACTTTTGTGCTGTTCCTTTCTATAGATAGCTGTCTGTATGCTGTTGGCTTTTGGTTTTTCTTTTTGCTTAGCCTTTTAAGTCTGTCCTTAGCTGGAACTGTGACAGGTGGCTTTGTTTATAGCTTATCTCATTCCAGGAAGGATTTAAGGCTACAACTTTTTTTTTCTCTTGTTAGTTGTGCTTCCTTCTTAAGGGAATGAAGCATTCTTTAAGGGTACTTACAACTAGTTGAACCGGGGAAAACTGTCCATCTACACAAAACTGTATGTTGGGTGCAGGCTTTTTGTTGGTTGACAAAAATGACAATACATAGAATTTCAGCAGTTTAGGAATAGTAGTTTAGAAATAGATATGTGATAAAAAGACTGATAAGTCGAAAATATCAGTAGAGACACCACTGAAACAGTTCTGTCTTCCTTCAGAAATCAGCCCACCTTGTGTGATATGGATTGCTCTGATTCTGAGCTGTGTAACAGGGCTGGAGGACTGCTTGATGGGGTAAAACTTACTGAGTCTGTACAAATGGCAGAAAGCTAAATTAGACTACTATTTTAATTAGACTATATTTTATCCCTTATTTAGAATTGAATTTGTATCTTTACTTTGTCTTTTATGTAATGAATTTGTTGAGTAGCATCCTGTCAAAGTAGCAGCAATGTAGGTAGTTAGCCTAGTGGTAGATCATTTGGATTGGATTCACACCTCTGATTGCTGACTACAACTTCCTGCCAATGCAAACCTGGGGAGGCAGTGGTGATGTTTTCAAGTAATTGGGTTTCCATCAGCCATGTGGTAGACCTATGTTACATTCCAGCATCTAGTTTTGGCCCAGGCTAAGCCCCTGCCATTGCCGGCCTTTGGGGAGTATACATATGGATGGGATCTCTTTTTCTGTCACTCAAATAAATAAGTAAATAGAATTAAGGTAGTGGCCCTATTTTATTTATTTTAATACAGTGGTAACACATTAATATTTGAAATTTAAATAAACTGCAACATGTGCAAAGTCTAACTCTTATAACAAAAAAAAAAAAAAAAAAAGAAAAAAGAAAACCCTCTCATTTGGTAGTCACAGAAGGCAGTGGTTTTCAAATTTTTGCTCTTAGGATGCTTTTATACCTCATAAAAATAATTGATGACCCTTCCCTTCTAAAGCTTTTATTTATGTGGATCTGTTGGTGTTTACTACATTAGAAATTAAAGTTGAGAAGATTTAAAAATATTTCTTAATTCACGTAACTGATAAACTCATTACATGTTATAAAATCTTAATGAAAAATACCTAATTTTTAAACTAAAAGGGTAAAAGTGGCATCATTTTGTATATTTGCAAATTTAATGTGTGGCTTTATAAGGGACAGCTGGGTCTTCATAGCTGCTTTTGTATTCTGTCTCTTATAATTTTTTTGTAGTTGATAAATGTACAGAAAATACAGCCTCACACAGATGCTTGCATTGGTTAAAAAATGGAGAGTACTGTAATAGCCTTTTCAGATAATTATTATTTGATGATACATTAAAACTTTTTTTTATAAATATAAATTTTGAAAGTACAATTTTTGGATTATAGCGGCTTTCCCCCCCCATAACTTCCCTCCCACCTGCAACCATCCCATCTCCCACTCCTCCCATCCCATTTCTCATCAAGATTCATTTTCAATTATCTTTATATACAGAAGATCAACCTAGTATGTACTAAGTAAAGGTTTCAACAGTTTGCACCCACACAGACACACAAAGTATAAAGTACTGTTTGAGTAGTAGTTTTACCGTTAATTCGCATAGTACAAAACACCAAGGACAGAGATCCTACATGGGGAGTAGGTGCACAGTGACTCCCATTGTTGATTTAACAATTGACACTCTTATTTATTATGTCAGTAATCACCGAGGCTCTTGTCATGAGCTGCCAAGGCTATGGAAGGCTATGGAAACTTCTTGAGTTCACAGACTCCGATCTCATTTAGGCAAGGCCATAGTCAAAGTGGAAGTTCTCTCCTCCCTTCAGAGAAAGGTACCTCCTTCTTTGATGCCCAGTTCTTTCTGCTGGGATCTCATTCACACAGATCTTCATTTAGGTTTGTTTTTTTTTTTTTTTTTTTTTTTTTTTTTTTGCCACAGTGTCTTGGCTTTCCATGGCTGAGAAACTCTCATGTGCTTTTTAGCCAGATCCGAATGCCTTAAGGGCTGATTCTGAGGCCAGAGTGCTGTTTAGGGCATCTGCCATTCTATGAGTTTGCTGTGTATCGTGCTTCCCATGTTGGATCGTTCTCTCCTTTTTAATTCTATCAGTTATTATTAGCAGACATTAGTCTTATTTATGTGATCCCTTTGATACTTAATCCTATCATTATGATCAATTATGAACTTAAACTGATCACTTTGACTAGTAAGATGGCTTTGGTACATGCCACCTTGATGGGATTGATTTTGAATCCCCTGGCATGTTTCTAGCTCCTCCATTTGGGGTTAGTCTGAGTGAGCATGTGCCAAACTGTCTATCTCCTCCCTCTCTTATTCCCACTCTTAACATTTAACAGGGATCACTTTTCAGTTAAATTTAAACACCTAAGAATAATTGTGTGTTAATTAAAGAGTTCAACCAGTGGTATTGAGTAGAACAAAAATAATACTAAAAGGAATAAAATAGTAAATTGTTCCTCGACAGTCATGGCAAGGGCTGATCAAGTCATTGTTTCTCATAGTATCCATTTTACTTCTACAGGTTTCCTTTTAGGTGCTCAGTTAGTTGTCACAGATCAGGGAGAACATAAATTTGTCCCTTTGGGACTGGCTTATTTCACTCAGCATGATGTTTTCCAGATTCCTCCATGTTGTTGCAAATGACTGGATTTCATTTTTTTTTTTTTACTGCTGTATAGTATTCATAGAGTACATATTCCATAATTTCTTTATCCATTCTTCTGTTGATGGGCTTTTAGGTTGATTCCATGTCTTAGCTATTGGGAATTGAGCTGCAATAAACATTGAGGTGCAGATAGCTCTTTTATTTGCCAGTTTAATTTCCTAAGTACATTAAAACTTAACTGTGATGTTTCTTAAATGTGGAATATGAAACTGTTATCAATGAACTTTCTGTAGTTAGTCACACTAAAACCCATTGGTCTTTATTCTTGTTTGAGTGCACGCATCGGTCAGTTGAAAAATATGGGTTCATCGAGTTGTGCAGATTTTCCAAATGTTGAACTGGTCTCAGATACAGGCTGAAGGCAAATGTACCAAGCCTGTCCTAACCCCTCCTAAGACTTACAGTTGGGGCTGTATTTCTGACCAAGAATACAGTAGATTAATCATAGCTGTTACTAACAGTGTGTCATAAAGCAAATATCATGAATTGTTACTATCGTAAGAACCTGTAATCGTGAAATGGGAAATTATCTTCTAAGATTTATGAAAAGATCATAAATCTCATAGTGCACACATAACTAAAAGGACTTCAGCAAACTTGAGGATACAATTTTAGTACATAAAAATCCAATTCTCTTTAATGTCAGATTGGCACAGAGTAAATTGCTTTGTTAGACATAATGGAAACTGTCAAGAATTTATCTCCTTTTTTATAAATTTCTGAAGATTTTGAGAGCAGTTTGAATATCATAGAGCTAGTTTGAATAGATTTCTTTCTCTTTTGATAGATTTTCCTATAAGAAACTAATATTCACATTTTAATGACCCAGGCCTGCCCTCAAGTAGGTATTTAAGTGTTTCTTCTTGATAAAATAATATTGTTCTTCACCGCAAACTCTTTTCAAAGGAAAGAATTGATGCAGCAATCTCTTCCTTTTGCTCTTCTAGTTGGTTCAGAGCTGGAATGGGACTCTGGTCTGGGTCTCGCACATCCGTTTTCTCTCACCTTTCCCTGCCATGCTTTACTCCAGTAACTAGGTCTCTGCTCTACAAGTTTTTCTGCCCTTTCATCCCTGAGAAACAGATCCAGAAGCGCTGTCTTTGCCTCACCTAGCTATTCTGTGTTATTTTATTTTATTTATTTTTTGACAGGCAGAGTGGACAGTGAGAGAGAGAGACAGAGAGAAAGGTCTTCCTTTGCCATTGGTTCACCCTCCAATGGCCACCGCGGCTAGTGTGCTGCGGCCGGCGCACCGTGCTGATCCGATGGCAGGAGCCAGGTGCTTCTCCTGGTCTCCCATGGGGTGCAGGGCCCAAGCACTTGGGCCATCCTCCACTGTACTCCCTGGCCACAGCAGAGAGCTGGCCTGGAAGAAGGGCAACCGGGACAGAATCCGGCACCCCGACCGGGACTAGAACTCAGTGTACTGGCGCTGCTAGGCGGAGGATTAGCCTATTGAGCTGCAGCGCCGGCCAATTCTGTGTTATTTCTAACAATTAAAGCTAATTATGATAGCTAAGGGAGGTCACACCCTAAGTTTAGCTTTGTTCCTATTCTGCTCTTTGTGCAGTTCTCTTAATCCTGAGATTTCAGTTGCTTCATTTGAGGAATTGAATGTAATAATTTCTGAGATGCTTTTCAGTGCTGAATTCTGATGAGTCCAAATTCACACTTCTAAGCATTCCATGTTCATCCTCTCGCACCCCATTAAGTCCTTATTATGTCTGTTACTGAATGGTAGAGAGTTGAAAAATTCCTAGTGTTGAAAAAGTAATTGCTTGTAAAATAAATATAATTCATTGCCATCCTACTTATTTTTAATTGTATAATTGAAGTATTGGTTAGATTTTATTTATATATATTTTCTCATTTCTGGAGGGAAAAGATTTACAGTGAAACTATGAAATTTATGATTGAAGGGTAGAGTTTGAGAATCATTAGAGAATGAATTTTGTGTACTTTTAAGAAATTCCAATTTAAAAGCAATTTTTTCTTAATATTTCAAATAATTTTTGTTGAAAAATAGGAGACAGTAACAAATGGCTTAAAATTTCAAATAATATAGCAAAGTATACAATGTTATGCTTGTAGGTACCTTCCTGAGAAATGGCCAGTGTTAAGATTTTGCAACCTTTTATCTGTATATTAATGCCCTTTTTTCATCCTCCTAACACAGATGGGAGTAACATATACACTGCTCAATTTACTTTTTCACTGTGTATATGTATCATATACACACACATATATGTATTCGCATGCACTCAAATCACTCCCATGTGTTTTAAAGACTGCACACGATTGTATAAATGTGTCACAATATGATGAAACCCTTCCTTTCTACCCATATCCATATTTCTTGTTTTGGAATAGTATAAGAGATACATGACATTAAGCTTAAGTCTTTGTACAAACTAGGTACTCACATGAATTGTTAGTATACTAATTTACTGATAGAAAATTCCTGAAAGAGGAAGCCCCTGGGTCAGTAAAGCATTTTAAAATGAGTTGTGGCTACTTGTTACTAAAAGATCTCTAAAGAATGTTACTGGATAATATTTTTTTAGTGTAGTGAAAATTTTCTATTTGGGAGAGAAAAAAAATATCTTGTGGTTCAAGTATTTAAATTTTTATGAAAGCATCTTTAATGTAGACACAGCAGGCTTTGCCAAATGAGTTGAGTCAGAAATTATTGTCTTAGAATTCAAGGCCAAAAGAACAGGTCATCAAAGAAGGAGGTACCTTTCTCTGAAGGGAGGAGAGAACCTCCACTTTGACTATGACCTTGTCTAAACAAGATAAGAGTCGGAGAACTCAGAGGGCTTCCATAGCCTTGGAAACTCATGACTGGAGCATAGGGAGATTACTGATGCCATAGACAGGAGTGTCAATTGGTAAAGTCAACAACAGGAGTCACTGTGCACTTACTCCTCATGTAGGATCTCTATTCTTAATGTGCTGTACATTGAGATTTAATGCTATAACGAGTACTCAAACAATATATTTCACTTTGTGTTTCTATGGGGGTGCAAACTGTTGAAATCCTTACTTAATGCATACTAAACTGATCCTCTGTAAAAAAAAAAAAAAAAAAAAAAAGAAATTATCAATTCCCAACTTGACTCTCACTGGGATTAAACATGACAATAGGTCTGCTCTGATTTCATCATCATTTAAAAAAAAATCATCTATTGATTTTCACTTTATGTTTCTGTGTGGGAGCAAACTGTTGAAATCCATACTTGATGTATACTAAGCTGATCTTCTGTATATTAAGATAATCAAAAATGAATCTTGATGTGAATGGAAGGGGAGAGGGAGTGGGAAAGGGGAGGGTTGTGGGTGGGAGGGACGGTATGGGGGGGAAGCCATTGTAATCCATAAGTCGTACTTTGGAAATTTATATGCATTAAATAAAAGTTTAAAAAAAAAAAAAAAAGAATTCAAGGCCAAATAAAAATGTATTTAGTTTATAGTTCAGTTGTTAACTAATACTCCTTAATCTAGTAAATTCCTAATGGAACTCAGATTTTATGTGCACAAACATATATACACATATAATATAAACAAACAAGATTCAAATTCTGCTTATGTACCCTGCTAGCTTTATGATGTGACATACCCCTTAGATTATCTGAGTCTTCGTTTCTGCTCTGTGAAACTTTGCAGGTGGTAATAAACAGTTTTAGAGATAGAGTTCATGAGTCTGGCTTTGTGCCTGGTACTTATCAGGCACTTAACATATGAATATATAAATTTTTTAAAAAAAGAGAGTAAGAGAAAAGTATATTAATTAAAGTAAAAACATCAGCATTTTATAGCATTCTAGAGTTAGAAAAGGACTATAGAAATGGTTTAGTACATTGCGTTTCATATAAAGCTCAGGGTTCTATTTTTTTTCCTTTTAAGGTGTAAAACTAGTGATTTGGTTTACTGGTTTTTCAGATGTTGACAGTTCTTCACAGGCAACCAGATAAAGAGGGAACTGTTCTGTAGTGGTGACTGGTGAGTCAAAAACTCACCTGCCCAGCAACCTGAAGCAAGCAGCATGTGAAACCCCCACCCTGCGCTGCCCATGAGAACCTCTGTAGTTTAGTCTAACTGGAACAGTTAACCCACTGATTTAACTGAGGCAGAGAGAAGGTATTTGCCTTCTTGTAGGTCACATAAACTTGTATAGGCCAATAAAACCAGATGTCTGGCATGAGAATTGCAGTTTTCTGTCTCCCATTCTGTTGTACTTGCTATTATTCTATTAACATTTTAGTAAAATATGTGAAAATTCATCAAATATTTAAAACCTGAGTAATAGAGTCCTCTTACAGCAGTATATTTTGTGTTTTTTTTTCATAATTTTAATGACATGAATTATGGTATTATGGCTGTTAGCATCTCATGATGATGAAATGATCTATAAACTGTAAAATATACAAATAGTTTTTTAAAAAACATCTTTCATATCATGCTAATTCTGTATATGAGATTTGTTGAGCAGGAAGCACTTTGAAACCTGTTTTATTTTTTATACTAATTGTATTATATACTGTGGAATAAGATCTAACTATGTAAGGCAACAAAAGTTTAGAATAAGGAAAGACTTGCAGATATCAGAAAAGGCAGCATTTTCCTCAAGTGCCCATGACAGCTGGGCCTGGGCTGGGGCCAAAGCTGGGCGTTGGGAGTACCATCCAGATCCTCCACGTGGGTAGCGAGAACTCGGTTACTTGAGTTACCACTGCTGCTTCTCAGGGTCTGCACTGGCACAACGCTGGGCCCAGGAGCCAATAATGAAGTCCAGATTCTCCAGTGTGGGACTAAAGTCCTCCCCTACAATTTTTTTTTTCTTTTCTAAGAAAAACAGATTTCATAGAGCAAGGATACTAAATATTTAGCATAGATTTATGATGTACACAAGGACGCATAACTATTGGATTACAGATTCGCTTCCATCTTGTCTAGCCCAAAGCAGAAGAAGAAATGAGTTAGTTCCTTCAGATGAATTGAACACATTCAGATGACTGAAGAACCTTGTAAATGTTACTTCTGAGTCTTTGTCAGTGTGTGTGAGAGTGTGCCTTAGATAGTTAAGAAGAGTTGGAGAAGTAAGAAAGTGGGAAAAGACAAGATATGCAGAAATTACTAGAAATTATCGATCAGTAAGCTAGATGCCAACCTCTGCCAATTTTTTAATATGTTACAGAAAATTTTGCTCATTCAGAACTATCCTTTTTAAATTATTTATTATTTAAAAGGTATTTATCTGTTTATTTGAAAGATGGGATACTCCCATGTGCTGGTTCATTTCCCAAATGCTTGTAACAGCTGGAGTGATACCAGTCCCAAGATTGAAGTCAGAAACTCAGTTCAGGTCTCCCATGTGCACAGCAGAGACCATTACCTCCTGCCTCTCAGGATGCACATTCATAGGGAGGTGGAATATGATGAAGAGCAAGGATGCAAACCCAGACATTGCAAAATGGGATGCAGGTGTTCCAACTGGTAGCTTAACCACTAGGCCAAGTGACCACCCCTTCATTACTTTTTGTCCTGTTAATATTGCTGCATTGGTATTGTATCTACCTATATTCTCCTGTTTATGTACACTATACACATCTATATTCTATACTGTTATGAGACCACATATATACACTATATAAATCTGCATTCTAGAACTATAGACTGTAATCTAGTAGATATAAAATATCTTGTAGATATAGGATAGAGTAAATACATTAACTCATTTTTAAAAAAGATTTTATTTATTTGACAGAGTTAGAGACAGAAAGAGGGAGAGATAGAGAGAAAGGGTTTCAATCTGCTGCTTCACTCCCCATATGGCCGCAATGGCTGGAGCCGAGCCGATCTGAAGCCAGGAGCTGGTAGCTTCTGGGTCTCCCATGTGGGTGAAGGGGCCCATGCACTTGGGCCATCTTCTGCTGCTTTCCCAGGTCTTAATAGAGGCTTAGATTGGAAGAGGAGCAACTGGGAACTGTGGCCTCCATATGGGATACTGGCGCCACAGGTGGAAGCTTAGCCTACTAAGCCATGGTGCCAGTCCCCTAATTTGTTTCTTAATGGAAAAATGTGGACTAGTTGGAAATAATGTTAGTAAGCTTTACAGTTGTATTCATAACTGTACCCAAAATGTATAAACAGCTGTCAATTTAGAGAAAGGTTTTATGGGTGTGTACTTTGACATGCCATCTTTAGGTGTTAGCCATTTTGGCATGTTTATCAGTGAATTTGGGCAGAATCCATAAAGGCACAAAGAAGTCTTTCTTGATTTTGTATTTGTAGTATTTGACACACTGTCTGGGACAGAATTAGGAGAGAGAGAGAGAGAAAGAGAGAGAAAGAGAGAAAAGGAGTTCTTATATTGATAAAGTCCAAGAAACTTTATTTCTTAATTACATAGGGTAATAATAAACATATGCTTAATGTTACATATACTGGGATGTTCACCATAGGAGAAATTGGAAGCACCTTAATGTTGAACAGCAAGTTTGGTTAAATGAGTTATGATGATAATCTGTAGTATTTTTCTGCTTTAAAAAGTTGTGATATTAAAGTATATTGATCAGGCCAGCATCCTATTCTGGAGCACTGATTTGAGTCCTGGTTGCTCTGCTTCTGTTCCAGCTCATTGCTAATGCACTGGGGAAAGCAGCAGGAGATGTCTCAAGTGGTTAGGCCCTTGCACCAATGTGGGACACCCAGTTGGACTTCCTGGGTCCTGACTTCTGTGTGGCCCAGACCTGGCTTGTTGTGGCTATTTGGGGAGGGAACCAGTGGATGGGTGATCTCTTACTCTTCTCTCTCTCTCAAATAACTAAAATAAAGAACTATATTATAGGCTTAGAAAAGCACTTATGATATTATTTATTTGGAAACATATAAAGTCTCCACTTTGGTATGCCAAAATATTGGCAGTGCTTATCCCAAGGCAGTGAGATTATAACTGCTTTTTAAATTTTATGATACTTTGAATATTTATTATACTTATAATATATCTTTATTCATAAAAACATTTTTTCATACAGAGGTTAGGAATGGTATCTGGACGACTTGCTATTTTAAAAGAAAATATTTTATCTTATTTTAAAGTTATTATTTATATGAAAAGCATGGTGACAGAAGAGAGAGACAGAGACAGATCTTCTGTCTGCTGGCTCAAGCCCCAAATATCTACAACAGCCAGAACTGGGCCAGGCCAAAGCCAGGAGCCAGCAATTCTATCTTGGTCTGTCACAAAGGTGGCAGGGACCTAAGTATTTCAGCCATCACCTGCAGCCTCTAGAGCCAACTGTATCAGAAGGTAGAAATAAGACTCACACCAGGCACTCTGAAATGGGATGCCAGTGTCCTAAGCCACAAAGCCCACCCTGAAGGAAAGGATCTTGGTTTAAATTCTTTCATATAACACATAGAATGTATTTGAAGACCATGATAATGGCTATTGTTTTTAGCTAGAGATGTTTTAGGAGGCATTCTCTGCACCTTGAATAGTGCTGTGTAATTTTAGCTGTCTCGATATCTAGTTACCTACCCTAGCCTCGCCTCATTGCCAAAAGCCTGTTTCCCCTCAGAACCATTGCCTGCCTTTTGCTCCTAACTTAAACAACTGTGTGTGCATCTGACAGATGCTAAAGAGTTTATTTACAATCATTATGAAAAACAAGGAAAGGAATAGTAAGGTATCTTATTAAATTGTTGGTAGTTTTATTTCCCAGTTTATGTTCATGGACACTAAGCCCAGTCTGATTTATATGTCTTGTACAGTACCACCAAAAATAACATTTTGACACTGCCAAGTGCTGTGTTTTACTGTTGGATTTTTCTAAAAATGCTCTTTTTAAAAAAATGTGTTTGTACACATAGGAACTATCAAAAAACCTTGAGCTAAGTACTAACAGTTTCCAGCGACAGCTGCTTGCCGAAAGGAAAAGGGCATTTGAGGCTCATGATGAAAATAAAGTTCTTCAAAAAGAGGTACAAAGACTGTATCACAAATTAAAGGTGAGCAGGTTCTTTTCAAATGTGTTCTTCCCTCTTTTAGATGTTAGATGAAAACCAAATAAAGATTATGAATGTGTATTTTTTTTAAGATTTCTTTCTTTCTTTCAAAGGCAGTTATGGAGTGGGGTGGGGTGGGATGGGGGGAGACAGAAAGGGATTCCCCTTCCATCTGCTGGTTCACTCCTCAAATAGCCCCAACACCCAGGGTCAGGCAGACAGAAGCCGTGAGTCAGGAACTCCATCCAGGGCCTCCATGTAAGTGGCGAGGCCTAAGCAGCTGGCCCATCTTCTGCTGCTTTACCAGGCACATTAGCAGGGAACTGGATCAAAAGTGAAGCAGCTGGTTCTTAAACTGGCGCTCTTATGAGATAGTGGCATTGCAGGTGGCAACTTAAGCCGCTGCACCACAGTACTGACTCTGAAAACCAAATATTTAAAACATTAATATGTATTCATATTTATAAGTTGGTATAATATAATTCCAAAATTTTAATAGTTGGCACTTGGAAAAGACCTGTAGATTTAATCAATGTAACACCATAAAGCACTGAATACATTCACAAGAATGATGTAACAGAAATAAATGATAAGATCTTAGAAGAAATTACGGGAACTACTGTTTTCTATATTGCATGTCCAAATAATCTCATGTTCTTCTGCAGGCTAACCCTGTGACTGAATATTTTTAAAATTTCAAATAATACCTTTCATTTCTCAGTGCTTAGAGGAGGTACTCAATTCAAAGTATTCATTTTTGTTAATCAGGTATAATTTTTTCTAGAAGTCATTCATTGCTGGGTTGAAATTTTGTGTATAATCGCACAAAACTGTGTATTCTCTCACAGTTTTCTCTTTGTTAATCAAATCTCAAAAAAAAATCTGTAGTCCTCTGATGAACAAGAACATCTCTGTTTAAGAGTGGTCTAATTTTTAACTCATCAGTAACTCAGAAAAAACAAGTATACACACACATACACCCACACACACAACTGCCTGAGCATCCATTGCTGGTTCACTCCCCAAATGTCTGCAACTGCCATGGGAGCCAGAAACTCAATCCACGTCTCTTACTCAATTCACATCTCTTACATGGGTGACAGGAACTCAGTTACTTGAGTCATCACCACGACCCTTCAGATTCTGTATTAGGAGGAAGGTGGAGCCGAGAGTTGAGCCCAGGCACTCAGATGTGGAAAGTGGATATTTCAACGGATGTGTTAACCACTAGGCTAAACATTTGCCCCCATGTTGGACACTGGAAAAATAATTGCTGTTCCCTAACCTAAAGATACTAGAGACATTGCTTTCTCTAGTTTGGTATTTAAAAGAGAAGCTTAACCAAGTATATTTCAATTTCATAAGGAAAATACAGGCTGAAAAAGTAAGGTTTTTTAAAATAAATTTGTTATTTCTATAAAGGGAATAAGTTTCATATATACAGTTTTAAAAGCATAATGATACTTCCTATCCTCCCTCATTCCCTTCCTTCCACCCACCCACCCACCTCCTTCCTTTCTTTTTCCTTTTAATTATCGCAATGGCATGCTTTATAATCACAAACTTAATACTCCACTAAATAAACAATTCAACAAGAAGTAAGTAAAAAGACCACTGTTCTTCAGAAGTATAGACAAGAGCTATAAACAACAATCAAATCTCAAGATGTTAATTTCACTCATAAACATTATATATATTTTTGTACTCTATATGTTAGTTACCTCAAATCAGAGAAAACTGAGATTCTGCTTCCTCAATTCTATTGGGTTTGTTTTTAGGAAAAAGAGAGAGAACTGGATATAAAAAACATATATTCTAATCGTCTGCCAAAGTCCTCTCCAAAGAAAGAAAAAGAACCTACATCAAGAAAAAGTGGTATGGTTGTTATTACTGCTGAAAAAAATGATAGGTTAGATATTGTTAATAATAAGATAATTCTGAAGTTCAAGGAAAGGAAGGGAAAGAACTTAATTGAAATATATTTAAATATTTTTTATAATTTACTTTCTTTTGGTTAAATTTTAAAAATCCTTCCAACTTTCTTTGTTTTTCTCCCATAAGGAGAGAGAGAGTTCATTAAAATTGTGCTTTTCTTAATGTTTTGAAATTTTAAAACTTTTATGAAGATTCATTCATAAACATACCCTAAAATAGAGAATACTATAATGAACTTTATCATCTATATATCACCTAGCTTTAACAGTTGCAACTTTTACTAATTTTATTTCAACTATTTTTTCTAGAATATTTTAAGAAAAAAATCCATGTCATTTCATTTCACTCAAATATTGTTATGTATAACTTTACTTTTGTTCTTTAACAAAATTATAATTTCCTTCTGTGATTTGCAAACATGTTAAAACATAAATTTTATAAAAGCTTATTAGCATTTACAGTCAAAATGGCCCACAGATTTAAAAAAAAAATCCTAGAAGCAATAATATTCACTGAGCTAAGCAAAACTTACACATTATCTCATTTAGCTAGTGAGTATATACTAGTTGAATTGTATATATTTTAGCATTGTTCAATAATTTGGAAAATTATTTTATACTTTTCATTATAGCTGCCTGCCAGAGTGATTTTACAGACCTGTGTACAAAAGGAGTGCAAACCACTGAAGACTTTAAGCTGGAAGAATTTCCTATAACACCACAAACAATTATGTGTTATGAAAAAAAATGGGAGGAGCCAGAACATCTTCCTTTGGTGAGTTTAGCAATATGATTACATGCAGTAGGTTTGAAGTTATTCCTAAAAACACAGTATCAAGCATTTTAAAATTTCAGCAGTGAAGCTAGTGCTATATCTGTATGAAAGTACAGCTAGATTTTAGGGAGAACATCTGTGTATTTTGTTAAATTCTTTGGATTGACTCTTGTTGTTTCCATTTCATTTTTTAAAAAGTTTACTTATTTGAAAGAGAGATCTTTTTTTAAAACTTTTATTTAGTAAATATAAATTTCCGAAGTACAGTTTATGGATTATAATGGCTTCCCCCCCATAATTTCCCTCCCACCCTCACCCCTCCAATCTCCCGCTCCCTCTCTCATTCCATTCGCATCAGATTAATTTTCAATTATCTTTATATACGGAAGATCAATTTAGTATATATTAAGTAAAGATTTCATCAGTTTGCACCCACACAGAACATAAAGTGTAAAATACTGTTTCAGTACTAGTTATAGCATTAATTCACATTGGACAACACATTAAGGACAGAGATCCCACATGAGGAGCAAGTACACAGTGACTCCTGTTGTTGACTTAACAATTTGACACTCTTGTTTATGGTGTCAGAAATCTCCCTAGGCTCTAGTAATGAGTTGCCAAGGCTATGGAAGCCTTTTGAGTTCGCTGACTTCGATCTTATTTAAACGAGGTCATAGTCAAAGTGGAAGTTCTCTCCTCCAGAGAAAGGTACCTCCTTCTTTGATGGCCTGTTCTTTCTACTGGGATCTCACTTGCAGAGATCTTTCATTTAGGTCCTCTTCTTTTTTTTCTTTTTTTCCTTTTTTTTTTTTTTTTTTTTTTTTTTTTGCCAGAGTGTCTTGGCTTTCCATGCCTAAAATACTCTCATGGGCTCTTCAGCCATATCCGAATGCCTTAAGGGCTGATTCTGAGGCCAGAGTGCTGTTTAGGACATCTGCCATTTTATGAGTCTGCTGTGTATCCCACTTCCCATGTTGGATCTTTCGCTCCCTTTTTTTTTTTTTCTAGAGAGATCTTTTATCCACTGATTTCAAATGCCCACAACATTGGGGCTGGCTGAAGTCAGGAGCCAAGAATGCCATCTGGTTGTCCCATGTGGTTGGCAGGAACCCAGCCCCATGAGCCTGGTCATCATCTGCGGCCTCTCAGGGACATGAACAGGAATCTATCAGAAGTGGAGGGGCTGGGACTTGATCCCAGTCACTCCAGTATGGGATGCAGGCATCCTAAGCTGTGGCTTAACATGCTGAGCCACAGTACTAGCCCCAGTTTATGTTGCATTCTTCAGGTGCTTCAGAAAGATTGAGTATTCCTTCTGGTGGAGACTCCTTAAAGAAAAAATTTGCT
The DNA here is from genome assembly GCF_964237555.1 of Oryctolagus cuniculus. NCBI lineage: Eukaryota > Metazoa > Chordata > Mammalia > Lagomorpha > Leporidae > Oryctolagus > Oryctolagus cuniculus. The sequence continues at coordinate 93,020,174 of NC_091436.1, forward strand.
TTCTAAGCTTATTACCTTTTATCTACCCAGACAGTCTTAGAAAACCCTGAAAGTGGTAGCCAGTGATGTGCCGCAGCAGATTATGTTGGGGCTGCCACTGTGATGCAGCAGTAGCACCTGTAGCACCAGCATTCTATATGGGCACCGGTTCAAGTCCCAGCTGCTCTACTTCAGATCCAGCTCCTTGCTAATGTGCTTGGAAAATGCAGTAGACAATGGCCCAAGTCCAGGGGCCTCTGCACCCATGTGGGAGACCTGGAAGAAGCTCCTGGCTCCTGGCTTTGATTGGCCCAGCTTGGGCCATTGCAGCCATTTGGGGAGTGAACCAGCAGATGAAAGATTCATTCATTCATTCATTCATTCTCTCTCTCTCTTTCTCTAATTCTGCCTTTCAAATAAATAAATAAAAATTTTTTAAAGAGTTTCAAAAAACAGCCTGGAAAGATTTTTTTTTAAAAGATTTATTTTATTGGCTGGTGCCATGGCTCACTTGGCTGATCTTCTGCCTGTGGTGTCGGCACCCTGGGTTCTAGTCTCGATTGCTCCTCTTCCAGGCCAGCTCTCTGCTGTGGCCCGGGAGTGCAGTGGAGGATGGCCCAAGTGCTTGGACCCTGTACCCCATGGGAGACCAGGAGGAAGCACCTGGCTCCTGCCTTCCGATCGGCACAGCGCCAGCTGTAGTGGCCATTTGGGGAGTGAACCAACGGAAGGAAGACCTCTCTCTGTCTCTCTCTCACTGTCTATAACTCTACCTGTCAAATAAAAAAAAAAAAAAGATTTATTTTATTTATTTGAAAGAGTTACAGAGAAAGGTAGAGACAGACAGAGAGGTCCTCTATCCGCTGGTTCACTCCCCAGATGTCCGTAATGGCTGGAGCTATGCCAATCCAAAGCCAGGAGCCAGGAGCTTCTTCCGGGTCTCCCACATGGGTGCAGGGACCCAAGGACTTAGGCCATCTTCCACTGCTTTCTCAGGCCATAGCAGAGAGCTGGATCAGAAGAAGAGCAGCCGGGACTAGAACCGGTGTCCATATGGGATGCTGGCATTTCAGTCCAGGGTGTTACCCCACTGTGCCACAGTGCCAGCCCCAAGATTATATGTTTAATAACAAATTGTGGTAGTTTTTCAGTGATTTGTAAGAATTTGACTAGATTTAATTTTTTGGAAGAATTTTACATGTTAACTGAATGTTAAAGCAATTCAGAGTTGAAATCACAGAGTCTGTGTTCATTTAAAAAAACTAAGCTGAGTTTCTGGAAAGTCCTTTTATTCTAAAAAAGTTGTATCTTTTTTTTTTTTTTAAAAGGTGTCTTTATTTATTTGAAAGGCAGAGTTACAGAGAGAGAGAGAGAAAGAGAAATCTTCCATCCACTGGTTCACTCCCCAAATGGCCACAACTATAGGGGCTGGGCCAGTCTGAAGCTGGGGCAGGAGCTCTATCCAGGTCTCCCGTGTGGGTACAGGAGTCTAAGCATTTGGGCCATCCTCCGCTGCTTTCCCAGATGCATGAGCAGGGACCTGGAACAGAAGTGGAGCAGCTGGGACTCAGCCAGCACCAGTATGGGATGCTGCTGCTATGCCACAATGCCTGCGCCAAAAGGTTTTATCTTTAGTATTTTCAGTTCAAACTCCAAAGAAAGCAAAGCTCCAGGGATCAAGCATATGTCATATATATAGTGTTGTATTTTTTTACTTGATAAGCTTCCCAGTGACCCTGAGACAACCTCTGATAGTATAAAGCAGAAAGGGTGAACTAATTTGGTGCCTCTGTATGCTCTAGTTTTTTATTTGTTAATTTCTATTTCAGTTTTGTTTTTCAATTTAGGCAAATTAGTTGTATCTTCTGAGTTTGTTTCTTCTTGTATTTGTACTACCATCGACACTAGATCATGTTGATTTGTCTCTTTGAAATGATGAAATGTGGAATAGCAAAGAATAACTGCTTAGAAGGATAAAAAATGGTCTTAATTTTAAGATTCAACAGAAGCAGCAGCAGCGTAATTTATTGAGAAGAGTTAGCTCTACTCTTTAGATAAATTCTGGTTCAGAGGTATTAGTTGGGTGACTTGTTGGAGCCTCCATTTCTTCATCTATATAATGGGGATGGCTTTTCAGGGTTGTGATAATGACTGATTATGACGTTGAGAAAGCTCTTGAGACTGAGTCTGCTAATGTAAAGGGCCTCAGCAAGTTGTAGCTTCTTTAGAACACAGGCTGAGTTGCTCCTGGAAAAAGACTCAATATGGTGGGTCAAGTACAATGCAGGTCTCTTTCTTATGACAGGTAGTCTAGGAATAGGTAGCCTGGATTGGTAGATACCCTTGTTCTATTGTAGTCATCTGTCTCGTTGACCTTCCATTTTGAAGCATAGTTCTCTCTTTTTTTTTTTTAAAAAAGATTTTATTTATTTATTTGACAGAGTTACAGACAGTGAAAGAGAGAGACAGAGAGAAAGGTCTTCCTTCCATTGGTTCACCCCCCAAATGGCCACAATGGCCCAGAGCTGTGCCAATCCGAAGCCAGGAGCCAGGCGCTTCTTCTGGGTCTCCCACCTGGGTGCAGGGGCCCAAGGATCTGGGCCATCTTCTACTGCTTTCCCACGCCACAGCAGAGAGCTGGACTGGAAGAGGAGCAGCCAGGACTAGAACCGTTGCCCATATAGGATGCTGGCGCCGCAGGTGAAGGATTAACCTAGTGCGCCCAGGCGCTGGCCCATAGTTCTCTTTTGTGTTGTTGGAATTGGCTCACCAGCACTGTGGGAAAGAAGAATTAAGGAAATAGAGAGCAAGCAGCTTTTGTTTTGATGTAATCAGAAGTTGCACACATTCTTCACTTACCTACCTTCTGTAGTTCCTTTCTAGCTGCAAAGGAGGCTAGCAAATGTAGTCGTTAGCTAGTAACCCTATGCCCTGCTAAAAGACAGGAGATTCTGTTAGTAAAAGGAAGAATGTAGAAAGGGACACTAGGGCACAATTCTCTACCAGACAGTCTTTAATAATAGATGTTGTACTTTTCCAAAACAAAAATTATACATACACTTATTCAAAGGAACCATAAGAAACAACAATTTGTAAGTTTGTAACAGTTTATTTGATTTAACTATTATAAAATTTATTAATTGGAGACTTTGGGCATAGTATAAACCTGAAATGCAATTCAGTGCAATTGTCACTACCTGTGTTATTCAGCATCTCAATTGGCCACCATGGTTGGTTAATAGCCATTTTGATGAACTGAATTAATCAAATTTTGTTGTGAAAGTGTATAAAGCAAAGAAACTTCTGAAACTTGTCTTTTCAGAATTTTATGTAAGGTATTGTCTTGTCTTATAACATATTGGTTCTGATATGTTTTATAAATATTTCTTTAAAATTTTAATTAAGAAATAATATAGCATGCTTTTAAAACATCTTTTAAGTGATGGTGTCTTATAACTTACTGATTTATTATTTGAAAATTTGTTTTATTTTTAACTTAGTTGGTAATCATGTCTAAAGGAAGGATGAATCTATGATGCTTAAATCTCCCCCCTTTTTTATATGCAACTTCGCATTTAAAAAAAATGTATACATATTAGGACCTGTCATCCCAAGTGCAAGATGAGCATGAAGAAACAGGGATTCTAAGCCCAATTGTGGAAAGAGAAGAAAAATTCATTAAAGATCAAGGACTCCATGTTGTAAAACAGGAGATTGAGAATCTGGAGGATGGTAAGAAAAAGTTTGTTTAAGCAACTGATAAGTCTGCATCCCCTGAGAGGGAAAGGGTTAGCATCCCCTGATGTCTTCCAGCTGAACTGTGAATTGATTTTACAGAACAAGAAAAGTTTGGTGCAATGATAGGGGAAGAGTATATATAAGGAGTCACATTTGTATGGAGTTATTAAGGAAAGAAAAAGACTGTTAGTTGTCACTATTTTGGGTTAGGTAATATCAGCAAACTATCTTAAAGTTCAGATCAAGTATAATTCAGGTAAAGGAAAAAATTTCTTTGGGTATTAATTAAAGCTTGAGGAAGAGGCAACTGAGAGAACTCTTTGTAGCTTTGGTCTTGTGACTAGTCCACAGATAGTTTACACATAAAAATCAATGATGTGTGATCCAGAATATATTCCTGTAACTTTTCTTTGATTTTAATGTGTAATGTAAATCTTTAATGTGTTCAGCCATTAATGTGGAAGTTTAATGAACCTTTTTACAAAGTTTCAGAAACTGGAAATGAACTTTAGGAATATATTCATTTCCATCTGGATATAAATGCTGTAAAGGTAGGTGCAAGAGTGATCTCAGTCTCTAATCTTTTGAAGTATTCTTCAGTTTAGTAGCTACTCACAGAGAAATCTGTTTTTCTCTTGAGCTGAAGAAAGTGGGATATGAATTCAGGATCCAATTATTTCTTCAATTAACATATGTATGTGTGTGTACAAGTATGTGTGTATGTGCGTGTATACTGTGTAAACAGTTACTGTTTAAATAGAAGTGTGTTCATATTGTTGGCTAATGCCCATAACAGGCTACTTTCATATAATAAATAACAGAATAGAATATTAGGCATTATGGATAACTGTCAAGGTGAAACAGGAATAAAAGTAGTTAAAGCTGTCATTTTGTCCTTTTAACTGATATTTTTCTTACAGTCTATATGGAATGATCTCTTATCAGTAGGAATACGTGGTAATTATTAAAGTTACCAGATTTAGAGTATTCTTACATATTTTTAATAATTTTTAATTTGGAGATAATTTCAAAGTTATCAAAAAAGTGACAAGAATAGTCAAGTAACTATTTGTGGGTTGTATACCTCATGCCTATACCCTTAAATATTTCCCCAAAACAAGGACATTCTCTTACACTATTTCAATGTAGTTTTCAGCTTCAGGAAGTTTCACTCGAATATAACATGTTTACCTAAGCTACCATCGATATTACAGTGGTGTTACTTGGCACAATATTGTTCTTTATGGCTTTTTCTTTTCACATCTCTTGGTCTCCTTTAATCTGGAGCAATTTCTTGGTTTGTGTATGTGTATGTGCAAGAGAGAGAGAGAGAGGGAAGAAGGGAGGTGGTTGAAGGGAAAAGGGAGAGAAACATTTAAGAATACAGACCCATTTTTAAAAATAAAATGTTCCTCATTTGGAGCTTGGCTGAAGTTTTAATTAGATTTACTTTAATTCATCTTCTGTCATAATACCACATTAAATGATGTCATGTCCTTCTCAAGATATGGCATCCAAATGTTTAATTTATTTTTAAGTTTAAAAGTTTTTGCTCCACCCATCCTACCCCCCACCATTCGGTTTGTAGTACTACACTGTATATATATGAAGGCAGAGAACTTCTTCCCTACCCTTATTTTGAAGAATGAATTTTTTTTTATAAATGTGAATCTTAAATGCAATACACACTATATATATTACTCTCTACTCCAAGAATAACAAGTATAGAAATGAAATTGATAATGTATACCCTTACTGTGCTTAAAATACTCAAATTAGATAAAGATGGCTATTTTGTAAAAGATGGTAGTTGAATTTTCTATTTAAAAATATGGACCGCTATAAAATCCCATTTTTAAAATTTGATTTCATACAGAATGGGAAAGAGAAGAACTTGATAAAAAGCAAAAAGCAAAGACATCTTTACTGGAGAGAAAAGAAACGCCAGAGTTGGAAATTGGAAGGTACCAAATGGAAATGTATCAAGTTCAGAATATTGATGCATTGGAAGAAGAGGAAGAAGAAAGATTAAAGAGAGAAATGCTGCTTGCTAAACTGAATGAAATCAACAGAGAACTCCAAGATTCTAGGAATCTAAAATGTCCTCCTTTGCCATTGTTACCCGATTTAAAATCAAAACTATACTCTCCAGATAGAAGCTGTAAATCATACATGTTCTCTGAATCTGCAGAGAGATTTTTAAATGGACATCATTTGCAAGATATCAGTTGTTTAACACCAAAAGAGGGTCAGAATCCAGGAAATCCTAGAAGTCCAGCCTCTCCACATGAGTTTGCATTTGGTAGCTATGTGCCTTCATTTGCCAAAACAACACGGAAGTCAAACCCATTTGGTCAAAAGAGTGGCTTTTTGGATTTCCAAAGAAACTGTATGGAAACTCCAAGTAAAGATAATATAGATTTAATTACAAGAAAAGAGAAAAAAGCTAATCTGATGGAACAGCTGTTTGGTGCCAGTGGCAGCAATACCCTTTCTTCTAAAAGCAGTGACCCAAATTCTCTGGCTGGCAGCACAGGAGACTTTGAACCTCTAAATTTTCTCCCTGGGGATAAAAGCAGCCGAGGTAGAGAACATGAAGATGAAGACTTTTTCTTCAATGAGGCAAAAAATTTTAATCCAAGTAGACGCCGATTAAAACATGCAAACCATAAACCAGCAGTAACAGCAGTTGATTCTGTAGAAGATGAAATTGAAGAAGTAGTACTGAGATGACTGACTAGAGTATACATTTTTTCCAATTGTAAATATCAAAATATTTTCTTACAGTATTTATTATAAACATTTAGATCTTAATGTTAAAAAATCCTATTTAAGGAATTATTTTAATAGCTAAATACAGTACAGTTAAAAAGAAGCAGATGATATCTCTATACCACATAGTTTGCCAAGAATGAAGGAGGCTCCTTTGAGTGAAATGAAAACTAGAGATATGTCTTGCTTCCTTTTGACTTTTTGCTTACAGACAGCTTTTACTCCCTAAGTCAGCTCTATGGGGAATCTTACTTCACTGGAAGTTGTATTCATTCCCTACTTTGATCCTTATTTATTTATTTATTTTTGATCATATCCTCACTGAGCTAATTGCAGTCTTCATACTGGTTGTTGAATGATAATTGAGGGTGAAAAGCTCTGTAATTGGAAGTCTAACTCCCTGGTGATGGAGAACCAGTGCTACTTGGTTGTCCTGCCCTTTATGAGTAGAGGCCCGGGTCCCTGTCTTACATGGCAGGGCTGAATTACTCTTCAGTGATAAAACAGTGATGACATTGAAGTTTCCCACTCCTCTGAAAGCACCCACAGTTAAACATGACTCAATTTCCAAACACCGTCTCCTGAAATCACTTAGGTACAACTCTGCTGGCATGTTAGGTGAAGTTAAGAAAACATTTCTATCTCTGTACATGGACAGTTCTCCTCTGTCATGTCTGCCCTAGACTTGGGTACTGTTTAATTCCTCTGCTTTGTTTTTCTACACTCTTTGTATCTCACTGGCTAGATATAAGATTTCATACCAAATACAAGGAATAGAAGAATTTTTATCCTTATAGGAAAATTTTTGACTCATAAATTATGTTCCCAGATTGATATTAATGTAAAATTTTTAATGTGTAATTTATAAGATTTGAACTTACCCTTAAACCAAGGAGACAGCAGTAATACATACTACTGGGTTTCTAAGACTAATTTTAAAGCAACCTTGCATAAACATTTTTTTAGAGATGGGGCTTCTCTGTGTAGGGGCTTCTCTGGGATTTGTAGGGTGCATAGTTCTCTCTTGAAATGCGTTGGTCTTCTTATGGCTGTTTGTCCTTCACTTCAGCTGCAAAGGAATTGATGACCTTGGATTATGCTGAGTGTGATTGATCTTTAAGAAGCAGTAATACACCACCAACCAAGGAGAAAACACTTCTGAAATGAAGAGTGGCGGAAATAGTCTGTGGGAAGAATAAAACATTTAGGTTGGCACTTACTGCAAAGTGAGCTGTGTTTTTCAAGAATTCACTATCTAACTGCTCATAGTATGATTGCTGAGGCCACGCATATGTGCTGATGAGAAAAAGAGTTATTGTTGTATATTGAGTTCTTACAGATGTTTATTATTGAATATCATTTCATGACTATTTGATAAGACTCACCTGGTTAGGTCTCTAATTGAAAGATGTACACCCTGTTATCCTTTAAGTTGTGTTCCTGTTATTTATTGGGAACAATCTTTCAAAAGTGCTAAACTATTAAAACATTTTCTTAATAAAGAGATTTTTATGTCTGATATAAATAAGCATTTATTATGCTACAAATCATTCTAATATGTGTAAAACACAATATTATTTGTAATAAAGTTCTTGATAAAATATTGTGCAATATTACTTTTGTTCATAGCTGCTCATTTTTCTGCCAAAAGTATTCTAGCTTTTGTCTTATTTTAAAGGTTTTTTTTTAAGAAAAAACTTTAGTAAATTTTATATTCAAGTAATTTTAATCAGTTTCTTGCTTTTTTCTGTCTAATGGTGTCTAACCAGATGGGCCAAGAATTATTAAAATTAAACCTCCAATTAAGTTGTAAACTTAAAAAGCATTATGATGTTAAGCATTAAACTTACTTAAATTGAAATGTACAGAGCAGGTTTTTCTTTACCAAAAAAAGCTTAGAGTGAATCTTTTTCTAAATGTCAAGTTAAATTTATTTGTACTTAGAACTCTTCATTAATAAAAGTTTAAAAACTCACTGTGACTCTTTATTTTAATGATAACTTAGCTCACTTAGAAAATATGTGATATATATGAAAATATGTGATAGATGGGGCTGGACACTATGGCAGAGAAAGTTAAGCCACCGCCTGCAGTGCTGGCATCCCATATGGGTGCTGATTTGAGTCTTGGCTGCTTCCTGCTAATGTGTCTGGGAGGGCAGTGAAAGATGGCTCAAGTGCTTGGGCCCATGCCACCCACATGGGAGATCCTGAAGAAGCTCCTTGCTCCTAGCTTTGGCCTGGCCTATTCCTGGCTTTGTGGCCATTTGGGAAGTAAACCAGCAGATGGAAGAGATCTCTCTCTCTCTCTCTCTCTTGCAGATGGAAGATATGTCTCTCTTCTCTCTCTCTCTGTGTCTGTGCCTTTCAAATAAATAAGCTAAATCTTAAAAAAAGAAAAGAGAATATTTGATAGAAAACAGGATCTGCAGGGTTAATTTTTATTTTATTATTCACCTTTTTTCCCCTCATCCAGTATTTTTAGTTGGAGTAGATGAATTTGCCTTAAATCAGGTTAAACAGAATTCTAATCTTATCAGATAATTATACTTTTTTTTCTTAAGATTTATTTATTTGAGAGGTAGAGTTACAGAGAAGAAGAAGCAGAGAGAGAGAAAGATGTTTTCCGTCCGCTGGTTCACTCCCCAAATGGCCTCAACGGCTGGAGCTGGGCCTATACAAAGCCAGGATCCAGGAACTCCTTCCAGGTCTCCCACCCACGTGGGTGCAGGAGCCCAAGGACATGGGCCATCTGCTGCTGCTTTCCTAGGCACATTAGCAGGGAGCTGGAGCAAAAGTGGGCCAGCTGGAACTTGAACTGGAGCCCATATGCGATGCCTGCACTGCAGGTGGTGGCCTTACCTGCTACGCCACAGTGTTAGCCCCTAGAGCATTTTTTTTCTTTAAACATCTGGGTACTTCCTGGGTGCTCTGCACTCATGTAAGGTGGCAGGATGTAGTGCATGGCATGTCAGCTGGGCAGGGTCCTGCCCTCTCAGAGTGGATGAAGAGCTTGGTGAGCCACTGCATAGGGTTCCATCCCTGCCCCACCACTCCGTGTGTGTGAACTCTTGTAGCCTCACTGGTCTTTTCTAATACTTGTGGTGGTGAGTAAATGAAATATGCACCTTAATGCTTGGCAGGGTGCCTGACACGTTAAAAACACTCAGTAAACATTAGCTGCCATTATCATATCTGATACCAGTTATCTTTTAGGAAGCATCTGAAAAAAATAGAGCATAGATATGTAGCTATAATATGAGAGAACTTCAAAACGTTTTCTGACAAATGGGGTTAAAAGATATTTGTTTTGGTGGGGCTGATGTTGTGGCATAGCAGGGTAAGCCTCTACCTGCGATGCAGGCATCCCATATGGGCACCGGTTCAAATCCTGGCTGATCCACTTCTGATCCAGCTGCCTGCAGATGTGCCTGGGAAAGCAGTGGAAGGTGGCCCAAATGTTTGGGCCCCTGCACACTCACATGGGTGACCTGGAAGAAGCTCCTGGCTCCTGGGTTTGGCCTGGCCCAGGCCCGGGTCATTGCAGGCCTTTAGGGAGTAAGCCAGCAGATGGAAGTTCTCTCTCTGTCTCTCCCTTTTTCTCTGTAACTCTGCTTTTCAAATAAATAAATACATCTTTAAAAATGTTTATTTTGGTGCAAAAAAACCCCTACTGAAGTCCCATGTATTTTTGATTAATAAGCATTTTTCATGGCCTTTTTGAAGACTCCCTTGCATGCATGGATTTCAGACTTTTTATGCCAAAGTAAACTTATGTTTTAATTCAATTTTGAATGAACTTTTTAAAAAAAAATGTGAAAGACTCACAACCAGAGATCTCCCGTCTGTTGTTTCACTCCCCCAAATGCCTGCAACAGCTGCGGCTGGGCCAGGTGGAAGTCAAGAGCCAGGAACTCAATCCAGGCCTCCCACATGTGTGGGCAGGAAGCCAAGTTCTTGAGCTATCACCTGCTGCTTCGCAGGGTACAAAGTAGCAGGAAGCTGGAATCAGGATCAAAGCAGTAATTTCAAATCCAGGCATTCTAATATAGGATGTAGGCATTCCAAGTACATCTTTATTGCTATACAAAATGCTCCCCCTTCTATGAAGGTTTTGAAATACTTTGGTACATTGACATTATGTTTTGCATAAGGCTAACAAGAAAATGCTTCTAAACTTACAAACTATCATACTGCATGTCTACTAAATATATTGTGCTTCCTAGATCTGCACTTAGCACTTTCCTAACATGATTCAGTTCATTTGTAGCAAGATTCATAAACCCGTTTCTTAATACACGTAAGAGTAGAAAAACTAAACTTTGAAAGGGTTTTCTGAAGACAAGTCCAGGGACATAAGGAGAGCTGAGAACTAGCCTCTCAGCAGAGAGGACACTATCCAAAAAACCAGGACTGTGTGTAATGTGATCATTCATATCTCAGCTCTCCCACACTATCTGTGTGTTCTTTGATAAGTTACAAAACCTCTCCGCACCTCCTCTTCCTCCTCTGTGGGAGGGGCTAATGAGGATGCCTACCTCATGGTGGTTGCGTATACTGAACGAGTTAATGCATGAGAAATGCTTGGAAGCAGGAGTGCTGAAATGTTGGCTGTTGTCATTGACTGGAAGACAGTAGAGAAAGTGGAGAGCAGTTGTTTGTTGAATGGCAGATGTGGAAGCTGGTGTTTTTATGTGCTCATTTTTTCCTAACAAAGCTTTTTCTAAGTGGGCACCTTATTGCAGTTTTACAGTTGAGGCTAATAGAATGTAACATGTAAGTGGTAGATTACATGTTAGGTTATACAGGTAGTATTTACATTCAGTAGTCCCAACAGAAGAAGTCTGAAGAGATTTGTTTTAAAGGTTTATTTTATTTATTTGAAAGACAGAGTTACACAGAGAGGTAGAGACAGAGAGAGAAAGAGGTCTTCCGTCTGCTGGTTCACTCCCCCAATGGCCAAAGCCGATCCGCAGCCAGGAGCGAGGAGCTTCTTCCGGATCTCCCATGTGGGTGCAGAGGCCCAAAGGCTTGGGCCATCCTCTGCTGCTTTCCCAGGCGCAGGGAGTGGAATTGGAAGTAGAGCAGCCAGGACTTGAACTGGCACTTACATGGGATGCTGGCGCTGCAGGCAGGGCTTTAACCCACTGTGCCACAGTGCTGGCCCCTTAAGAGAGATTTTAGCAAGAGTTTTGCGTTAGTACTCTTCTAAGTGTGTGACGGAAACCCCAAATTCCCTTACACTGATAATACTCCACTTGGACTTGAAAAGCTGAAGTATGGTTGGACGTGGAGATTCAGATCACAGTGTTTACTCTGTCTTCCTTTTCTCCCTATGGAGTCCCACTTTCCGATAAACTTTATATTTGGTCGTGTTGTAGTCAGCAGCCTCCGTAATCAGAAATCTGATTGGCCCAGTTTATGCTCTGCGCCTATCACTGGGGCTGGCAGCCTTGTACAGGTGCAAGATGGACTCTCCTGCTCTTACCTCTGTTTATGGAACGGACAAGATTCCTGTGGAATAGGGAGCATAATTTCCCTGATGAAGAAATTTTGGACATACAAGAAACATGTTAATCATATTTTCCAATTTAAAATTTAATATCTGTTAATGGAACAAACATTAAAAGGCTTTTAATGGGATAAGCATGTTACTTATTCAACACTCCTTATACACAGAAACAAGGCATTTCTGTAATAAGATGTAACTGTGGAATTGCACAACAAAATTCATTGGTTATTAAATGGTGAGCTATTTCAGCAGTAGGTTAGATGAGTGTACAGGATACTTACACTTTAGAGTTTGTAGAAAAGCTTTGCAGACTTGGGTATGTATTTTCCCATACTAAGTGCTATAGTTATGAAATACATGTCCATTTATAAATGAACATGGCCTGTTTCTATCTAAAAATACAAAATGGACAGCCACAGCAGGATAGAAAGACACAGACGTTGGGGTCAGGCATTGGTGAAGTAATTTAGTTTTCTTTAAGACTCTTCAGATGGGAAACGCGGCTGATCATATTTTACAGGGTTGCTGTGAGGGTTCAATGAGATCACGCATTTTGGAGCAAAGTAATATAATGAGCCATGTCAATGGGGGAGAGCATTACTCAACATTAAAAAAAAACTAGGGATCAACACCTTGAGTTTTTTTTTTTTTAAACAACAGAAGCCTGTCAGTATGAAATTTTAAACCCTAAGCATACGTTTCCTACCCCGTACTCTGCCATCTTAGATCGAAGCTGTTCTCATGTTTACAGACCCATGCAGAGGTTACTGTTTTTTCAGAGCAGGCACTTCGCTGCTTTTGTCAACAAGCAGGCTGTGGGAGAAGCAGTTTTACACACATGGTTTTGCTTCACTGCCTGTTTCCATGGAGGAATAATAGATACAAATCAAGAGGCCACGTTGGTCTGAAGGCAGGGCATTAGAATTCAGGATGAAGCGCCCGTGCCTGCCCGCAGCACCGGGGGCGGGGGTGGGGGGATGCCCTCAATAGCATAGCCAAAGGCCACTGTCTGTCTTCTCTCTTTAACTGACCTGAATATCAGATTTCAGATTTCCTGTTCCAATTGACGTTGACCCTGGCTCAGCATACTTTCACACCATCTATACAGGACACCATTGATTGTTTTTAAATCCTAATATAAAGTACATGGGAATTAACACACATAGGCAATTGTGGATACTGAAAACCTCTGAGTACACTTGGAAACTAAGATTTATCGAAGTATTTTTTTTTTCTTCTATAAGAATTTCTCCCCCCCAAATCAAATCTAGCTTCAATGCTTGCTTCTTATCTATGTGATGTCTGTAATATTTACACTCTTATGCACTTAGAGAAGAGCTCCTTTGAGTGGTCAACTTGAACCCACATATTATTCTTCTAAAATAATTTTCAACAAAAAACTAGACTCAACAGAACCAAGTAATGTAGGATAATGTGTTAAGTGTTACTGCTTCACACATGATGACCAGAGTTGAGAATGCAGAACAGAGGAGCCCGACTCTGAAGTCTGATCCTAACCCTAAATGCCATGCAGCTTCTAGTCCAGACAGGAAGTAGTGCTGTTTCTGTGCATGATGCCACTCATTTCCTTTCAAATAGGTCAGCATCGTTTGAATAGACAAACGTTCTTTATGCTTTAGGTAGTAGCTCCTAAAGTATGCCTCCCTCAGAGCTGCAACAGTGCTGTCTGGGAACTCTTCAGAAATGCTGGTTCTTAGGCTCCATTCGAGACCTACTGAATCAGAAACCCTGGGGATGGGGTCCAGGAATCTATTTGACCAAGCCCTCTGCCGGGGGTGGGGGCGGGGGCAGGGGGGGCAGCTGATGCATATCAGGTTTGAGAACCACTATTCTGAGGGTGTCCCTTTATATACAGAAATGGCAACCTAAAGGGTTTTGCATGTTTAAATGTAGTACTTAGGGCTTTTGTCACAGTACGTGGTGCAGTACGTGAATTCACCTTTGCCTTCTCATACTGCATACTATCTGTATGGTTGCAACCAATTGTCTGAAACTGTCTCTTTTCTGAGGTTAGTATATTAGAAAATCTGAACCAGTCAGGAAAGAGGAGTCCTATTAGAATAATCCACAATAAAGATTGGTTAGTCCCTATGGCATTTCTTTATAGGGCATTCTTTCATTATAGCCTTTAATCCCCACACATTTAGATGAACCTGCAGAATGCTTTAAAAAGTTATTTTATTTATTTGAAAGGCAGAGTCACAGAGAGGGAGGAACAGAAATCTTCCATCTGCTGGTTCCCTCTCAAAATGGCTGGGCCAGGCCAAAGCCAGGAGCCTCCTCTGGGTCTCCCATGTGGGTGGCAGGGGCCCACGCACTTTGACCATCCTCTACTACTTTCCCAGTGCAATAACAGGGCACTGGGTCAGAAGTGGAGTAACTGGGACTCAAACCAGTGCCAACATGGGATGCCTATGCTAAAGGCCATGGCCTAAACCACTATACCATAATGCTGGCCCACAGAATGTTCTTATAGCGTTCCTTCAAGAAACATTAACCAATGTGATTTAGATTTGATGTTCTTTGTGAGTGTGTATTTTGTTATAGCAACGTTTCTTTAAATTACAGGTGTTTGAAAGTTTGAGAGAATGTGTGTGTGTGTGTGTGTGTGTGTGTGTTTGTATGCTTAGTGATCCCGGCAGATAGCTTCTATCTGAGGTTTAAGATTTAATTTTATTAAATATTCCTATATACTGGGAATATTTTATAAATCTCAATATTTTAAATATTTATTTATTTGAGAGGTGGAGTTAGGAGAAACAGAGAAAGAGAGAGAGATCTTCGATTTGCTGATTCACTCCTCAAATGGCAGCAACAGTCCAAGTGGGGCTGGTCTGAAGCCAGGAGTCAGGAGCTTTTTCTGGGTCTCCCATGCAGGTGCAGGGGACCAAGAACTTGGGCCATCTTCCGCTGTTTTCCCAGATGCACTATCAGGGAGCTGGATCTGAAGTGGGGCAGCCAGGACTTGAGTCAGCACCCATATGGGAAGTCGGTGCCACAGGTTACAGCGTTAGCCTGCTGTTCCACAACAACGACCCCAGGAATATTTTAAATAGAAAAATAAGAATTAAGTGCTCAAATTTCTCATGTGTTTACTCCTCAGCATCTGTGAAGACAGGTATATAGAAACAAGGATTCCTATATACATCAAGGGGAAGTGTTTTATATTTTCTTAAAAAATTATTCAAGAGACAGAGGCTGACAGAGCTCATATGTGCTGGTTCACTTCCAAAGTGCAGGTACCTGGGCCAGAGGCAGGAACCAGGAACTCAATCCAGGTCTCTAATATGAGTGGCTTCAGTCATCACCACTGTCTCCCAGGGTCTGCATTGGTAAGAAGCTGGAATAGGGAGCTGGAGCCAGGAATCAAATGCAGGCATTCTGATAAGGGGCATGGACTCTTTTTAAAAAAATATTTTATTTTTTATTTATTTTTTGAAGATTTATTTATTTATTTGCAAGTCAAAGTTACACAGAGAAGGAGAGGCAGAGAGAGAGAGAGAGAGGTCTTTCAATCGCTGGTTCACTCCCCAATTGGCCGCAATGGCCAGAGCTGTGCCGATCTGAAGCCAGGAGCCGGAGATTCCTCCAGGTCTCCCACGCAGGTGCAGGGGCCCAAGGACTTGGGCCATCTTCTACTGCTTTCCCAGGCCATAGCAAAGAGCTGGATTGGAAGTGGAGCAGCCGGTCTCGAACTGGCACCCATATGGGATGCTGGCGCTTCAGGCCACGGCATTAACCCGCTCCTCCACAGCACAAGCCCCCCCCCCCCCTTATTTTAACTTTTATTTAGTAAATGTAAATTTCCAAAGTACAGTTTATGGATTACAATGGCTTTCCTCCCCCATAACTTCCCTCCCACCTGCAAACCTCCATCTCCCACTCCCTCTCCCATTCCATTCGCATCAATTCATTTTCAATTATCTTTATATACAGAAGATCGATTTAGTATAAATTAAGTAAAGATTTCAACAGTTTGCATCCACACTGAAACACAAAGTGCAAAATACTGTTTCAGTACTAGTTATAGCATTAATTCACATTGGACAACACATTAAGGATAGAGATCCTACATGAGGAGTAAGTGCATAGTGACTCCTGTTGTTGACTTAGCAAATTGACACTCTTGTTTATGGTGTCAGTAATCATAATGAGTTGCCAAGGCTATGGAGACATTTTGAGTTCGCTGACTCCAATCTTATTTAAACAAAGCCATAGTCAAAGTGGAAGTTCTCTCCTCCCTTCAGAGAAAGGTATCTCCTTTGATGGCCTGTTCTTTCCACTGGGATCTCACTTGCAGAGATATTTCATTTAGGTGTATTTTTGTTTGTTGTTTTTTGCCAGAGTGTCTTGGCTTTCCATGCCTAAAATACTCTCATGGGCTCTTCAGCCATATCCGAATGCCTTAAGGGCTGATTCTGAGGCCAGAGTGCTGTTTAGGGCATGCGCCATTCTGTGAGTCTGCTGTGTATCCCACTTCCCATGTTGGATTGTTCTCTCCTTCTTAATTCTATCAGATAGTATTAGCAGACACTAGTCTTGTTTATGTGATCTCTTTGACTCTTAGACCTATCATTATGATCAACTGTGAACTGAAATTGATTGCTTGGACTAGTGAGATGGCATTGGTACATGCCACCTTGATGGGATAGAATTGGAATCCCTTGGCACGTTTCTAACTCTACCATTTGGGGCAAGTCCGATTGAGCATGTCCCAAATTGTACATCTCCTCCCTCTCTTATTCCCACTGTTATATTTAACAGAAATCACTTTTTGGTTAAATTTAAACACCTAAGAATAATTGTGTGTTAATTACAGAGTTAAACCAATAGTAGAACAAAAAAATACTGAAAGGGATAAAGTATTAAGTTGTACATCAACAGTCAGGACAAGGGCTGATCAAGTCACTGTTTCTCATAGTGTCCATTTCACTTCAACAGGTTTTCTTTTTGGTGCTTGGTTAGTTGTTTATTTGAACATTTGTTTATTTGAACATTTGTATTGAATATTTGTTTATTTGTTTATTTGAAATAATGACAAAGAAAAAGGGATAGATAGAGAAACAGATATCTTCCTTCGTGGGTTCACTCCCCAAACACCCACATCAGTCAGGGCTGGACCAGATAGGAGCCAGAAACTCCATGCAGGTCTCCCACATCGGGGACAGGGACCCAAGTTCTTGAGCCATCATCTGCTACCTCCCAAGTGCACATTAACAGGAAGTTAGATGGGAAGTAGAGGTGTGATTTAATCCTAGAAACTCAGATATGCGGTGCAGGCATCCCAAGCAATGGCTTAAATGGCTGTGCCACAATATTTGCCCTGCCCATGGGCATTTTACTTGTTAGGCCAAATGCCCGCATCCAGAGGAAGTGTCTATTTACAAAGTAGATCATGTTTTTATGAATTTGAATTTTGATTGCTATATAAAGTCTTCATAAGGCTTTCTTTGCCTTCCTTGATTTGTGTTCATTACCAAATCAAACAAGAAGCAACAAGAAACCCCTTCATTTAGAATAGACCTGTTTCTGTGAAATCTGTTTATATAGTGCTAAGCATCAGGTCTTGTTAAAAAATGGTATTATTGTTGGGACGGTGGTGGTGGTAAGGAGAATAGCTGCATTTCCGAATGTGTCCTCAGAGAAGCACATTTCTGCGGGGCTCTGGTCCCATGAAACATATGTTTGGACAGGCCAGTGAAAATGCAGTGGAGAGGCTGGCATTTGGGGAAGCAGTTAGTTGCTGAGTCCCATATCAGAGTGCCTGGGTTCCAGTCCTGGCTCTGCTGTCCATCCCAGCTTTCTACCGGTGCACATCATGGGTGGCAGCTGATGATGGCTCAAATAGTTGGGTTCCTGCCACCTGTGCAAGAGACCTGGATTGAGTTCCTGGTCCCTGGCTTCTAGCTGTTGAGGGCTTTCAAGGAGTGAACCAGTAATTGGATGATCTTTCTGTGTGTATTTCTCTGCCTTTCAAGTATTTGTTTTGAAATAAAAAGGACAAGAAAAAGTGTGGTGTTGCAAGTTTTTAATATGTCTATGAAACTGTGATTACCCTAATGTAAATTCTGGCGCAGGGACTAGCAGTCGGTCAGAGTAATTAATATATTGGAGCTGACACTCCCACTGGAATCATAATTGTATGTTTCTTGTGACTCTGCTTATTCATAAACATGCTCCAGAGTAGAGTCCACATTTAGTGGTGAAATTCTTCCTCTTCTACCCTTCAGCAGCAGTTCTCATTTTTAGCTATAGCTTAATTTCTGTCTCTTAATTATCTTTTTGATTAACTGTAAAGTTTGACAGAGTCCAGTGGCATAATTAAATTGGTGTACATCATCAATGGGTTTTTCCTTAGCTGCTGAGGCGTTGCTAGGATACTCTTAAAGACACAATTCTCTTGATTAACTGCAAAATCCAGATTGCCCAAGAACATTTTTATTCATTCATAAAAATACAGGTCAGGATTACATTTGAATTTATAGCAAGATGAATGCTATATATCTCTGTATGCTTTTAGTATTACAGAAATATGTTTAGGTATACTTACAAAGAATGTGTTTTGAATAACGATTTAGTGGATGAGAATTAGTCATCTTTAGTTTTGGGAGAACATGCCTTTGGGAGGGTCAGTGTATATGGATTTGAAGCTGATAGAATTCTGAATTTCTAATCACTGCTGGGAAATATGTCTCCATTGTGTCTAGTGCTGTAGAGATCCTATTGTGGTTATTTTGATTATTATTTATGTGTGTATTCAATTCCAAAGTTTCATATAAATTGGAACCATTGTGCCTGGTTGATTTAATAAAATAAAATCAAAAAGCTTACAAAGAAAAACATCTTCCTGTATGGTAGTTTGATTTGATATGGACAGTTGTTTCGGAGTTAAAGACTAGCAAATGGCTTTAACCAGATGACATTTCTTTAATGATTGTTTTATGGCTAATAAGAATAAAAATAACCGTGTCTGACTCTGCTTACCACCCATTATGGAATTGTCCATTTATTCATTCATTTAGCAAATGTTTATGGCGTTCCCTGTTATACATAATGCAATTTACTAAAAGTCATAAGAGGATTTTTATATAGCATTGTGACATGAGATTTTCATTTTGGAACAGCCTCTTCTAAATTAATGTGGAAGATGGATTGAACCATTCAAAAATAAGGATGATTGTTGGTGGGAACATACTTTATAAGTGAATCATAGAGTTAACTATGAGAGGACTTACAGTGCTTGCTAACCAGTGGGCTATGGAAGGGAGAGAGATGAGAAGCCCCAGCAACTGAGGAGATGACTGTTTGAGATAGGGAGAAAAGAGGAGGGAGGTAGGAGGTAATGAGTAGCTCCATTGTAAATGTGTTGAGTTTGTTTTGGGATGTTTATAGAGGCACCTGCAGCAAGCAGAAGGAAGAACTACACCAGAGATACAATTTGGGGACTCATTCACACGTCTACAGAATTTGTAGCTATGGGTCAGCACAAAGTTACTCATTGTCTGAAAAACAGGAGTACAAACAAGTCAGTAATACAAACAAGTGCTCATGTCAAACAGTTGCTACTTTGGCTTCCCTAAGATCATTTCTCACTTGTAATTCTGAGTTTCATAAATACCTGAATTGTACAATTAATGAATTTACTAAATCTTTCTCCATTGCTGCCTCTCTTCAAATCCTTCAAAATAAAAAAAGCTACCTCTTTTTTAAATGAAGAGGCTAAAGTTTTTAAAAATTTTTCCAAAGAGGAATTCTGATTCTCAAATGACTTTGATGTTTATTTGCCTCTGCCAAGCTTTCCAAAAGGAATTAAATACCTCCCAAACTGTTTTTCTATTGTTATAGAAGAACCAGGTTCATTGAAGAAATAATACAGATGAGCAAAAGATCATAAAATTAACCTATAGTTCTAAAGTCATTTGGAATGCCACTTTTGAAGTACATGTATGTGTGTATGTGTGTGTGTGTTTCTGGACTTTATATCTTGTTATATTGATCTTCCTTTTCCTGCACCAATACCACAGATTTTACATTGTTATCTCCTTTTTAAAAAGTAGATATTACATTCCATTGTCCTCAAAATCAACTAAAAATGTAAATAGTAAAAAGGTCTATAGTAAATTTTTTCCTTTCTCTGTCCCTAAGCTAACAGATGCACATATGTAATTAGACTCTTTTCATTGATTTCTTGAGGATCCTTCCAGAATTTATGCAAATAAAAGCTATGTGAATTCTCATTCTTCCCCTTTTGTAAATAAAATGTAGCATATTTTATATATTGTTTTGTACCTTGATGTATTTTCCACTTAATGTTCTTGTTATGAAGGTTAGTTTCTAAGTCAGCTTTGCTACCTGCTGTTATACCCAGTTATTTAATCAAACACTAATCAAGAGGAGAATGCCATGTGCACAGGGAGACAGAGATTGGAGTGATGTTCCAAGCCAAAGAATACCAAGGGTTTCTAGCAACCACAGAAGCTGGGAGAGGAGCAGGGAACAGATCCTTCCTTTGGCCTTTAGAGGGTAGTGGCCCAGCCAACAGCTTGATTTGAAGCTTTTAGTCTCCAGAACTGTAAGAATAAGTTTCTGTTGCTTTAAAGCCACCCAGATTGTAGTAATTTGTTACAGCAGCTCTAGAAAACCTAGTGCCATCATTCCTCAACATCTATGGAGGTTGGTTCGGGACTACCCCCATCAGATACCAACACCTGCTGATGTTCGAGCCCCTTATGTAAAATCGCATAGTATTTGCAAATAACCTATATCCTCCTATATAGTTTAAATAATCAGTTTACTTTTAATACCTGATAAAATATAAATTCTAAATAGTTATTGCACTATATTTTGGGAGAATAATGACAAGGAAAAAGTCTGTATGTGTTCAGTACAGATATATAAAAATTTTTAAAAAATATTTATTTATTTATTTATAAAGATTTATTTATCTCTGTGTGTGTGTGTGTGTGTGTGTGAGAGAGAGAGAGAGAGAGAGAGAGAGAGAGAGAAAGGCCTTCCATTTGGTTCTGTCCCCAGATGGCAGCAACAGCCTGGACTGGGCCAGGCTGAAGCCAGGAGCCTGGAGCTTCATCTCGGTCTCCTATGTGGGTGACAGGGGCTCAAGCACTTGGGCCATCTTCTGCTGTCATTCTCAAGCTATTAGCAAGGAGCTGGATGGGAAGTGGAGCAGCCAGGACACAAATTGGCACCCTTTTGGGATGCCAGCATCACAGGTGGCAGCTTTACCCTCTACTCCATAATACCAGTCCCTAAAAATATTTTTGATATGCAGTTGGTTGATGCAGAACCTGCAGACACAGAGAACCTATTTCAGTGATCTTTTCATATCATTGCATAGCTTTTCAAAAGCTTCACTTTTAAAAATTAACTTTATGGTATCCATTTTTATGGATATACCAGAGTTAATTTGCCAGTCCTTGGTTGATATACATTTGTGTTGCTTCCATTCTTTGCTTTGGATTGAACTTCTGGCTCCAGGCTTTGGTCTGGCCCAGCTTCAGCCATTGCAGACATTTGGGTAGTGAACCAGAGAATGGGAGCTTTCTCTGTATCTTTCTCTCTCTGCCTTTCAATAAACAAAATAAAAAAGTTTATTTTTTAAAAAAAGAAGTATTTGATTATTTCTAACTCATTTTAAGTTTTATCTTACTATGGTTTTATATTGCTGATTTTTTATTTTGTTTTCCAGTCAGAGAATTTGGTAGGTAGAAGAGTTCCTTTTTGGAATTTATTAAGATTTTATTTATATCTTAGTATATGATCAACTTGTTCAGATTTTTACGTGAATACATGAAAAGGAATTAGTATTCCCTGTCTGTAAGACACAAATTTTAATGTTTTTCATTCAGATTCTAGTTATTTGTTCAAATCTTCTCTCTCTTCTCCTCTTTGTCCCTTTGCCCAGTTAAGGATAGAAAGAGAGTGTTTGAGTCTCCCTGTTCAAATGTGATTTTGATGACTTCTTCTTATATATTGCTTTAATGTATTTTCATTAAAGTTAATGGCCCCATTTTGAAGGTTTGAGGGTGTTAATTGCCCACAGCGCTCTCCTCTCCAGTTTATAAACTAATTGAGAAAGATATTCAGAAATCAGAGGGGGATGAAACATGAGCTTTGTTGCATGCTAAACTGAATCAGAGGATTTAACCTGGAGTTCCAGTTAAAGTAGACAGTTGACTGGCCACACACTCGGTCTCTTTAGTCATACATGGAAAAGGCAGCAGCCCCAGAATGTCTGCGTAGCAGCAACGTGGTAGGAAGAACATGATCAGGGAGCGTGTCTCGAAGCAGTCTCTGCACGGCTAGCTCACCCTTTGCCTGCTCATTACTGAGTGGCCTGTGGGGGAGGGACTGACTCTCTCCAAGGCCAGATGTTAAGTTTACTATTCTGTCATCCAGGGGGGTTTCCATATGGAGCTTATGCTGTCTTCAAGTGGGTAGCTCTAAGTATGCCAGAGAGAGGATCTGATTTCACTGATCAAAAAGTCATCCCTGTGGTGGGTACAAGTGAGAGGTTAGGGGAGGCACTTCTAGAGATGGGCCTTCAGGGAGGGAGAAGAGGACACCCACCTTTGTTACTGCTGTGTGTGTTTTAGCCACGTAAAACTCTCCACACCATTTCTTTTCTCTTGAATTGTATTTTGATGTTGATATCAGGATCACCTTTTTCTCTTTAGTTTCCATTTCTTGTATTTTTTTAATTTGTCATTCTCATGATGTATTTTATGCTTTCTGTTTGGTTTTGTTTTTCGTGGGTTGCTTAAGCAGAGTCCACAGTTGAGTTTCTATCAAAGCCAGTATGATTGTTTCTGCCCTTTACACGTACAGCTGTCACCAGTGGGTTTTGTTTAACATTAGGCATTTAATATTAGAATTTCTGAATTTTTCTCCTCCATTGGGTTTTCTTTTTCTTTCTCTCTACTGACTTGAAAGATTAATCTACCACTTTTATACTACCTTAGCATTAAATACTTATTTTCTTTATTCATTCATTTATTTTCTATGTTTCTCTATCAGGCTCATGGATAAACTAAAAGCTATTGACCTTATCAGTGTAAGATAAAAAATTAGCATAATTTCTTCAATCTCTTTCCTAATTCTTAATTTTTATTGAAATATGGTAAGATTTTTAAAATGTTGGCTGTTCTTTTTTTTTTTTTTAAGATTTATTTATTTATTTGAGAAGCAGAGTTACAAAGAGGGAGAGACACAGAGAGAGGTCTTCCATCTCCTGGTTCACTCCCCAAATGGGTGCAATGGCTGGAGCTGGGTCAATCCAAAGCCAGGAGCCAGGAGCTTCTTCCAGATCTCCCACATGGGTACAGGAGCCCAAGCACTTGGGCCGTGTTCCACAGTTTTCCCAGGCCTTCAGCAAGGAACTGGATGGAAGGTGGAGCAGCCAGGACTTGCACCAGTGCCCATATGGGATGGTGTCGCCACAGGCGGAGGCTTAACCTACTGCGCCACAGCACCAGTGCCTATAAGATTTAGTTTATTTTATTATTTTTAAAGATTTATTTATTTATCTGAAAGTCACAGTTACAGAGAGGCAGAGGCGGGGTGGGGAGAGCGAGAGCTAGAAAGAGAGAGAGATCGATCTTCCATCTGTTGGTTCACTCCCCAAGTGAACTCCACAATGGTGGAGCTGGGCTGATCCAAAGCCAGGAGCCAGGAGCTTCCTCCAGGTCTCTGATGGGGGTGGAGGGGCCCAAGCACTTGGGCCATCTTCTGCTGCTTTCTCAGTTCATAGCAGAGAGCTGGATTGGTAGTGGAGCAGCCAGAATGTGAACCAGTGCCCATATGGGATGCTGGCACTATAGGCGATGGCTTCATCCACTACACCACAGCGCTGGCCCCAAGATTTATTTTTTAAAAAGATTTATTTATTTGAGTCAGAGAGAGAAAGAGAGACAGAGATCTTCCATTTGCTGGTTTACCCCCAAATGGCTACAATGGCCAGGGCTGGGCCAGGCTGAAGCCAGCAGCTGGGAGCTTCTTCCAGGTCTCCCATGTGGTTACAGGGACCCAGGTACTTGGGCCATCCTCCACTGTTTTTTCCTAGTCCATTAGCAGGGAGCTTGATGAGAAGTTGAGCCACTGGGATTTCTGGTTGCAGGGGTCAGCTTAACCCACTATGCCACAATGCCGGCCCCTATAAGATTTTAAAGTCAGAGTACTACTTAGCTTTTCTTTCCTTTCAAGACTTTTACTTGAATGCGTACTAAATTTAATAATTGTATTAATGTTTAGACTTTACTGTATTGGCTTTACTGCTTACTGATTTCTTCTTAGTATCATGTCTTCACTTCTTAAAAATTTGAATCTTTTGTTTTAGATGTCTCAAATGTTTCCTTAATAAGTTATTTTTGATACTACCTTGTCCCTCAAATTTAGTAAACTAGCATTTCCCAAATAGTGATCGTCATTCTGAAGTGGATTTTGGAAACAATAGAGTAAAGGAAATTAAGTGTGCTTTATTACCAGCTTCTGAGTTTTTATTACGCAAATACAGATTATGAACCTCAGAGACGCGCATCATTTCCCAAATTTGATACCACTCCTGTTCTTTTGGTATTTAGAGTTACAGAGAAGAATTGTTACTCTAATTCAGATTTCCTCCCCTTGGTAACTTCTTTGCCTAGGTTTTATTTCTTAATAACCCAAATAAAAATATGTTTAGACATGATCTCTTTTAGGATATGTTTAGATAGGTCTCTTTTATTTTTCCTGATACTCTATGTATAGCCAGAGATTAGTGTATGAAGCAGACCCTGGTCTAGATATGGCTATAAATGGGTTCAAGGAATAATTCCCAGAACACTGGCTGCTGATTGAACCACTAAGGCAACTGCTTCCTCTACCACCATCAGGAGGCTGCCTGCCCTTAGGAGTGAGTCATCACAGCTGCCATTCAGGGAACCAAAAGCCAGAGTTAGAAAGCCATCGTCCCCACAAGTGCTGGGCACTGGAGCCCAAAATCTGGCTCCTGCAACTCCTGCAGCGGCTGGAAGTTATATCTGGGGTCTCCACAGACATGTTGCCAGCAGAATGCCCCATGTAGGAGGAATGTAACCTCCAGAGCCCAGAACTTTAGGTCTAAACAAATGAAGGAATTCTGCTTTCAGCTTTGCAGTCTTTGTAGGTTTTCTGACTGGTAGACTCTTAGGCTTTGCTCCATGAAAGCCAAATACATTTCCGAGCTTCTGAATTTCCCATCTCTCAGAAACTGGAATGCTCCGTGCTCCAGGCAGGAATCCTCACTGTCTCCCTTCCCAGGAACTTTTCACAGGATAATGACAATAGTTTGCAGTGAGCAGAAGCGACAGCTAGTACTGGAGTTTGCTACCAGCCAGAGACTGACCCTGTCCGACTCCAGAAATCTCAGGATTTGATTTCTTTCTCTTCATCATTGGGCCCTGTAAGCTGTTGCTCTTGCCATGAATATTCTGGATGAATATCGTGTCCTCCTGACTCTTCTTTCCTTGTCCTATCTCACAGTATTTCAAAATCTCCCAGGACTCCTGCTGTTCTGGTCACCAAAATGGTGCTCAAATCTAGTACGATCGGTTTATAAGAATAACTGATCCATTGTTCACTTGTAACCCCAAACGACCCGATAACTGACTAACCACAATGACCTGGCAGAGGGTTTTCATAAATATGGGGCCCATTCGTTTATTGTATTGATGTGGTGTGGAAGACCAGTCTCCCTCCACTCCACCCTTGCACAGGGCTGACCGCTATCATGTCTAGTTTTCTTGAACAGCCAAAAGATCATGTGGGTGTGCTCCTGAGCACCCCATTGGATACACTTTAAAAGATGCACATTTATTCACTGCTTCTCATCATCCCTAAAATGCACAACAAAGTTTTGTCCTTTCTAGCCTAAATTTCTTACCAGGGCAATAGCTGTTTTAAGATATTATCTTTTTGCAAGACCTTAGAGAGGAGGCTTGAAAGGGAAGTACTGCTGCTGTCTTCCCATGAGTGTTTGTTACTTTAGATAGCTTCCTTGGCGTCTGACATAGGACCAAAGGGAGTGTGGCTAAGTAATATAAAGCAAACAGCACTGACTTACAGGGAGGAAGTCAGGGTTGTTAGCCACTGGAGTGCCGTCATGCCAGGCACTTACCTTTTCCTTTGTATTTCCCACAAGCGGCAAGTTAGGGAGGACAACACTTGCCCTGCCTGCCTTGTGGAGTTGCTGACCATCCATGTGTGTCCAAGTTCTAATGACCGTGAAGTGCAATATAACAGTTGTAGCTACCAGGACAGGTGGACCTGAGCTGTGACAGTACTGAACCTCAGTAGTTCTGGGCATCAGCAGAACCACAACTGTCTCCTTCTGAGGCCCAGAGGCTGTAGCTGATGACCACAGCACGCAAGGCGGACAGCTTCTGTGGTACTCAGTTTGCATCTAGGCTGTGTCTGCGTTGTCCAGGCTAAAGATGTTCTTGCTCATTCATCCAGAAGCTCCCGTGGGCAGAAAACCCCATCAAGAGAGATTTTTCCTGAAGTAGGGTCTTGGTTCCAGAGGAGAATTCTGAAAACACTGAGAGAAGGCTGCACCCTGGACACAGAGCAGGCAGACCTAAGGGACGCCACGATTCCTGCCCAGGCAACCACTGTGCCGTGCTATGGTGGTGATAACCCCTTAAAAGTATGTGTTTGGCATCTACTTTAAAGTAGCCTCTTAGCTAAAATGAATAAATCATAGGAGGAGGGATTTTTGTGTTACTTCCAGACCTGGAGATGTAAAGGAATCTATAGTGTCTGGGGTCTGTGTTTTCTATGAGCCATTTGGAAGGAAAACCTAAACGAACATTTAAAGCCCCTTTTAACTCTAGCCTGTGAAGTTCAAACTGCCGCCTAGGAGGCCTGTGAGGAGCCGGCTGCCTCCAGCAGCTCCCGCACCCCTGCCGCTCTGTTGACACACCTTTCAGCTTTGGTCTTATTCTGAGGAACCTGCTAAGAAGTAAGAACGACTCTATATGCCTTACTTCTCAGACTTCCTTGGACTAATGTGCCACATCTAGTTAAATCAGTGCTGTGCTGTCACCTCGCTTTACTAACCTCAGCTGTCTGTTGAAACATGCCGTTTAACCTGCGTTGTCCTAAAGCTGGGGAGTAGTTGCCACCTGCGGCTGGTGGCATAGCATTCTCTTAGCAGACCTTAACTTCCCATTCGTGTTTAACCTAGTGTTTCTTGAAGTTTTTGAACATTCCAGCCAATCAGTGGAAAATAGCTATTTGAAAATTAATTTTCTCCCAGCATCCTACTGGTGCCCCATGAGAGTTTTCTCTCGCTCCACTATTGTAACAGTTGCTCTGCTGACCTCATCAGGTTATTGTGAGACTCGGGGTGTAATATATTGGAGCATGCGGGGGAAACTGTGGAGCCTGTTACAGATGTATGAGCTGAGTAGCAACCTAACCCGTGATCTTTATTGTCTGATAAAACTGGACCTGAACTCTGAAAGCACTGTGTCTTCAAAATGTATATAGTGCTCTATCCGTGTAGTTTTGGTAACAGAAGAAATGAAATATTTTCCCATTTCGTTGTGACAATAACTCTGCTGGTTTAATATGGAATTGAATCATCTGTGCTGACTGTTTATGTCCCTAAGGCAGATTTTAATCTCCAAGATTTACCCTTCTCCTAATCGATCATAACAATATGAGATTTTACCTAACATATATTAGTGGATAGTTCTCTGTGTATCATGCAAGCTAGATAAAGGGAAAAATATAAAAATAAATTACAACATATTCCGCGTCACTGTTTTCTTTCAGTTCTCATCTGTTTGAGCAAGATGGCACCACCTGTCCTCTTGTAATTCATCTGATTTGACTGTCTTCTCAACGTACATATTCTCAGTGTTTGCCTTGGGCAAAAGCTGACATGGCTTCCTGTTCTACACAGTTTCTCCTTAAGTGTAGCACATTTTCCCGAGACACCTACTTGGACCAAGTTCTGGGTTTTCTGTCTCGCAGAAACGAGGCTATCCAAACCTGTACTCAGCAATTATCATCGTTTCCCTCCCCAGGAACTTTCCACAAGGGCGGGGACACTGAAGTAGCACTGAAGTAGCTCTATGAACCCATGTAGAGAGCTCCTTGTGATACTTATGGCTAGATTTGCCCTGCATTCTTTTTTGTAATTTCAAATCCCTATTGTGAATTACAATTAAGTACCATTTTGCCAAATAAATGCTGAATTAAGCCTAGATGTTGAGGTACCTCCCTGCATTTCCTTTAGAGGGCACTATTGATTCTCTGAAACCATGGAAACCTTCCTTCATGCTTCCTTGGTAAGTTGGCCAACTATGAAATTTTGCTGGGTTTCAAATCTACTCATATAGAGGCAAGTTTTGTTCTCATTACCAATTCTATAGTTTGAAGAGAGAGTCCATGTACAGAATAATTCAGAAACTAAACCAGAATGTAAGTTGTTGTGACAAGTCATCAACACAACACAGATGATTGTGTATTTGGATACTTGAGCCGGTTTATTTGCTTTTGCAGACTCTCCAAATGGGAATTTCCTTTTCTGATGCAAAATTTAATTTAAGCAATTCAGTCAGTCTTTTTGTTTGTTTGTTTAGAATAACAACTTACTACTTTGGAAACCGGTTCTTTATAAAAATAAGTAATTTTATTAGTGTATATTTGGTGGAAACTATAGTATTTTTCATTTTATTTAATTTTTCAAATAATTTTTAACATTTTCCCACATTTGCTTCATATGTAAACATATATATATATATATACATTATGCTATTTTTAAAAGCATCAATAATAAATCAATGTCACATAACATGGAATTCATGGCAAAGATCATAAAAATGAGGAAAGAAGTGCATGTTATTATGTTAGTGGTGTAATTCATTGAAGATAATATTTATAAATATATACCAGATAATATGGCATCTATACTTTTTACTATATATTATATATTTATAAAATCCACAGGTTTTACTGTATATATTGTAACAATATATATTTAGTTTTCCACATATGGGAGAAAACATGGAGTATTTGTTTTTTTGTGTTTGACTTATTTCAGTTAGCATAATGATCTCTAATTCCATCTATTTTTTGAGAATGTGAGGATTTCATTCTCCTTGATGGCTGAGTAATATTCCGTGTGTGTGTGTGTGTGTGTGTGTATGTGACTTTTAATTCACTGATGGACATCTAGGTTGATCGTATATCTTTGCTATGTGAATAGAGTTGCAATAAACATGGGAGTGCAGTTATCTCTTTCATATGCTGATTTCATTTCCTTTGGCTATATTGTCAGTAGTGGGATAGTTGGGTCATTTGGTAGATCTGTCTTTGGTTTTTGGACACATCTCCATACTATTTCCCATAATAGCTGTACTAACTTGCATTCCTACTAACAATGTGTTAAGATTTCCTTTCCTCCGCAACCTGGCCAGCATGTGTTATTTTTTTGTCTGTTTGGTAATAGCCATTCTAGCTGGAGTGAGGTGATACCTTATTGTGATTTTTATTTGCATTTTTCTGATGACTAGTGATCCTGAGCATTTTTTCCATGTGTTTTTTTTTTTGGCCATTTGCATTTCTTTTGCCAATTTCTTAAATGGATTATTTCACTATTTTGTAATTTCTTGAGCTCTGGAAGTGTTCTGGATATTAGTCCTTTGTCAGATGCGTACTTTGCAGATATTTTCTCCCATTCTGTTGGTTGTCTGTTCACTCAGTTGATTGCTCCCTTTGCTGTGCAGAAGCTTGACAGTTTGATATAATAGCACTTTTTTTTTAAGGGAAAGAGTTTACTGGGGAAAACCAGACAGACTGGAGGGAAGGGGCAAAGAAGGAAAAGAGGGAGAGGGAGAGTGTAAAAGGCAGAGACAGAGTCCAGGAGATGGACAGGAAGAGACAGAGAGAGAGGGGGAGAGAGGAGTGAGAGAGCAAAAGAGAGAGAGAGGCGAGAGGAGAGGAGATAGTGAGGAGAGAAGAGAGGAGATGAGAGAGAAGAGAAGACGAGAGCCACGTGTTCAGGAACAGGTCCTTTTAAAACTTTGCCAAAGGGTGGGCAGGGAAACAGGAGCAGCGAATCCCATTAGCATGGGGGTGGAGCTTGCCCCCAGTGGTTGGGCCATGTGGCCACCTGGCTTCTAGCGATGGCATTGGAGG
Organism: Oryctolagus cuniculus; assembly: GCF_964237555.1. NCBI lineage: Eukaryota > Metazoa > Chordata > Mammalia > Lagomorpha > Leporidae > Oryctolagus > Oryctolagus cuniculus. Next base: position 93,050,375 of record NC_091436.1, read on the forward strand.
CTAGAGCCTGGGATGGTGTCAGCTATAGATCGTGTCATAGATAAGACTGCGCCGTTTTCCTAACACTCCCCCCTTTTGTTTTTTATAAAGCAGGAGTTGTATGGGATTACATTAATGCCAAAAGTCCAGGAGGGGTAGAGTGATGATGATCTGTCTTTAGAGCTACTTCCTGCTGACATGGGGTAACGAGGTACTCTTCACTGGCATGGGGCGATGTCTCAAGCCACTGTCTCTTGGGTGGAGAGCCAAGTATATCCCTGTAGCAGCATTTGGTTGACTGCCTGGTTGCTGAATGCCTTGGTTCATTCCATTATCAACTCCTGTAAACACTTAGACACTGTAGTATAAAAGTCAGGGTGAGACTAGCAACCAGTGATCCTAAGAGTAGCATTAACCAGGTAATGAAAGGATTTCATAGAGGAGAGGAAATGAGGGGGACTCTGGACCCTTGTGAGGACTCTTTGATGGATGTGGTTTAAAGCTGATCCCAACCAAGATTGGGAGAAAGACCACTCAACTTTTGCAGGTAGAGGGGTTTGTCTGTAGAGAAATTCTGAGCAATCATACAACATTAAGTGTGGGGGAGGACTATCAATACACACAGGTCAAAAACAGAGCCATTGATGTAAGAGTAAAGGCTATGATTACAAAGGAATGAGGCCCAGGAGTGGGTTAGATACAAAGGACAGAGTCATTATTAGAGGACCTAAGAAAGGTGCTATCTAAGCCACAACTAAATTTTCTGATTGAGAGGCAAACAGAAACTGACAGAAGGGGCTTGATAATAATCTGGTGGGCTTTAGGCCTTGTAAGTTATGAGGCCCAGACCTGTCTATTTCTTTACATAGGGTACATTCTAAGGGAGGTGTGAACCTCCTTGGGAAGGCACCCTGTTGACTTCCATTACTTAGCTGGCCTGGGAGGAGAGCTGGCCAGGTAAAGGCAAGTGGCATCTCTAGCAGGAAATCTACAGCTCTGCCTGCAATGTTACTGACCCTACTTGGCCATCTCCTCTCAGCAGCAGTGGTTACATTGGAAGCTGGGCCGAGTGAAGGGCTTTTCAGCTTAAAGCCAGCAAGGTCTGTGGCTTTGACCTGAAGTCCTTCGACTCCAGGGCAGTTCCATTTCCAGTGATCCAACTCTTGGCTGGCAGAGCTGCCAGGGCTCTTCATAAGCTGACTTCTGCTGAAGCCCAGGCTTTCCACATTGAAAGCCACTGCAGTGGACTGGCCTGTTGGGTCTCTGAGGGCAGATCACTGTATGGAACAGCCGTTAATAGGCCTGCTTTACATTGCTTCTGATGCCTGGCTTTCTTTTCCTCCTGGTTTTTGTTAAAGCAGACCAGAGGACGCAAGTCAAGGGAGTGAATAGGTGAATAGCATTTGTTTATTTTTGCTTTTATTGCCTGTGCTTTGGGGGTCCTATCCCCCCAAAAATTGTTGCCTATGCCAACATATTAGAATGTTTCCCATCTATTTTCCTCTGGTACCCTCATAGTTTTGGGTCTTCTATTTAAATCTTTAAATCTTGGATACATTTTAAGTTGATTTTTGTTCTTCTTCTTCTTCTTCTTTTTTTTTTTTTTTTTTTTTTTTTTTTGACAGGCAGAGTTAGACAGTGAGAGAGAGAGACAGAAAGGTCTTCCTTCCGTTGGTTCACCCCCCAAAATGGTCGCTGCAGCCAGCGCTCTGCGCCGATCTGAAGCCAGGATCCAGGTGCTTCCTCCTAGTCTCCCATGTGGGTGCAGGGCCCAAGCACTTGGGCCATCCTCCACTACACTCCCGGGCCACAGCAGAGAGCTGGACTGGAAGAGGAGCGTCTGGGACAGAATCCGCCGCCCCGACTGGGACTAGAACCCAGGGTGCCGGCACCGCAGGCGGAGGATTAACCTATTGAGCTGCGGCACCAGCCTTAAGTTGATTTTTGTAAAGGATGTAAGGTAAGGGTCTTATTTCAAACTTCTCTGTGTGCAAATCCAGTTACTTCAACACCATTTGTTGAAGAGACTGTCATTTCTCCAGGGAGGGCTTTTGGCACCTTTGTTAGATTAATTGCTTGTAGGCATGTGGATTTATTTCTGCGGTCTCTATTTTGTTCAACTGGTCTCTGTGTTTATTTTTATGCCCGTACTTTACTGTTTTAGTTACAATAGTCTTGTAACATGTTTTGTAATATGGTATTGTAATGCCTCCAGCTTTGATTTTGTTGTTCAAGATTGCTTTGGCTATTTGCTGTGTTTTGTGTTTCAATATGAATTTTAGGATTGTATTATCTAATTCTGTGAAAATTTCATTGATATTTTAATTGGGATTGCATTTTTATCTGAAAATTGTTTTGAGTAGTATGAATATTTTGTTAATATTAATTTTTCCAATCCATTAACATGGGAAATATTTGCTATTTATAGCATTTTAGTCAGACATTCACTAAGGTCTGGAGATATTCTATAAAAATTTTGAATTCAAATTTGTTGTGCTTCATTAACTGTCAATTGACAGAATTTTGAAGCATGCAAAAAGGAACACATTTTTTCTTTGTGTTCCTTGTCAAAAGTTAACAGAAATAGAAATTTGTAAGTTGGCTCACTGAAGTCTTTAATAATAAAAAATTATAAACTCCAAATATTCCAAAACTTTGAAACCTAATTTTGCAGATGTTAATACATTCATACCACTATCTATGAGGGTTTGCTTACCCACATAAGGTTCCATTCCCATATATTTACCTTGGATAGTACCTTCTTACTAAATTGCCAATATTAACTAAATATATTAATAAGTAAAATGATCATGCATGTACCAAAGAAAAGAGGAAAAAATTATGAATTTCTGTTATCAAATGAATTAGATATAAATTCCTCTACCAGTGAGTGTCCTAAGCTTCCAATGGCCACCAGCCGCTATTATCTGAACCTTTTTCTACCCCCTCATATTTCCCCATTCATTCATCTACCTGGAATGTATTTGCCTCCCCAAACCCAAACTTAGAAGCCTAATACACCCTTCAGGCAGCACTGTGAATACCACTAACTCAACTGAATTTCCTGCACAACCTCCCCATCTTGTGAATTTCCATGGCTGGTTGAATGTAATTTTTGGAGCTTATCAACATTGTTCTGTATCTAAGTGATTAGGATGTTCATTTCCTCACTCTTGCCAGATTGCAAAGTATTATAGTTCATTTTGGAATCTGTATCAAGTCTAGCAGTACCCATCATGAAGTAAGGGCTCAGTCCATTTTTTCCAAGTGAATTTGGCTCAACCAAGACACTGTTGCCATTTGTCATGTGAGGAGCATTGAAGGCAGAAACTGGACAGTATAGGAACAGGGGAGGGAGGATAAATGCCAGAGACACCAGAAGTGAAGGGAAAGACTTTAACAACTGATTGAATGTGGAAAGCAAGTCGCTCTTGTCCTTTGTATCCTGTTTTATTTTAAATAATTTTACTTACCTGATATGATACAATTTATAGTCCCTTGTGAATAAAGTACTGTATGGGAAAGAGCTTTGGTTAGATCACCACCATATCCTGAGTACATAGAACTATTCAGGGCCAGTTTAGGTGCCCAATATTTGGTGAGTGAACAAATGAAATAATAGGGATGCAAATGTGACAGCAAACAGTCCAGTAAGCAGGATAGCATTGTCTCCAACACATTAGGAAATACAAGAAGACATAAATTTGTATGTAGAATGATGATTTCAGTCATATTAACGATGCATAGCTGGGCACCCAAATAGAGATGCTGAGGAAGTAACTGAAAATTGGCACTGGTGTTTGTGAAAAGGTCAGACTTAAGTGTGCAGATCTGAGGCTGATGGCCTAGCTGGGATTGCAGAAGCCGTGAGGTGAGATGGCATTGTGAAAGAGAACATGTGGGGATATGTCTGCCCCAGCTTCATCACTGAGGAGCGCATCTGTGGAGGAGCGAGGGCAAAAAGACCCAAAATGAGAGAGAACTGTCCTTAAAAGTAAGGAGAAAAGTAGGGCATCCCGTGTCCTTTTCTTCACTAACCTGTCTGCTGTATTTGACTTTATAGAATTTCCCTCCTCCCTATTCATCGTTTTCTACTTGTCCTTTCTTTTCCATATGAAATACTCTGAATTTTTATTTCCTGTGTATCTTTTGCATTTGTTTTTGCTTTCTTATGCCTACTGCCATGGTTGTAATTTAGAAATTAATAATTCATTTGAACCATGAGCCCCTTCTTATTTGTCCTCCAGTTTCTGGACACCTGCCAGCCTGTATCCATCTGCACAATTCCAGCCAGAAGATCTTTGTAAAACACAGATCTGATCATGCCATCAAATGGCTTTGAATACTTCTTGAATTCTGCCCATGACCATGTCAAGTATCCAAATCCTTCACTGATCTGCCTCCTCCCTTCTTAAACCACCTCATCTCTTGCTCCTTCCCTACACTTTCTACAAATCTCCTTTTGCCCTCAGTAAGCCACTTGTAGTTGTCTGTACCCTGCTGTTCCATGTGCCTCTGACATATTCCAAGTGGAAATGCCTTACTTTTTCTTTACAATAGCCCCCACGTTGCCTCTTTGTGAAGTTTCTCTGACTTATAGTAGATTTAGATGCTTTCTCCTTCTCACCTGCCTCCCTCCTCTTGTTATACTGGTTATATTTTCATGTCAGTTTTTATACCCTCCTTGAGGCCAAGGACCAAATTCTTTTAATATTTGTATTCTCCATATCTAATTTGGTTTGTGTACATGGAAAGCAGACAATAAATACTGACTAAGTAAGTGGATAAAAGGCGGGAATGGTTTGAAGAAGGAGGATCTAGTATTCAGAGAAATCAGTACTGGCCAATAGTATTAGATTTGTTTACAGAAAAATGACTCTTTCGTAGGGCAGATGCATTAGCATAGTTGAGGCATAAGCAAGATTGCCGAGTTGAGAAAATGAATGCAGGACTGCTTACAATAACTGTTAGGGAAAAGGAGGTAACTTTGTTCAATAGCAGGTTTGGGGAAGCTTCTTTTTTAATTTTAACTTAATTTTATGTTTATATTTGTTTTTCAATTTTAGATGAAGAAGAATGATCCTAGGCAAGTGACCTTATAAGGAAGGCACTATTGCTGATTCAAGAAAAAGGACAAATTAACTGGGGGAAGCTCCAGAGGAAGAAGGAAGAGATAGGTTCAAATGTATATGGTGGAGTGGACACTGTGATGATCTAAACCATATCTAAAATCCCTTTTGTGGTAATTATCCTTAATTTTGAGTACTCCTCTTTCCAAGTCCAAGTCTATCAGGTAAATGACTCCAAGAGCCCTATTCTCATTGCATTTTATGTGAGTGGCATAGAACATAGTTTCAGAATAGAAATCTATATGCATTGTGCCTCCTGTAACTATACAACTGGACAGTACAGCCTGGAAATCTCAAATCCTACATGCATTGTGAAAATTTCATACCACCTTGTTTCTACAAATGGAATATGGGATTCAAGTCCAAGATAGCATAGATTTATTGCTTGACCATAGTTACTAGTATAGGGAAGGCATCTCATCCTATTTATTTATTTATTTATTTATAATTTGAGAGGCAGAGAGAGAGAGAGAGAGAGAGCGAGCGAGCTCCCATCTACTGGTTAACTCCCCACATGTCCATAATGGCTAGGGCTGGGACAGGTCAAAGCCAGGAGCCAGAATTGGGAACTCAACCCAGGTCTCCTAGGTGGTGGCAAGGACCTATCTACCTGAGCTATTACCTGATGGCTCTGATGGTGCCATGAACAGTAGGTTGGAATCGGGAGTGGACCTGGAACTTGAACCTAGGTACTTCAGTGTGGGATGCGAGCATCCAAACCCACGCCTTAACCACTAAGCCAATGCCCATCCCTTAATCCAATTTAGACCCCTGAGATTTGAGAAGGACTTTCTTCAGACTTTTGAAAAAAAATGTTCTTTGCTCTTTTGAGTGAAATTCAGTAAGCAGCCCTCATTCTGGGCTTGAATGTGAAGAGAGAGAAATGGCCCTAGAACTGCTGCAGCCATCTTGGGACCCTGAGGAGCCTGCCCTGAGGCTGATGCTGTTATCCCTATGGGCAGAGAAGAGGGACAGAATCCAAGTCTTCATGGCATTGTTGAGCTGCTGAAGTTTTACCTCGCTTTGAACTTGCAGTTGCAGGAACCTGTAATTCCTCTTCGTTGTTTTAAGCCAATAGCTGTGAGAGCCTTGGAAGAAGAGTACAGACACTTGTTCCTCTGAGACCAGAGGATGAAAAGAAACAGAGATGTCTCAGTAGAAAAATGTCAAGTTTTATTTATTTGTTTGTTTGCTTGTTTCTTTACTTCTGTTTAAGTGTTTTCTATGTGTTGAGTAACATATTTAACCCGTTACACCCTTTTGTTCCCATAGGCTCATAGTAGTTCTGTAACACTTAGCATCCCTATTTTATATGAATAAATGGGGTATTTAAGAAGTTGAGAGACAGCTAGGTCCCGTGGCAGAAAGTAGTGCAAGTCACATGCATTCGGGCCTGCAGGGCTTCCACACCATTGCTCTTTGCCATCAGGTAGACCTCAGCAGGTTTCCCAGGAATACAGGGAGTGTGCAGAAGTGGACAGCAAGTGGAGCAGGGTAAAGCAGTGCCTGAGGAGTGTGGAGAAAGCAGGAATTCATTGTGAGATAAATGAAAGAATTGTTGAGCAAGAGAGAGGCTCTGGGCATGAACATAATGAGGCCCCTTCACATTGTGTCAGCTTATCTACATATCAAAAATATTGAACTGAGGAAGACTCAATGTCACCAAATCAGGTTAAAGTCTTTCACCTTGTAGGTATGGAACTGAGCTCCAGGGAGGATGCTGTGGAATAGTGGTAATGATTAGAGTCACTGAAATTCACAGCTGGCTAGTTCTCCTTGGAGCCTGGTTCCACCATTCAGGATTTTTCTTGAAGTCACATTCCAGGTAAATGGGCCAGACATAATGTGGCATTAATACTGGAGTAGCCAGTCAGAAATCCTACCTGTTGTTCTATAGACTTGCAGTTTGTCAATGGAGTGTAAACACTAATTGATACCAGGTCCTTCAATCTTTCACACCACTTTTTTTCCCTCTTTTGGGAAAACTTCCTCTCTTTAGTTTTTGTCTTCATGTTGTTTTTACTTGTCCCTGATGGTGGGTGAGTGCTATAACTCAAGTTTAGGAAATTCAAGGCTGGGTCCTTCCTATGTAGCTATTTCCTCTCTTTCCTAAGGAATGCTTATGTTGCTTACCACAGGGTTGTGGTAAATAAAGAGGGGGTGTTCAAAGAAATATTGTATAGTAAAATCCCCTGAGAAAAAGCATACTTGGGACATCACAGACTACATGCTTATTTTTAGCCCTTGCCCTTAAAATGGTATTTTGCAAGTGAGTAAAGAAGAAAAAGAAGCTTATCAATCTGGGAAGGAAAAATAAACTTCAAAAGAGGTAAATATTACTGGGTGGAATCAAGATTAAAAATGATTTTTATAGACTCGAATATTCTTAGTAAGGAATAATATAGAAGCCAGAAGCTAAACCACAGCTTGCTAGAAATGTGTAGATCCTGCTTTGGATTCAAAGAATTAATATTCAGTTGAGGTAGATGGCCCTAATTAGTTGCTCATGTAGAAAATTTCTGAAAGTTTCAGTTGACTTGAAGTTGACAATGAACCACAGGCTTTACTGCATAGAGATCAAAGGGGCAAAGAGGCCCTTGGGAGTCTGGCAGGCTTAAGCACATGTGGAACATGGGTCCACTCTGGATGACTCATTTTAGAGGGATGCTTAGCAGCTCAGGGACCTCCAGGTAAGTGTGGTAAGAGTCAGAAAATCACAAAGAAAGATGGAATAAACTAAGATGTCACACTGAACCAAAGAAAGTTTAGGATTGAAGCAGTCACAGAGAAGGAAAGGGATTTAGTTCTGCTTTGCTCAAGGGCACAGAGAACCAGCTAGTGGAAACTACAGGAAGGAAGGCACAAGTTCCATTTACGACAGAACTCCCACATATTTAGATCAGTTTGTAAATGGAATGTCTTATCTGTCTTATCCAGTGAATTAACAATGAAAAGTCCATTCAACTCTAATAATTAATGATTTATGATCTTCTAACTATCTCTAATTCATGTAAAGAGAAGCACTATTAACCTTGTATAAATGGCTTCTCAGTATTTTCCATACATATTGACATACACTATTTATTTATATTCTTTTATAATTTTTCTTTGTATAAGGAGAACAAATTTCATGTACTTCCCACACTGCCCTCCCTCCCACCCATGTTTCCACTATCCTACCTGCTTCCTTTCTTATTCTTTCTTGTAATTTTTAAAATGACATACTTTCAATTTATTTTATAATCATAAGTTTAACCCTCCACTAAGTAAAGAATTCAACAAATAGTAAGAAAAAAAGCACTGTTCCTCAACAATAGAGACAAGGGCTGTAAACAATAATCAAATCTCAAAATGTCAATTTCACTGATACACATTACTTTTGTTGTATTATATGAGTTATTATAGATCAGGGAAAACATTTGATATTTATGTTTTTGGGACTGGCTTATTTCACTAAGTATAATGGTTTCCAGTTGCATCCATTTTGTTGCAAAAGACAGGATTTCATTCTTTTTTTTAAAGATAAGTAGTATTTCATACTGTATATTATATATACCACATTTTCTTTATCCAGTCATTGGTTGATGCACATCCGGACTGATTCCATATCTTTTTAAAAAATTATTTATTTCAAATTCAGAATTACAGAGAAAAAGAGACAGAGAGAGAGAGGGAGAGAGAGAGAGAGAGATCTTCTATCTGCTGGTTCATTTCCCAAATGGCTACAATGGTCAGGACTTGGCCAGACTGAAACCAGCAGCCATGAGCTTATTCTGGGTTTCCCATTTGGGTGCAGGGGCCCAAAGATTTGGGCCATCTTCCACTGCTTTTCTAGGTGTATTAGCAGGGAGCTGGATTGGAAATGGAGCAGCTGAGACTTGAACCGCCACCCATCTGGGATACTGGCACTGCATTTGGCGGCTTTACCAGCTACTTCACAGCACTGGCCCCAATTTCATATCTTAACGATTATGAATTGAGTTGCAGTGAATATGGGAGTACAGATAACTATTTCATATGCTGATTTCATTTCATTTGGGTGAATTTCCAGGAGTGGAATGGCTGGGTCATATGGTAGATCTGTTTTCAGATATCTGAGGAATCTCCATACTGTCTTCCACAGTGACTGTACCAGTTTATATTTCCATCAACAGTGGATTAGAGTACCTTTTCCCCTACATCCTCACAAGCATTTGTTGTTTGTTGATTTCTGTATGGAAGCCATTCTAACTGGGGTGAGCCATTTCTCTGATAGCTAGTGATCCTGAGCATTTTTTCATGTCTGTTGTCCATTTGAATTTCATCTTTTGAAAAATGTCTGCTCAAGTCCTTTGCACATTTCTTAACTGGAATGTTTATTTTGTTGTTGTTGAGTTTCTTAGGCTTTTATAGATTCTGGAAATTAATCCTTTATCAGTTGCATAGTTTGCAAATATTTTCTCCCATCTGTCATTGTCTCTTTACTTTGTTGAGTGTTTCCCTTGCCGTGCAGAAGCTTCTTAGCTTGAAATTTTTTATTTTATTGCTTGTGCTTGTGGGGTCTTTTCCAAGAAATCTTTGCCTTTGCCAATGTCTTGTAGCATTTCTCCAATGTTCTCCTCTAGAAATTTGATGATATCAGTTGTAAATTTAGAGCCTTCATCCATTTTGAGTTTTTAAAGATTTCTTTTATTTATTTGAAAGGCAGAGTTAGAAGGGGGGAGGGAAGAGAGAAAGAGAGAGAGTCTTCCATCCACTGGTCCACTGGTTCACTCCCAAAATGGGCTGTAACAGCCACGGCTGGGCCAGACTGAAGCCAGGAGCCAGGAGAGTCTTCTAAGTCTCTCATATGGATTCAGGAACCCCATCCTCAGCCAATTTCCCAGACAAATTATCAGGGATCTGGATCAGAAGTAGAGCAGCCAGGACTTGAACTGGCACTCATATGGGATGCCAGTTCTGCAGACATTTGCTTAACCTGCTTTGTCACAACTCTAGTGCCTTGAGTTGATTTTTGTATAAAGTATAAGGTAGGAGTCTTGTTTCATACTTCTGCCTGCATATATCCAATTTTCCCAGCACCATCTGCTGAAGAGACTGTCCTTTCTCCAGGAATTGATTTTAGCTTCTTTGTCAAAGATTAGTTTGTTGTAGATGCATGGATTGATTTCATGGATTTCTAACTTCACCAAACTCTCTTATGAGTTCCAGTAGTCTATTAGTGGAGTCTTTGGTTCACCTGCATATAGCATCATGTCATCTGCGAACAGGGATAATTTGACTTCTTCTTTTTCAATTTGTATCCTTTTGATTTCTTTTTCTTGCCTAATGGCTCTGGCTAAAAATTCCAGAACTATATTGAATAGCAATGGGGACAAAGGGCATCCTTGTCAGGTTCCTTATCTTAGTGGAAACACTTCAGTTTTTCCCCCCTTTCAATATGATGCTGGCTGTAGGTTTGTCACATATTGCCTTGAATCTGCTGAGAAATATTTGTTTCACATAACTTTTCTTGAAATAAGGAGTATTCCATGCATACTCCAGTACAATCTGTTTTTCTTTTTCACATAGCATATAGTAAATCTTTTCCTATATTATTAAGTAATGTTTTCCAACCTGTCTTCTTTGGGTTACATTGAATGTGTGCTCCATAATTATGCAACCAGCCCCTATTTTTGGACACTTAAATTATCTCTGTTTTCTGATTGGTTATAAATAACCATATAATGAACCTTAATGCTTTCTCTTAAGCAAAATGGACCCATCTTCAAGGAGAATAGGCTTCATGAATTTATCAGTCAAACCCTATAAGGGAGTTAATTCATTCTTATCATTTTTAAAGGATCTAATTTTCCTTCTAAAGTTACTTAACCTGGACACACATTTTGAGGCAAGGATTCCAATTTTTAAATGTTCTATTGAACAGGGAACATACCAGGCATTTTATGTGTTGTTTTTTTCCATTTATAAAATTGTCCCCTGCATGTTGAAAATGCCTCAGGGCAAGATACAAAATAGAAAACATTTAATTAAATATATAAAGCAGAACACTAATATGGTAGCATAATCAATGCTAATGACAATATGAAAATATTATAGTGACTATTGAAAATGTAGGAGAAAACCATAGGTTAGTGTTTATAATATAGAATATGAAATATTTCAACTTGCAATTCCACATAATAAGTAAGAATACCACACGTGATCATACTAGATATAAATTGCATTATTTAAAAATAGAACTGTTTACTTCCACTATTTCATTTCATATTTCTGAGATAAGTGTACTAAAAGCAAAACAAGAAGGTTTTTGGACCAAAGTTCAAAAAGCAGGTATGAGTAAGTATGAATATATTTGAAATGATTTCCCTTTGCTAATAATGATCATTTTTGTCAATTCAGGCCCTTTTTTGTGCCTTATGATTTAGTCAGGCAAATATGTGTGGGAAATATTTTATTTGCAAATAAATCCTTTAACATTTGTAATGTAGACATAAGCCCATAGCTGAGCCCAGTCTGCTTTCTCCAAAGAATTAAAAAGAAACTTTAGCAAGTGACCCTTATAGAAATCTAAAGATGATTAAGGAAGACTCAGGATGAGCTATGACTTGGGGTGGCAATATATCCAGGGATAAAACATCTCTCCATTATTTGTGAAGGTGTTCTCCGGGATCATAAGGAAAACAAAAAGCTATCTGATGGAGTTTAGTTTTAGAAGGAACTATTACAAGGTTTTGAGATGGCCTTACTTGAATCACATAGTCCATTTATTTAGGATAATTTAGTATTTTTAGAAGCCTTGTTATTTGAGAATATATGCTCAGAATAGGTCTTCAACATGCTCCATCCCCAGCAAGAAGGGACAGTGCCTATGTTGCTATGGAAATCAGACTTTTAGTCCTTGGCCTCTGTGTGTCCTATTTTTCCAAGCCGAGGAGAAAATTGTCCTTGTAGCTAAATTCCCCAGGGACCTGACGCCCTGTGGCTTTCCCGGTACACTCCATGCAATACTTCAAGCTGAGGATGAAGTGATGCCGCTGGCTCCATTCTTATTTCCTAGAGCCAGTCGCCGTGGCCACCACTTGACTTGGCAGTGGCTCAGAAGAAGGTCTTTGGACATGGATTGTTGTGGACCTTAAAATGTTTGGGGAAAGAATGAGGAAAGGACCGAAGTGAGAGGGAGAAGAAAGGGCAGAAATGAAGCACAGAACGTGTCACCTCCGTGTAGCTGCATGGTGGCCTCACCCAGACGTGTCTCCGTGACCTCCCACTGTTGTCCGAGAGAGTCCAGCTGCTCTAGCCTGGGTGCTCGTCTTGGGGTCTCTCGCAGCCGTGACCACAAGAGAGTCTGTGACGTCTGTGTTCAGGCCTTTTCCCTGGTCTTGAGTGAGTCCCCACCCCCATCCCATCTAAATCCCATGTGGATAAACACTTTTAAAGAAAGCAAGGAAAACAACAATATCTTGGAAATTTTATTTGAAATAAATTCAGAGTGATTATAAAGTAATAGTATTCAAAGAGAGGGAGCTGTCTGCACGGGAGGTAAATGTATGGCACCAGGTATGGCTACCACAGAAATCATTTGTCTGTTTTTCAGAGCAAGTATAATTTATTGTCCCCTGGTTGTCCTGAGCGTCTCATCATCTACATGATGAGTTCTCGAACCGGACCTCACACCCAGACAACTGGATGGCAGGAGAAGCATCTTGGGACTTATTTCAGGATTTGAGATCTCTTTTACCACACAAGTACAAGTTGATTGAAACATATTTTGTTCTACTTCCAGTTTTCTGAATACAATCTTTGCTTCTTTCCCACCCTCTTTTAATTGCATGTGTATGAGGAATAAAGTGAGAATACAGTTTTATACATTGTTGTAATTGGCTACACAACTGTAACCCAATAGCACCATACATACAAACTGTCTACTGCCATCCCACCTTTTGGGTTGCTGATGGGGCCACCCTGATACTGTCTGGCCACCTGCCATAGTGTCCATAGGGCTCATGTAGGGCTGGTGTTCTCAGGCACATCATCACTGTAAGCTGGACACTGCTACAAATCATCCTTTTAAGGGTTTTGCATTGTAATTTATGTATACTGTATAATATAATTTATACTGTAAAATTATACTGGTAGAGTTACAAAATGGACAATCACTTGAGGGCCCTGTGGGAACAATTCCATGGCTGGCTTGTCCCCAGTGCTTCAGTTTCTTAGTAAATGAATTGGTACCACATCATTAATCCACTAACAAAGAAAGGATTTTTTTTTATGTTTTTTAAAGTTCCCTTTCACTGCTGTAGTGAAACATAGTCTTTAAAATGCCACGTTCTGGCTTTAGGGTGTTTACTTATTTTGTATTGACCTTTTCATCAGAATACAGAGAGGAGAGACACCTAGCAGAGGACGGACGGGTGGATGTGTCGGGAGATCTGATTGGCAGTCGCCCCCTGCCGCCTGCTCCCAGTGACTAGAGGAGCCCAGTGCCTCCATGCACTGGGGAAGAAGCTATAACACAGCGCAAGCTCTTCCACCTCCTTGTACTTCAGAGCTGCTCCAGAGCGCACATGTCCTTAGGCAACTGTCAAATGTATCAGATAATGTATGAACAGCTGTCAGGGTTTTGCTAAGCTCACCACTGCCTCAAACACAGTTCAACTTCTGCTATTCCCTCATGCGCCTCTTTTCTATTTTATTTCCTTTTTCTTCCTCAGCATCAGCTCCCCCCCTTCACTCCCCTCTTCCTCCCAGCCTCTTCACATCTTTGGCATTTGATTTTTCCCCTTTAGAATGATGCCCTTTCCTTGCCTGGTCCCTAAAAGCTAGCAGTCTTTCAAGGGAAGCCCCGATATCCTCCTTGTTAGGAAGGGCAACTCTGCTAAAACTCCTTCCTAATTTTAGTTTCCTGACCTCCAAATGAATGAACAGTCATACACCCATTCGGTGTTTAGTAGGAAGGGACCGTGGAGGACTTGTCATTCAGCCTCCCTCTGCACGTGGCATTCGGCCCAGCCCATGAGCGAGTTGAGAAGGGAAGTACTCTGCCCGTTCCCCCTAAAGCGAGCACCTCTCTGCTACCCTGCCACCTCAGAGATTGTCCTTTACAGCAAAATCAAATACAAATACACTGAAGTCACAGTTTGTGAAGGGGTTGTTTTTAAAGTAAGCAGCTGAGTTCAAAATTACCCTTGGAATTCCCAGTCATCGTCCAGAAATGACAGTCAATACAGTTTTGTGGGTCCACAAGGGTGCTTTCAAGAGTTTGTGGAAATGGAATGAAAAGGTACATTTATTGTGGTGCAAAGAAACTGAAATCCTTGAGTAGATTTTTTCATGGTATACGTTTTCCATGCATTTTTTGAAGACCCCCTCATATGCTTGGATTTCAAACTTTTGTGCCCAATTAAACTTTCATTTTTCACAAACTTGCTCAAGTGCTCCCATCTTTCTGAGTCCTCGCTGTGTGAAAGCAGCCCCACAAGCATTACACAGGTGTTTATTAGATTACAAGTCAATGTAACTTCTAGGGAGCATAGAATATAACAGCAAGGAGTTTAGAAAAAATTGGGGAGGGGGTTTTAGCATGTGGAATATTTATGAACACTAGAACCATTGTTCTATCCCTCTCGCCTCTGCACAGGCATGCAAGTCAGCCCACGCACACTCCACCTGCACGGCCTTTGAGAACTGGTCCTTGCAGAATTCCTCAGTGCAGGGAGGGCAATGGGATAAGTGAGGGAAAATGAAGAAGGCTTCAGGCTCTGCCCCCCCCCCCCCCCAGCAGAGCTGCTCTGTTTTAATCCATTATTTACGTGGTGCGTACTGGTAAGACTTCTTTGCATGAAAGAGTTTGTGATAAAGAAAAAGAGGAAGAGGAAGGAAACTAGGAAGAGCAGGAGGAGATTGGAGTCTTTGCTCTAGCCCATGGCAGAAGGCCAATATTAAAGAGCCATCTGGGCATAAGAGGCGTCTAGGCTGGGACTATCCAAGCCATTATTCTCAGGGTTAATAGCTCAAGGACATCGATTCTGTTTCTTACCTCTACTCTGCTCACAAAAAATTCTCTTTTTATTTTATTACTTGAACTGATAACCTTCATCATGGGGCACCATAGCAGGAGAGAAAGCAACAGGATAGTTCTGTTAGGCCTAGTTTTTGCACTTTGGAGAAACTAAATGGTTTTGGTCTGTCCAGAGACTGCCTAATAGCAGCGAAGTCCTTAGAATGTATGTAATCCATGCTTCTCAACTGGCTGAAACTCCAGCTGCACCTTTTTAAGGGAGAGGGCAACCATGGCATTGGGATGGATATTGAGGAGTGAACACAGCCAAGTGGTAGGCAGGAGACTTGTCCAGCTGGAGTGAAGAGGGGAGAACAAGGCTGAAAGTGAGCAGATGCCAAATGGGGAGCCACTGAATGCCCAACTAAACAGTCTGGAATTGATTCCTTAGGCAACAGGGGACATTGATTTTTATTTATTTTTCCTTTCTTCCTTTCTTTTTGCTTTTTAAAGGAATAAGCAGAATGGGACAGTCAGAAGATACTTGTGATGGCGATAGGTGGGAGAATTGGCAGACTTAACTCATGAGTTGTTTCTGTTCTTGTCTTTGAGCCTTGATTTCTAAATCCTTAATATAGGAAAATCCTATGTCTTTCTTAAGATTGTAGCAAGAATTAAGGGGAAGTTATTGTGACCATCATTGATCTGGAGGCTGTGTGGCAGGAAGTTACAAGTGTAGTCTATGGTAGTGGAGGCCAAGATTCAAATCTCAGCATTGCTTCTAAGCTTGGACCTAGGGCAAGTAACTGTACAGTAGAGTGATAATAGTATCTATCTTATAGGGCTGCTGTGAGAATTAAAATGTAAAGTGCTTAGCAAGCAGAATGCGCTTGTCCACGTAAGGGGTATAAATGGGATATTGCCAGTGGGAATGGAAAGAAGCAGTTACATGCAAGCAACATTATTAAGATAGAATATGGAGATATAAACCTCTTTTTAAAAAATTAATTATCTTATTTATTTATTTGAACGGCAGAGAGAGACAGAGATTGCCCATCTGCTGGTTCACTCTCCAAATGCCCCTAACAACTGGGTTGGGCCAGGATGAAGCCAGGAGCCAGGAATCAATATGAGTCTCCCATCTGGGTGACGGGAATGACAGAAACCGAACCACTTAAGCCATCCCCTGCTGCCTCTCATGGTGTACCTTCTGAGGAAGCTGGAAGCCAGGATCAGAGCTGGGACTCAAACCCATGCACTCTAATATGAGATGCAAGTGTCCCAAGTGGAGCTGTGCTGAACACCCGCCCCTGAAGTTAGACTATGATAATAGCTGTTTGCATGTGAGAGATACAGAGAAGTAACGGCAACAGTGAGTTTGCCCTTCTTAAAGACTAAGACACAGTGGTGTCGGGTAGAGAGACAGCAAGAGGATAAGCATACGCAGGAAGACAATTCTATGAGATGGTTGTGGGGTATATACAGTGTACTTACAACATATATATACATATATATATATACATAAATATTCTTACAACATATGTGTATACACACACACACACACACACACACACAGAGTACTGACCTATAACTGTGGAGTTACCTGGCAGGCAGGCAGTGTTGTAGGACTAGAAAAGAAGATCAAAGAAATGGCTAGAGAGCTAGCACTGAGGTGTTCACGTACTTAGAATCAGTGGTTGAAATTATGACATTGACTGAGGACACTAAGAAAGTGGATGAGATGACAGGAGATAGAAATTCTGGGAAGCCTGGAAGAGTCCCTGTTACAGCTTCTGTTTAATGTATAAATGGTATTGTCCCAGCAGATTTCAAGAACGGAATGGGGCAGTGGGTGCTACATCTTTTGATTTTTAGGAACATTCCAAGTTCTAAAAGTAATTGAAAATTGTTCATAAATACAGAAAAACACAAGAAGGGAATAATAATCTCCCAAACATATTATTAACACTTGCTGTACTTCTTTCCAAATAACTGTCTCTATTTTTGGCTCAGTTGCAATGACACTATTCCAACAGTTTTCTATTATATTTCTTTTTCACTTAGGAATTATAAGAACCTCCCCTGAGAATTTTCTCATGTCACTAGCAATTCTAAGGGAGCACAGGGCTCACACACACATTCCTTGAACCCGAGAAGCCAAACATGTGACTGTAGGGACATAATGATTTCTATTCAAATCTCAGAGGGAAGAGTAATAACTAGGACTTGCCGTGACATTACAGGTGCTATTTCAGGGTGAGACTGTGGTGCCATCACTCTAAGGAGATGTAATTATATAAAGCATTTCAACCACAGTTAACAAGGACAGCTGTCAACAAAGCCAGTTGTATCATTCACATTAAGTTACTCCAATTAGAGTTGTCATTCTAGAAACAACTATAATCTCATTAGTGTTTGAAAGCCACATTAAGCATTTCTGAGAAAGGTGCACTCTTGCTTGTTGTCCAGAGGATTCTACCATAGTACAGTTTAGTAGGGATCCTGGTCTCAAGATGTTTTCAACCTGCCAGGTATATAAGATAACTCTGCACCCTATCTGTAGCACTACTAGATGGAAAAAAATGTGAATTTTTATTTACTGTATCATCAAAATCTTGCAAGCTAAGCAGACTATTCAGGAGGGAAGAGTTGGTAGCTTGTACCCTAAGTTTATAAATTCATCTGCAAAGGTGTAAAACATCAATCTCGCCCATTAAATCTCTTTATCCAAGCAATTTTCCATTGTTTACTCACCAGAAAGCAGAAGAAAGTAAAATGAACACTTTACTGACTTCTGATAATAAAATATACAGGCCGGGCTTGGGAGGAGATGTGAATTTCCCCCAAAGCACGCCTCCCGTACCAGCAGCAAGATAGGGCTCTCAGCAGCGGAGGCGGTGTCTTTTCAACATTATTCTTCTGAGTAGATGCTACAAAATTGCTCACACAGTACACAGGATTGTCATGTCAAAAGATGGGGAGAGGAAATTATAGTCAATTCTGAATGCAAGGAAATGATGTTTATTTCTCCATTTCTCTTTGCCCATGTTGTATGGCATTCATGTTGTTTGCTGCACAAGAGGCAGACTGTTTCAAAGCCTGGAGAACACCAATGTTTGTGACTGCACCATGCATTCACTTTATGACCAAGGAATTTTTTTAAATGGATAAAAATGCATTATCTATTGAAATTACAATAAAGGTAGAAGAATTTAGAAAGGCATATAAAAAAGAAGACTTAAAATAAGAAATAAAATGTTACTTCAAAGAAAGAAATTACCAGGGCCGGTGCTGTGGCGCAGTGGGTTAACGCCCTGGCCTAAGGCGCCGGCATCCCATATGGGCGCCGGTTCGAGACCCGGCTGCTCCACTTCCAATCCAGCTCTCTGCTATGGCCTGGGAAAGCAATAGAAGATGGCCCAAGTCCTTGGCCCCTGCACCCACGTGAGAGACTCTGAAGCTCCTGGCTCCTGGCTTCGGATCAGCGCAGCTCCGGCTGTTTCGGCCACTTGGGGAGTGAACCATCAGATGGAGGACCTCTCTCTCTCTCCCTCTCCCTCTCTCTCTGCCTGTCTTCTCTCTGTGTAACTCTGACTTGCAAATAAATAAATAAATAAATAAGAAAGAAAGAAATTACCATCTCCTGTGTCCTTTGCCATGAGAAGAACACGTCTTGGTTAGCTGTTGGTTCAAGAAGGATGAGACTCTTGGAACTGACCTGAACCCAGCCTGCAGCCCAAGTCCATGGGTGCAGAGTGAGAAATATTTGTTTTTGTAGGCAAGAAGGATTTTGTGTTTGTAGTATCATCATGGCAATGACTGACTGATACAGTGCATACTTACATAGAATTGTTGTTAAACTCTTTCCCTACTTTAGGTCATTTAATCCTCAAAATAATCCTGTGAGGTAAGTACCAGTATCATATCCCTTAACAGTTCAAGAAGCAGAGGCGCAGAACTTCATGAACTTGCCTGAGTCCCATAGCAAATGTGTGACAGGATATTTGAACCCAAGCTGCCTGGCCCCAAAGCCAGAGAGCTCCTTAAGCTGTCTGTCATTAACTCTGCTTATGCTTCCATTCACTCCCTCTGGAAATCCTCACTCACTCAAAGCATAGCCCCCCCGAATCCACACCGATTCAGTAGGTGCTAATTTACCTCCTTTCTTATGTCCTTTGTAACAGTAGCTTTTAGGCTTATTTGCTCATGTACTTTTTAGAAAATTTGAAAATCTACTAAGTTGAGTCATAGGAAATTTTCATTTTTTTGTGGGTGCAAAACTGTCAATGATCAGTATCTCCTTTGACTCAACCTACCCTACCACACATTTTTAAAGTAGCATCTAAATTTTTTCATTCTGGTTTAAATAATTAGAAAAAATTATACTTGTAAGGATATTGAAAGTAATAACATTTTCTTTTTTATTTTGTTTTGAGTTAAGAAATGTTGACAAATATATAAAATTGTGTATTTAGAGGTACTACATGATGTTTTGTTACAAATATACATTGTATAATATCCAATCAGGTAAATGTATTTATCTTTTTAGGCAATTAACATATCTTCACAGTAAAAGCATTCAAAATCCTATCTTCTAGATTTTTTAAAATAGAAAATACATAATACATTAATGTTTTCTATACTCATCCTACTGTGCAATTGAACTTCAACACTTCTTACTCCTATCTAAGTATAAAGTAGTACCTACAAATTAACCTTTCACAATAGTTTCAAATAAAAATATATCACATTGTAAATGTATTCAATGGAAGCTAAACATCATAGTTCTTTTCTAATTGAAGTAAAATTCATATAATTAATCATTTAAACCATTTTAAAGTATCAGTCAATGGCTTTTAGTACTTCACAATGTTGTGCAACTCTCACCTTAACTAGTTCCAAAAATTCCAACATTTTCAAGAAACCCCATGGCCCTTAAGCAGTCCTCCCATTTTCCTGTCCCTCAACCCATGGCAGCCTCTAATCTGCTTTAGATGTTGTCTGTGCTGGACACTTCATATAATCGAGATAATACAATACATGGTCTTTTCTGGCTGCTTTCCTTGACTTAAAATACGTTTTCAAGGTTCACTTATATTGCAGAGTGTATGAATACATCATCCCTTTTTATCTCTGAGTAATATGCCTAATTACTCAGTAATATGCCTAATTTTATCTACAGATCTGTTGAGGGATGTTTGACTTGTATCCACTTTTACTTCTTGATAATGCTAGTATGAAGGTTCACATACATGTTTTTATGTAAACATACATTTTCAATTTTCTTAGGTATGTACCCAGGGAGGAAGTGCTGGCTATCTGTTGAGATTCAGTTACTTTTGCTTGATTGTGTTCCCCCAATTATTGTCAGCTTTTGATTAAATTTCAGAGTTCCAAGAAAGTTGATTTTGACAGATTCTCCACTTTACTCATTGCTTTTAGAGTGGGACAGACTTCTAGAATTCCCTACACTGCATCTGACTTAACCATAATAATTTTATGCCTGTCTCCATTCATTTACATATTTTCATTTTCACAGAAAAAAACCCAGAAAAGTCAGAACTTTTATTTCTTGTTTTTTTTTTTTTTTCTTTGAACTTATGTATCTACTCCTCTTTGACTATATGCTATCAAAACTGAAAATTTTTCTCCTGGATTAAATTATAATTATTATAACCCATTTATTTAAATGTCATAAATACACTAAATATTTGCTAATTCTAATCATTCTTTTGGAAAACATCTGAAATGAATGGAGATTTCCATCCCGCTCAGTTCATGGGCCTTTGGATGAATTATTTACTGCTCAAATGAGACAAGATAAATAAGTAAACAGAACAGAATGAGTTTAATTATAGGAATATCACTCAATTCTTTGAATTTCAGCCGGTATGGATGCCAAAACACATGTATGATGCAAAGTTGATTTCATTTTAATTTTTTTTTCTGCTGGATATCTTCTCTTCTGCTTCTTATCCTTCTAGATTTATGCCACCCTCTTCTACCTTACTTTCTGCCTGGAGACTGACCTATATGGACTACATCAATGTGCTTGCCATTTTGCTGCCAACTGGATTTGACCAATGAGAATTCCTTGGAAGGAGATCAGAGAGAGAGAGAAGAGAAGTCAACTTATTCTCCCAGCTACTCCATGCAAATTTACTTTTCATTTCAGGATGACCCTCCCGACATCAGCTGTCTCCTTCTGGGTTCTGGTAAACTTTCCTTTTGTTATCCTTTAAGGCCCAAAGATGGTAATAACCTTCGTATTGCGTTCCCAGGGTACTGCACTATCTTTGAGGTTTCCTTATAGGCTGCTCACATTTCTAAATGTACATTTAATAAACCTTCCTTGACCTATTAATCTAATGGGAGTATGACCTGAGTTTCTTGCCATGTAGCCATAGGTGGTTACCAAAACTGATTCATTCTATCTATGGGCAACATAATTGTGTTCTTTCTAACTCTGTTGGAAGAGAAGAATTGTGTAGCAATTAACTTGTTAGAAGATTTTTTAGACCTGTACTCTCCAATACAGTAGCCATGAGTCACATTTGGCTAAATTTAAATTAATTGATATAAAATTTAAAATTCAATCATTGAATCATATAAAACTTATTTTAAGTATTCAATAGTCACAGGTGTCTAGTGGTTACAGCTTTGGACTGACAGACCTGAAACATTTCTATCATCACAAAAATCAGTGCATTAAATGGTTACTTGTATGGTGACTATGAAATAAAAAAAAAGTATACTGGGACAATAGTATAGGTTTTTAAAAATATTCACTTATGAAATGTAATTTGTTTTTCCTTATATTAATTGACCTATAAAGTGATTAATTTAAAACTTATTTTCAAAAGCATTTTTTCTAAAAAGTTATTAATAAATGGTTGCTCTATGTATATTGAAGCAAAATTATATGAATAGCTTCCTTTCATTGCTTAAGCATTAAAAACAATGTAAGCAGAATGTATTAGATTGACTTCAAACAAAGCTTCCTGTGATTACCATACCCAAGTACCACACACTTAGCAGTTCAAAGCAACAGAAATTTATTGTCTCATGTTGGAGGCCAGAAGTCCAAAAATAAGGTGTTACTGGGAGCAACTTCAGAGGTTCCTTCGGAGGTTCTAGGAGAGTCTGTTCCTCATGTCTTTCAATATGTGGTGGCTGCCAGCATTCCTTGGCTTGTGACTGCATCTACATGGCCTTTTCTTCTCCCATTTGTGTATTTCTTCTTTGTGTGTCTCTTAGAAGAACATGTGTAATTGGATTAGGCCCACTTGGATAATACAAGCTAGTACTCTCAACTCAAGATCCTTAACATGCATTTGCAAAGACCGTTTTCTCAAATAAGATAACATTCAGAGGTTGCAGATATTAGGAGATGAGTGTATCTTTTTGGAGCCACTCTTCAAACCACTGTAGTGACCAATGATTTTTGCATACCTATACATTCATGCTGCTTCTGTCATCAAGATAAGTTGTGTTGAGTCTGACCTTGGTACTTTCTTTAGCTAACAAAATGCAGCAGAAATAGCAGTCTAGGGGTTTTTATCCCAGGCCAACCGAGGTTACACAGCCCTGCTTTTGATCAGAGGGAAAAACCAGCCTCTGTGTAAAGTCCATGTACTCTCCTGGAGAGTGTGAGACAACCTGGAGAGAGAAAAAACTCTGAAGGATGAGAGATTAGGAAGGGGATGGAAAGAGGTCCTGCCAGTACCTGGGCTGCAGGTGAAAATGGAAGAACAACTTCTGTAGGTCAGAAAAGTAGTGAGAAAATTAGTGGAGGCTGAAAAAGGATACCCACTGCTAAGTTGAAGGGAAAAAACCATCATGCACAGGAATATAAAGGTAGAAAATGTACTTAATGAATTTGTGGTTCTAATTAAGCAGGTTTCCAGGTTGAGTTTTGAGTATGTCATTTGGCTTCTTATATCTATATAGCCTAAGGTATCATTAAATGATACTTAGTAAAGAGAGAACTATTCTGTTTTCAAGTGGAATTTACAGAAAACATTTCCAACCCAGGACTTGTTGAGTTGAAGAATAAATTTTTTTTCTCATTCCCAGATTCTTTAGGTAGAAAAATGTTTTCAAGGTAGGAAAGGACTGCAGGCAAAAGATTAAATCTGATACATTATCAATAAAATATGGCTTTGGCCGGCGCCGTGGCTCAATAGGCTGATCCTCTGCCTTGGGGCGCTGGCACACCGGGTTCTAGTCCCGGTCAGGGCACCGGATTCTGTCCCAGTTGCCCCTCTTCCAGGCCAGCTCTCTGCTGTGGCCAGGGAGTGCAGTGGAGGATGGCCCAAGTGCTTGGGCCCTGCACCCCATGGGAGACCAGGAGAAGCACCTGGCTCCTGCCTTCGGATCAGCACGGTGCACCAGCCGCAGTGCGCTGGCTGCGGCGGCCACTGGAGGGTGAACCAACAGCAAAGGAAGACCTTTCTCTCTGTCTCTCTCTCTCACTGTCCACTCTGCCTGTCAAAATAAATAAATAAATAAAATAAAATAAAATAAAATATGGCTTTATGAGAAAGGTGAAATCAAGTATAGTTATCAGATCCCTGAGGGGTCAGGTGTTTGGCCTAGCAGTTGGACTGGGACTCTTGCACTCCATTCTGGGATGCTTAGGTTTGAGTCCCAGCTCTATGTCCAATTCCAGCTTTCTGCTAATGTGTACCCTGGGAGATAACAGGTGATGGCTCAAGTGGTTGTGTCCCTACTACCTACATGAGAGACGAGCCTTGAGTTCATGGCTCCCAGCTTCCCTGTGAACATCTGGGAAGTAAACCAGCAAACGAGCTCTCCCTGTATCTTTCTATCTGTCAGCCTCTCAAATTAATAAACATTTTAACATAAGACCTCCGAAAGAGTCAAGTCATCGCCTCATCAACCTTCCCAGCTATGCAGAACATCTTGGACAATTTTTCAGGGTGTTGTGCTGCAATATCCTGATTCAAAGCCTAAAGTAGAGGGGATATATGTGTGCCTTTTGCTCTCATAATCTGATATATTTTGTATTTGGATTTATAATTTGAAACATAGGAAGCACATTAAATCTTTAAAGATATTATATCAGCTTGGACTAAAAAGGACACAAATGGTGCAAGATGTAAAAAGGTCTCTGGGTCCTCAACTTTATTTGGGCAACAAGTAATTGAGAAAGCCACCTAGTGACAAACATGGGGCATTTCTTATGAAAAAGGAAATGTGATTCAGAGGGTGGAATCCAGAACGCAGCAGGTGGAACTAGAAATTATGAGAAGCAGTTGATTAGGGAATCGTTTCTAGATTGTAAAACTGGACCCTAATCAAGAAGCAGTCCTTGTCCTAAAGGTAGGGAACACTGACAAGATGAGCTGGGCTATGTTTTAAAATCACTAATGTTAGTGACTTCTGTGTGCCTTTATTTTCCTCTTTCATAAATAAGAATGTCTCTTGTGGCTCTGCTATCCCTAGTGCCTTATCATCATTGTATCATCAGGCCCAGGAGTGCCAGTAGCTTGCATTTTTGCTTCATGGTTCTCCATTTCAAAAGGAGGTGCACTTTCCAAACTTCAGACATATCTCTATGATCCCAATGCAGATCAAGAGATACTCAGCATAGAATTTGGTGTTAAAATGTGTTCCGCCTTTGGGAGTCTTTGGAGGAGTCGAGTATGGTTTGCATGTGGCAGTCATGTGAACTACTGTGGCCAGAGGGCAGACTGTGGTGAGATTGCCTGCAACTATGGCCAGTAATGTTTATTCTCATCCCTGTATGTGCATGCCACTTCTCTGACCAAGAGGGCATGTCTGTTTACTCATACCCTGAATCTGTCCTGGATGTGTGATTTGTTTCATCAAACTGAACACACCAGAAGTGTGTTTTTTTTTTTTTAAGCCAGATGTTCAGATGTTGTATAGCTTCTATTTTTACTAAGAAGGGAAACCAGCAGCCATGCAAAGAATCCACGTAAAAAGAGGCCATGTGGAGAGAAAGAGGCCCTGGAGTAAAACAGCCTATAAAGAAAGAAATGGAAGGTGTGGGGGCTGCGGGGGGGATGAAGGTAGAGGTATGGAAAGGACAGAAGAGGTTCAGCCAGCTCCCAGCCATTGCAGTCAAACAGTTGAGAAACCAGACATATGAGCAAAGCTATGGTGTATTTATCAGCCAACACCATAAATTGCATAAATGAACTTTCCCTTCTGAGCACTGCTTGAATTCTTCAACTACAGAATTGTGAGTTAAATGATTGTGTTAAGCCAATAACGTGACGCAGGCTCCCTGAGGACTGGTCACCAATTTGTCGGAGGCTGGTGAGACAGAACATCCATGCACAACAAGTCAGATGAAGTGGGTTTGTTGCTTACGGATAGGCAGCATGGGATAACAAAAGCCCGGGATTCATTGCAAGCTGGTCCCCTGCTACATGAGGCAGATGGGGCCTCATTTGCGCATGCCCCACTTCCTGGAAAGCAGCCCTCCTGGTTTATACCCCAGGGTAATGTGACTCACTGGGCTAAAGCACTGAAGGATATCCTGTTTCTAAGGGGGAGACTGGACCACAGCCCTGCCTGTTCCGGCAAGTCACTCCCTATCTCGGGATGTTGCTTTCACAGCACATTCTATAGCTATGAGAACTGGGTCAGTGTAAGGCCACACAGAGAACTGTTCTGTAAATCAGTATTAGGTGATTTGTTATGCAGAACTCCTTAGTTTCTATATATTTTTTGCATATGTTTGGCATATACCTAATTATCATTCACCATGTGCTATGAACTGAATGTTTGTGCCCCACCCCCACCTAAATTCATATGTTGAAGCATTAAACCAACCCCCTGTCCCAACTGTGATTGTATTTGGAGATAGAGCCTCCAAAAATTAATTAAGTTTAAATAACCATAAGGATGGGACTCTGATCAGTAGGATTAGTGTACTCATAAGAAGAAACACCAGAGGTAAGTGTTTGGCACAGTAAACACTTAGTATAGATGCCACCTGGGATGGTCACATCCCATACTGTAGTGCCTAGTTTGAGTCCCAACTCTGCCACTTTCAATCTAGCTTTCTGCTATTGTGCACCCTGGAAAACAGCAGGTAGTGGGTCAAGTACCTGCATCTCTGCCACTCACGTGGGAGACCAAAATTGAGTTCCTGGCTGCTGGCTTCAGCTTGGCCCA
This sequence comes from Oryctolagus cuniculus, assembly GCF_964237555.1. NCBI lineage: Eukaryota > Metazoa > Chordata > Mammalia > Lagomorpha > Leporidae > Oryctolagus > Oryctolagus cuniculus. The sequence continues at coordinate 93,076,637 of NC_091436.1, forward strand.
GTCTGGGCTGTTGTGGGCTTGTGATGGGTGAGCCAGCAGATGGAAGATCTCCATTTGTCTTTCAAATTAATTCAAAAATGAATAAGCTACCACTTTAAAAAGAAGATATTAGAGAGCTTTCTCTTTCCATTCAAGGACAGAGGAAAGGCCCTATGAGAATGCGGAGACAGGGTGACTCCCACCAAAAACCAAATCAGCCATCACCTTGATCTTGGACTTCTTAGACCCTTAGAACCATGAAAAATAAATTTCTACTGTTTAAGACTCCCAATCTAAAATACCTTGTGATGGCAGCCCAAGCTAAGATAGCATGTTTGCCACTGATCTTCCTAATATAGACTAGGCTTCATGCATCCTGCGGGCCATGGTACAACTTCCTGATAAACAGTGGTCAGCTAGAGATGGCAGTGGTCACATCAAATCACACCATCAGCTGAAACTACAGAGCAAGCTCTCCATAAACCACTTGTGCCCTAGAAAATTTTACCAGGAAATACCCTGCCTGCTGCCTTTGATAGGGAAATGTTTGTTATGTTGAGTTTGAAAATGGTCAGTAAAAGAGAGAATGGGTATTGCTGGCCATTTCTCAGATTTAATCACACGTTCAAGTGATACCTCTCTTTACTGCTCACATCTCCCAGAAATTGGAAGTACAGAGGCTGGTGCTGTAGGGCAGCCGGTTAAGTCACTGCTTGCAACACCAGCATCCCATATGGGAGTGCCAGTTCAAGTACTGACTACTTGGCTTCTGAACCAGCTTCCTGTTAATGCACCTGGGAAGGGGGCAGAAGATGGCCCAAGTACTTGGTTTCCTGCCATTCATGTGGGAGACCAGGATGGAGTTTCTGGCTGCTGGCTTCAGCCTGGCCTACACCTAGCTGTTACAGCCATTTGGGGAGTGAACCAGCAAAAGAAAGATATTTCTGTCTCCCTCTCTCTCCCTTCCTCCCTCCATCCCTTCTTCCCTCCCTCCTCCTTTTCTCTCTCTCTGTTGCTTTGCCTTTCAAATACATAAATAAACACATCTTTAGAAACTGGAAGTACAAAGTGGAGGTCCACCAAATCCATTCCAGTTGAGTTAAATGCAGCCATTGACAAAAGTGTTTGGTTGAAACATGAAAATACCTGAAACAAATGCCAAAGTGAATCAGATGCTGAGACTGTTAACCAGTATTTTGCCATGCAAACTGTTTTTCAATGTCTGGTAAATACACTATAAAACCATATCAATACTTGTCAATTAATTGATGATTTGTTGTACATTTTATACTTTCTTACAGAGGCATCTTGTTTGTGGAACTGAATTTGGACAGAACCCAACTTAAAAAAACCACAACCTTATAAAATCAGAAATTTCAAGAAGTTTTCCCTTCATCCATGAACAAAGTCCTATTTTATGCCAAAGTTAATGTTTCAGGTTGACTTGAAGGGCCTTAGAAAGGCTTTATATATAGCTCTAAAGACAGATACTCAAGAATGATTCCATATGGATTGTTTAATAATTTCATTTCATGGTAAAAAATTATTGTCTGTGATTAAAATTTTGGCAATATTAAAATATCAACATCTAGAGGAAGGAAGTAGTCCCAATGAAATAAAGATGATGTTCTAAAGTTTAAAATATTATACCCTAGATTGCATTATGAGAATATTTTGTCATATACCCATACCTAACTGGTGGGAATATTTAAAAGTGTGGTTTATGAGGAAATAGCAGCTAAGAAATGAAAAGGTACTGAGTCCCTAATCTTGGTAGATTTTACAAAAAATGAATTGATGGTTGCTATTAAGTATATTATACAGAACCAAGCTCAACATTAAATATACAAATGAACAGAATGGTTGAGGAGTGACTGTGAGTGGGGATATGTGTCTTATATTTTTTAAAAAGATGGATTTATGCTGTACAGTAAACTTTTTGGAAACACTTGACAGAAGGAAACATGAACATTTTAATATTTTCTTTCCTGAAACCATGCAACTAAGTCATAGGCCACAACACATGTTAATAACACAAACCTACAAGCTCATTCTCAGCACTGAGCACCACAAGCATGCAGAGAGAACACACCCACTTACTTCAGTGTAACTTCATAGTGTGTTTTTCCACAGTCACTTATCTAATTCCATGACAGATCAAAGTCTTCACTGTGTGTGGTTTGTATACCTTAAATAAAAGGTTTCCATGTAAAATTAACGATAAATAAACTTTAAAAACTCCTTAAAGAAGTTTGTCACGTGGATGAAATAAGGCACCTTGGCCTTCAATATTTTTACTGATGATTATTTCCTTTTCATCTGTAAATATTTCATACTTTAAATCATCCCTTTGGTTTGATGAGATATTTTGCCACTTGGCGATTGGATCCAAGACGGGTAAGAAGTTTGTTCTTGGGTGAAGCAGAAGGGTGATATGGCTAGAGGTAGGAGGAGAAGCTCCCAGGGAGACATCCATGGGCAGGTGCCTTTTAGGAAAGAGGCCATATGGAAGGTGTGGGGGTGTCTCCTTTACAGCCACCCACTTGGAGTCTTTTGGGGGGCAAGAATCATTGTCTTATATTGGGTCATCAATCCCATTTAATTAGTTATCTCAAATGGGTTATTATGTATGACATTGCCATAGCCTGCAGTGAAGATGGATTCATTTCATTTTTTTAAAGATTTGTTGCTTTTTGCTCTTTATTTTTAAGATTTATTTTGAAAGACAGAGTTACAGAGAAAGGTAGAGACAGAGAGAGAGGTCTTCCATCCATTGGTTCACTCCCCAGATGGCTGCAACAGCTGGAGCTGCGCTGATCCAAAGCCAGGAGCCAGGAACTTCCTCTGGGTCTGCTATGTGGGTACAGGGGCCCAAGGACTTGGGCCATCTTCTACTGCTTTCCCAGGCCACAGCAGAGAGCTGGATGGGAAGAGGAGCAGCAGAGACTAGAACTGGCGCCCATATGGGATGTTGGTGCTTCAGGCCGGGGCTTTAACCCACTGCACCACAGCACTGGCCCCAGATGTACTCATTTCAGCCCAGAAAGCCAAGAGTATTCTGTGGGATTCCTATCATTGTGACTTTAAATTATATGAACAGTGAAAGTTACACATTTTCCTTCATCTCTCTGTGCTTTATTGCATACCTAAATGCTTTAAGATTTATTGAATCCAGGTGTTGTATTTTGTAGTAATCACCAGAACTTGCCTGATTTCATTATTCCAATCTATTATTTTCAAAAGTATTTTTTTTAGATTCCCTTTTCCAGTTAATATTGCATTTCAGTGGTTTTCTTAACTTAAAACTATTTTAAGAAATTTTACAATATTATAAAAGATTATTTGAAAGGGTTTCTGAGCTTTTTTTCTTATGCTATAACCAAGCTTCATAACAGAGAATGGAATGTATAGATTAATATATGGGACAAATTCGCAAATGCAATTCTAACAATGATCTCCACATTTTCTTCATGAGTACAAAGCAATTTTCTTCTGTTTTTCTGAGAATAGAAGTGGATAGCACAGTGGTGATGTAACTCCTTACTCAAACCATTACTGCAGCACTACATCAAAAACATTTTTGCTTAAATAATTAACATTTTTGCTTATCCATGAAGAACCCACATGAGACAGAAAAAAATTCATTTTGTCCATATGGCCCTTTTTGCAGTAATTTTACTAACCCCGACATTAAAAACAAACAATAAGATGTTGAAATATGTAATGTTTCCCAAAATATCAGAGCCTTGAATCTCCAATGGCTTTGAAATTTTAAGAGCACAGCTGGGTGTGTATGTGAAGTCAGCCTGACTTTGCCTCTCGCCTCTGTGTGCTTCCCTTTTTCTTTTTTTTTTCTTTTTTATTTTTTTTAACTTTTATTTAATGAATATAAATTTCCAAAGTACGATTTATGGATTACAATGGCTTCCCCCCCATACCGTCCCTCCCACCCACAACCCTCCCCTTTCCCACTCCCTCTCCCCTTCCATTCACATCAAGATTCATTTTCGATTATCTTAATATACAGAAGATCAGCTTAGTATACATTAAGTAAGGATTTCAACAGTTTGCTCCCACACAGAAACATAAAGTGAAAAATAATAGATGATTTTTTTTTAAATGATGATGAAATCAGATCAGACCTATTGTCATGTTTAATCCCAGTGAGAGTCAAGTTGGGAGTTGATAATTTCTTTTTTTTTTTTTTTTTTTACAGAGGATCAGTTTAGTATACATTAAGTAAAGATTTCAACAGTTTGCACCCCCATAGAAACACAAAGTGAAATATATTGTTTGAGTACTCGTTATAGCATTAAATCTCAATGCACAGCACATTAAGGACAGAGATCCTACATGAAGAGTAAGTGCACAGTGACTCCTGTTGTTGACTTTACCAATTGACACTCCTGTCTATGGCATCAGTAATCTCCCTATGCTCCAGTCATGAGTTTCCAAGGCTATGGAAGCCCTCTGAGTTCTCCGATTCTTATCTTGTTTAGACAAGGTCATAGTCAAAGTGGAGGTTCTCTCTTCCCTTCAGAGAAAGGTACCCCCTTCTTTGAAGACCAGTTCTTTCCACTGGGATCTCACTCACAGAGATCTTTTGCCAGAGTGTCTTGGCTTTCCATGCCTGAAATACTCTCATGGACTTTTCAGCCAGATCCGAATGCCTTTAGGGCTGATTCTGAGGCCAGAGTGCTATTTAGGACATCTGCCATTCTATGAGTCTGCTGAGTGTCTCACTTCCCATGTTGGATCACTCTCCCCTTTATTTATTCTATTGGTTAGTGTTAGCAGGTACTAGACTTGTTTATGTGCTCCCTTTGACTCTTAGTCCTTTCATTATGATCAGTTGTGAACTGAAATTGATCACTTGGACTAGTGAGATGGCATTGGTACATGCCACCTTGATGGGATTGAATTGGAATCCCCTGGTATGTTTCTAACTCTACCATTTAGGGCAAGTCAGCTTGAGCATGTCCCAAATTATACATCTCTTGCCTCTCTTATTCCCACTCTTATGTTTAACAGGGACAGTGTCTACAGTTTCCTGCTTCTGGAAATGGGAGAATGATTTTTTTTTAAACAGGCAGAGTGGACAGTGAGAGAGAGAGAGAGAAAGAGAGAGAAAGGTCTTCCTTTGCCGTTGGTTCACCCTCCAATGGCCGCCGCGGCCAGCGTGCTGCAGCCAGCGCACCGTGCTGATCCAATAGCAGGAGCCAGGTACTTATCCTGGTCTCCCATGGGGTGCAGGGCCCAAGGACTTGGGCCATCCTCCACTGCACTCCCTGGCCACAGCAGAGAGCTGGCCTGGAAGAGGGGCAACCGGGACAGAATCCGGTGCCCCGACCGGGACTAGAACCCGGTGTGCCGGCACCGCTAGGCGGAGGATTAGCCTAGTGAACCGCGGCACCGGCAGAGAATGATTTTTAACCATTCTTAAACTTGGGAAAGGCACAGGCATATGTTTACCTGTTGCAAACAGTGGAGTGGGGGAAAAACAGTTTTAATATTCATAATAGATTCAGTTACTTTTGTTTGTCTGATATCCCTTTGCCTTGGTCGTTTTTCATTCCTATCCACCTGTAACCAACAGCTCCAGGATGAGCCTGTGGTCCTGGCTAGCCAATTCAAGCTTCAAATTCTTTTTTTAATTTATTTATTCGTCAGGTAGAGTTACAGACAGTGAGAGAGAGATAGAGAGAAAGGTCTTCCTTCTGTTTGTTCACTCCCCAAATGGCCACCACAGCCGGTGCTGCGCCTGTCCGAAGCCAGGAGCCAGGTGCTTCTCCTGGTCTCCCACACAGGTGCAAAGGCCCAAGCACTTGGGCCATCCTCCACTTCCCTCCCAGGCCACAGCAGAGAGCTGGACTGGAAGAGGAGCAACCAGGACTAGAACCTGGCGCCCATATGGGATGCTGGCGCACAGGCAGAGGATTAACCAAGTGAGCCATGGCATTTAGCCACTGTTCAGGGAGGTTATCTGCTCCAAATTGCTACAGTGAAACCCCTTCTTGGGGCCGGCGTTGTGGCCCAGTGTGTTAACGCCATGGCCTGAAGCACCGGCATCCCTTATGGGCGCTGGTTCTAGTCCTGGCTGCTCCACTTCCAATCCAGCTCTCTGCTATGGCCTGGGAAATCAGTAGAAGATGGCACAAGTCCTTGAGCCCCTGCACACTTGTGGGAGACCTGGAAGAAGCTCCTGGCTCCTGGCTTTGGATTAGTGCAGCTCCAGCTGTTGCGGCCATCTGGGGAGTGAACCATAGGATGGAAGACCTCTCACTCTCTCTCTCTCTCCTCTCTCTGTGTAATTCTGACTTTCAAATAAATAAATATTTTAAAAAAATAAACCCAGTCTGGATAATTTTGTAGAACTGTAAAGGAGTACCAATCAACATAGCATTTCAGTTACTCAAAACTGTATACAAGATCATTTTTGGATTTATTATGAATTCACATGCACATTGCAAGATCTTAAGAGTTTCACAAAGATAGTCATAGCCTTTGCCTTCTAGGAATCTCGTACATGAAGGTAAAAGAAATCTGTCACGAGCTTTTTGGGGGTAAATCTGACTCTCCCCACACTATCAACATTTTTCCAGATAATGTCTGAATTCTCTGCCTCTTTCATTGTGGGTATTGAGGGAGCAGTGAGTAGGGGGAAAAAAAAACAATTTAAAAAATACACAAATATGGAGCTGCAATTTATAAAACATATACAGGAAGAGACAGCTTTCCTGGACCAGTGGTTTCAATGGGGCTTTGCTCAGGTGTTTCACAACTCCAGATTTCACTGTCCCCAAGGGGGTGGGCTTCAAGTACATGGGGGTGTGATGTTCTTAGGTGCTGCATGCAATGAACTCTATATTCATGGCCTCCCAAATTTCATATATTGGGGGCAGGAATTGTGGGGTGCAGTAAGCTGCAATGTGGGAATCCCACATATCAGGGTGCTAGTTCAAGTTCTGGCTCCTCCATTTCCTGTCCAGTTCTCTGCTAATGCACCTGGAAAGCAGCAGATGACAGCTCAAGTGCTTGGGCCCCCTCACTCACTTGGGAGACTCAGATGGAATTTCTGGCTCCTGGCTTCAGCCTGGCTCAGTCTCCACTGTGGTAGGCATTTGGAGAGTAAACCAGTCGATGAAAGATCTCTCTTTCTCTCTGTGTGTGTCTCTGTGTCACTCTGCCTTTCAAATAAATATATCTCTGAACCTTTTTTTTGTCCCATATGTTGGTATCCTAACCCCAATGTGGTCTTATTAGGAGGTAGGGCCTTTGGGATGTCATTAAGTCATAAGGGTAGAGCCTTTATAAATGGAATTAGTGCTTGTACTAATCTTTTTACTATTATAATGAAATGCCTGAGGTACCCTAATCTTGTAAAGAAAAGAGGTTATTTTAGCTCACAGTTGTGGCTGTGCAGGATCTAGGTTTTCATCTAGTGGTGGCCTCCTTGCTGGCAGAGGTCCAAGATGGCACATCACATCATAATTCAATCGTGGGGGCTGCACCACAACAGCCTAATATAATCTAACCACTTCCCCAGGGCTTCATCTCTAAACACCATAATTGGATTAAGTTTCCACTCTCTTAATACCATTAATTTTTGACTTTGGGGCTTAAGTTCCTGCATGAGTTCAAAGGACAAATCACACTGAATAACAGTGCCTTTATAAAAGGTCCGTAGACAGCTCTGTTGCCCTCTTTCTGATACATGAGATCACAACAAGAAGTAAGCAGTCTGCAATTTAGAAGAGGGCCCTCACTAGAATGCAAGCATTCTGGTACCCTGCTCTCAGACTTCCAGTCTCCAGAACTATGAGAATTAAACTGTGTTGTTTATATCACCAGTCTATGTTAGAGCAGCCTCAGCTGGTTAAGGAAGATGCTAATATTTCTACATTCTAGGTTACTTGCATCTTCATAATTTTGTACCTTCCTTTCTAGTTATATAATATGTCCATCATTTACTAAGCAGCTATCAACTTAACGGTCTGTCTTTTTAAAATGATCTTGACTGTGTTTCCATTTATTTAGAGAGATCTCTGTAATGAATTAAAATATATGGGCTTGGGGCCGGCACTGTTGCATAGCGGGTAAAGTCACTGCCTGCAGTGCTGGCAAGCCATATGGGCACCGGTTTGAGTCCCAGCTGCTCCACTTCCTACCCTGCTATGGCCTGGGAAAGCAGTGGAAGATGGTCCAAGTCTTTGGACCCCTGCACTCAGGGGAGGCTCTTGGCTCCTGGCTTCGGATCGGCACAGTTCCGGCTGTTGTGGCCAATTGGGGAGTGAACCAACGGATGGAAGACCTCTCTCTCTCTCTCTGCCTCTACTTCTCTCTCTGTGTAACTCTGACTTTCAAATAAATAAATAAATAAATCTTAAAAAAATAGGCTCTAGGAATGGGCACTTTGTATAGCTATTAAGGCACCACTTGGGATGCCCACATCCCATATCGGAGTGCCGTGGTTGGTGTCCCGGCTTCACTCCCAATTCCACCTTCCTGCTAATGTACACTCAGGGAGGCATTAACTAACGGCTGAAGTACTTGTGTCCCTGCCAACCATGTGGGAAACCGGGTGGAGTTCTGCACTCCTGGTGTTGGCCTGGTCCACCCACAGGTTTTGCCAGCATTTGAAGAGTGAACCAATGGTGAGATCTCTCTTTGTCTGTGTGTCTCTGTCTTCTGCCTTTCAAATAAATAAAATAAATTATATATGCACACACACACACACACTCTGAAAACAAACTGATGGATTCAAATCCCTGCTTGCCACTTTGCTTGCCCTACCAGCCAAAGTTAAATAATCTCTTTGTATCTTTGTTTTCATATTTGTGAAATAAATTATAATAGAATCTCCCTCATAGGCTTGTTATGAAACTCAATATACTAATACAGAGATTGGCAAAGTTTTTCTGTACAAAGCCAATTAATAAACAGTTTACACTCTCTGGGTCATATGGTTTCTGCACACCTTCTCAACTATGTCATTGTAGAGTAAAAACAGCCATGACAATGTCTGAATGATCTGGCCTGGTCATGTGTCAATAAAACTTTATTTACAAAACAGGTAGTGAACAGAATTTGGCTTGCAGTACATACTTACCAATCGCTGCAATACTCATGCACCAATATTTTCATTGTAAGAACTCAAAAAGAGGCTGGCACTATGGCAAAGCAGGTCAATCTCCTGCCTACGATACTGGCATCCCATATGAGCACTGGTTTGAGGCCTGGTCGCTCCACTTCTGACCCAGCTCCCTGCTGATGCACAGGAAAAGCAGCAGAGGATGGCCTGAGTACTTGGGCCCCTGCCATTCTTGTGTAGACTTGGGTACAGCTCCTGGCTCCTGGCTCTTGGCTCTGACCTGTCCCAGGTCTGGCTGTTGAGGCAGTTTCACAGCAAATCTACCTTTAAGTAAATAAATCTTTAAAAATAAGTTTTTTAAAAATCATCATCACCGTCGTCTACACCCTCCCTCATTGCACAAGAATTATAGGTCGTATTATAGACAAGTTTGCAGTGTAGCTCTTAGTGTTGCTCAGGTTTTGCTTTCACTACTATGTGTTTTTTCACATTTAGGTTCTCAAATCTCCCACTAAAGTTCCTCTGGTGGCAGAGAAGAGGGAACTTCCATACCATGGTTCTGGAATTGGCAGTAACCTTTTGAGTGTCAGATTTTGTCTTAAAAATTCATGTAACCTTTGAATTTTGTTCCATGAAATATTTGTTTCTTTTAATACCAAAAATTATAATTTAAGTCATTCATCATTGGGGTGAGTATTTAGCCCAGTGGTTGAGACACCTGCTTCCCACATTAGAGCGCTTGTGTTCATTTATGGCTCTAACTTGTGACTGAACCTTTCCAACCCTGGAAAGCAGCAGTGATGGTTAAAGTCAATGTGTTCCTGCCACCGTGTGGGAGACCTGGATTCAGTTCCTGGCTGGCAGCTTCAGCCTGGCCCAGCCCCAGCCATAGCAGGCATTTGGGGTGAACCAACAGATGGGAGCTCTCTGTCCTTCTGTCTCTCTACCCCTTAAATAAATAGTTCTAAAAATCATTCATGGGCCGGCACCGCGGCTCATTAGGCTAATCCTACGCCTTGCGGCGCTGGCACACTGGGTTCTAGTTCCGGTAGGGGCGCCAGATTCTGTCCCGGTTGCCCCTCTTCCAGGCCAGCTCTCTGCTGTGGCCAGGGAGTGCAGTGGAGGATGGCCCAAGTCCTTGGGCCCTGCACCCCATGGGAGACCAGGATAAGTACCTGGCTCCTGGCATCGGATCAGCGCGGTGCACTGGCTGCAGCGTGCCAGCCGCTGCGGCCATTGGAGGGTGAACCAATGGCAAAAGGAAGACCTTTGTCTCTCTCTCTCACTGTCCACTGCCTGTCCAAAAAAAAAAAAAATCATTCATTATTGAGTAAAACTGACCATGTTTACCAAGTGTCTTCTGGTTTTCTGTTACAGTTACACAGTTTGAACATGACCCATGGGGTCAGGTAATCTTAGGGTTTACTAGACTTGGTGTTCCGTGTGACCATTAGAGCTTCCTCAAACATAAAGAGAAGGAATAAAGTTAAGCAATGTGGGAATTGAAGAAGTCACATAAAAATTTAGGGAACTCCATTCAACTTCATACCTGGCAGATGACAGAGTGCGTGTCTTGGCCCAGGAGTGTTGATGACATCCAGAAAATCAATATGTGCCCATTAGGCTATGACTAATAAAAATTGCCTCAGCTCAGTCTAAGAAGTGAAATCATAAAAAGTAAAATAAACAACAGTATTCTGTGCATGTTTGTGAGAGACATAACTTGAATATAAAATTTTCAATATTTGACCATTTTTGGCAACTTCTATGGTTCAACCTAATATTTTCCCAAAGTGTATTAACTGATAATGTGCACAGAACTGCTTTTTAAGTGAAATATCACCTCACAGATCATAATAAAAACAGCACTATCAGATTCTTTTTAAAAATATGCACCCAGAATGCAGGATGTAGGAACTGAAAGCAAAATTTATCATATAATACCGAAAATGACCAGAGTATTTTATTTTCAGTGACCTAAGGTTTGCATTGTGATCTGGATTCAGAGTGCGATTCATTTCAGACAGTTTTGAGAAATGATCCATGTGGGAGCTTCTCAATGCAGCAGGTGTTAAAAAATAAAGCAGCAGTACCAGAAGATGAGCCTTGAGCTTTTCCTGAAAGGACTTGAAAAGATGAAGTCCCCAGTGCTCTTCATGGCCGTAAGCAATGGGCATTCATTCAACCATTTTATCAGGTAGGCTGGAGAGAAAGCAGATGTTGTTTTACTCCTCGGTTTTCATCTGTTGCCAGACAATACTCTTTGAAGCCATATGATAAATTTCTGTTAGCATTACCATTTCCCATAGTAGGCAGCTTGGTGCCCACAATATTTTCCTACTCTCTCTCTCTCTTTTTTTTTTTTTTTTTTTTTTTTTTTTTTTTTTTTTTTTTTTTTGGGACAGGCAGAGTTAGAGAGAGAGAGAGACAGAGAGAAAGGTTTTCCTTCCGTTGGTTCACCCCCCAAAATGGCCACCATGGCCGGTGCTGCGCCAATCCAAAGCCAGAAGCCAGGTGCTTCCTCCTGTTCTCCCATTTGGGTGCAGGGCCCATCCTCCACTCCCCTCCCGGGCCACAGCAGAGAGCTGGACTGGAAGAGGAGCAACTGGGACAGAACCTGGTGCCCCAACTGGGTCTAGAACCTGGGGTGCCAGCATCGCAGGCGGAGGATTAGCCAAGTGAGCCACGGCGCCAGCTGTATTTTCCTACTCTCATCCTTTAACCTAGCTGCATTCTTTCCTCACATTTAAACTCTAGCTCTTATCTCAAATATTTAGTCTAAACATAGGGGTGAACAAGCTATTGAAGGAACCATACAGAGACAAAGAAATTAACCCAACTCAGTAGTGTCACTGTCCTACGAAAGTGTAAGTATGTGATAAGTGTTAAATGTTTCAAGGTAGCATAGATTAGCCCTACCTGCTTCTTTACTGGTACATTCCCAGGTACACTACAGGTCCAGATTGCATTGGTAGAGAAGGGAAATGGAAGTGCAGAGAGAATATCTGGGTAACCAAGGAGGAAAGCCAAGAGCACCTCAGTGCACATGTGAGTGCTTCTACCTGCAGTTGGGCACACTTTAGGTAGTCTTGGATTTCAGACTTCCTACCTTCACTCTCTCTTGAATTTTATTACTTGCAAGTTCAAAGAGAAGATGGACAGGAGAACAAAACTAGTAAGTGAAGTGTTCTGTGATGGAAAGCTTGGCCTTCTACAATAGAAATTTGATCTGTGTAGAAAACATTTCCTATTAAAAATGTTAAGTATAGAAACTGAGGGAGTAGTAAAACAAAAAGCAACTTAAACAATTATAAAAAAGTTTCCATTCTTGCTTCATCTATCCCTTTTATTATTGAAGTTTTAAAAATAATTTTCTTTATTTTCATTGTACTTGAAATGAAGAGAGACAGAGATAGACAGACATAGAGAGATCTTCTGGTTCACTCCCCAAATGCCTGCAACAGCAAGGGTTGGGCCAGGTCAAAGTTAGGAACCCAGGACTCAATTCATGCTTCCCATGTGGATGCCAGAGACCCAAGAACTTGAGCCATCACTTGCTGCCTCCCACGGTCTACATTAGCAGAAGCTCAAACGGGAGGTGGGGAGAGGACTTAAACCCAGGCACTCCAGTATGGAACATGAGTGCCCCATGTGGCATCTTAACTATGGCATCAAACATCTGCCCCTGTTATTGAAGTATTTTAAAGAAAGTAAGGGGGCCAGTACTGTGGCACAGTGAGCTAACCCTCTGCCTGTGGCACCAGCATCCCATATGGGCACTGGCTCATGTCCTGGCTGCTCCTCTTCTGATTCAGCTCTCTGCTATGGCCTGGGAAAGCAGAAGATGGCCCAAGTGCTTGGGCCCCTGCACCCATATAGGAGACCTGGAAGAAGCTGCTGACTTCAGATTGCCCAGCTCCAGCCATTGCAGCCATTTGGGGAGTAAGCCAGCTGATGAAAGACCTCTCTGTCTCACCCTCTCTGTCTGTAATTCTACCTCTCAAATAAATAAATAAAATCGGAAGGAAGGAAGGAAGGAAGGAAGGAAGGAAGGAAGGAAGGAAGGAGCTGGCACTGTGGTATAGTGGGTAAAGCTTCAGCCTGTGACACGGGCAGCCCATGTGTATCCCATATGGGTGCCGATTCAAGTCCCAGCTGCTCCACTTCTGATCCAGCTCCCTGCTAATGTGTCTAGGAAAATGGCAGAGGATGGCCCAAGTACTTAGGCCTCTGCACCCATGTGGAAGACCCAGAAGAAGTTCCTGGCTTCTGGCTTTGGATTCGGACTGGCCCAGCTCCAGACGTTGTGGCCATTTGGGGAGTGAACCAGTGGATGGAAGATCTCTTTCTCTCTCTCTCTTCTCTCATTGGCTCTCTAGCTCTTTGTCTCTCTGTAACTCTGCCTTTCAAATGAATAAATAAATCTTAAAAATATAAAGAAAAAATTGTAGTCCCATATCATTTTATTCTCATTTATTTATACTTCAGTTTGCCTCTCTTAAAATTCTTTTTTGTTTCATAACTACAGTGTGACTTGGGCAAAGTTTGACAATTTGTCTCTTCAAAAAGATCTGTACTTGCTGTATATATTCCACTTCATTGCAAAAATACATATGAAAGAAGAAAAGGAGATCAAACTAAAACGTTAAATAAGGGTATTGTAACAAAATGAGACCAGGAATACATATACTGGACATGAATATATACAGAAGGTCCTTTCCTAAACTGAAATTCAGCCACTTGCTACACTGGGCCAAGGAGGAGGCAAAGCCTAGCAACCACAAGTTGCAGCTTCAGTGAAGGAGTAGCACCACTTCCTGGAGAGCATAGCTCTGAGGTCTGTGAGGAGGGCGTCCTGGATGTCTTCATGGAGATGACTGCGTTTTACTAGTCAGCAAATCTTTACAAAATTCCCACCATAAGCATAACAAGGTTTTGTGATCTCCTTCTGCTTCTTTAAGATTTATTTTTATTCATTTGAAAGGCAGAGTTACAGAGAGGGAGGTCTTCCATCTTTTGGTTCATTCCCCAATGAGCAGGCTGAAGCCGGGAGCCAGAAGCTTCTTCCAGGTCTCCGACATGGGTGCAGGGGCTCAAGCACTTGGGCCCTCCTCCGCTGCTATCCAGGTGCATTGGCAGGGAGTTGGACTGGAAGTGGAGTAGCAGGGCTGGAACCTGCATCCACATGGGATGCACTGCAGGCGGCAGCTCAACCCTACTGCACCACAACACTGGCCCCTGTGTTCTTCCTTCCTAGAGTGCTCTCTCTGCAAGTCAGGCGCACTTCCGAAGTCCGTTTGAGTGAAACTCCTCCAACAAGGGGCCAGAGTAGTGTGTGACGTCCACCTGGTGGCCACGATCCCAGGGTACAGCATAAAGGCTATTCATTTCAAATAAGCTTTCAATGTCCCTCTCAGACTCCTAGTGTCCCAATTCGCCCATTAATAATGCAGTCTTAATTTTAAAAACTAGAATCCGGCTGTTGCTACTTTTAAGTCTGTTATCTATCCATTTCAAGTCAGTCTGACACTAAATACGTTTTCATTCATCACTTGTGAATTTGGCTGGACCCCTCCCCCCAACCAGTGTTGTTCATGAGAGTTGCACATGCCAAAGGCAATCACTCCATGAAGCGAATCAATGTGAACAGCCATCACAGGGAAGAGCTAACCCTGCAGCTATCTGCTATTTTTTTGCAATAGCAGCTGAGCTTGTCTTTGGACCTAATGACTGGAATACCCATGTACTAAAGGGGCTGTCTCCCTTCAGCTTTTAAAAATTTTTCTTACTGCAGGCTAGCTTTGTGGATAGTCTCCAAGCTGCACAAACACTGCGAGGCTGGGGGCGGTGTTCCTGCTCTGTGTGTCAGCCATGAGGACCAGGTGGCTACAGGCATCCTTCCTCTCTCTCACCTCCGTGAGGCATTGATTCTTAACAAGCACGCTGGAGCCCCAACATTCTACTACCCACCATCAATATCTCTGTGGAGGGTGAAAAATGTAATTTCTTTGTGTCCTTGGTGTGTGTGACATAGCTCATCATGCTTTTAAAGATTCCCTCCTGGCTTCTGCTAGCAGCCTTTGCTTGCTTCCTGCAGCTCTGTTCATGCAGCTAAATAAACCTGTTTGATGTTCCATCTTGCAGGACTCTAACCATAAAACACACTTAAATCGTTTGTTTAGGTGAGCTGACATCAAGAAACAATAAGAAAAATACAACTCAATAAATAAGAAGATTTTTTTGAATGCATAAATATTTTCTTGTCAAGCTGAGAAAAAGAACAGGAAAGAAAACAAAAATATTTTGGGAAATTTGAACATACCCATAGTGGTAAAATATATCCTGTTCTCATATGGCATATTTTCCTGGGTATAACATTCCTATTTTAAAATTGTAGCAACAGATCCAAGAAATAAATGTCTCTGAAAATTCTATTTCATGGAGGCATCACTGTGCATTTAAGCTGTTTTTCCTACAGAAAGTTATTGCAAACAGCATGAGAAACGTCAGTGTAGAAAACAGAATATTAAGAAACGGATGGTCTTTAAAAAACAGAGGGAAAAAATGTTCATGAAATGCCATGCTCAAATGGCTAATGTTAATATTTAGTCAAAATTACTTCCTGTTGGCATGAAAATAAGTACAAGAAATAAGATGGAGTAATATATGTAATAACAGGAGTTATGTTATGGGAATGTGTTTTCAGTATCTCACCTTGTATGAGGTAAGAATTCAAAACAGGGGTGCTGGCGTTGTGGCACAGTGGGGTAAGTCATCATCTGTGACACTGACATCCCATATAAGCAACAATTCGAGTCCCAGCTGCTCCACTTCCCATGTAGCTCCCTGATAATGCTTCTGGGAAAGTAGCAGGGGATGGCTCAACTCTCTGGGCCCCTGCATCCACATAGGCGACCCAGATGGAGATCCGGGCAACTGGCCTGGTCCAGCCATGGCCATGGCAGCCATGTGAGAAGTGAATCAGTAGATGGGAGATCTCTTTCTCTCTAGGTTTCTTCCTCTCTCTGTAACTTTACCCTTCAAATAAATCAATAAATTATTTTAAAAAAAGAATTCACATCAGGGACATGAATAATGTGTAAAAATGGGAGCAGGATTTATTTAAAGTGAGAGAGTGAGAATATATTGAGGTATGACTGCAGACAAATCCATAAGGAGAGATATCCCTCTTGAAAGGTCCAGAGAGAAAAAGAGTTTTCTCAGTTTAGGGGTTCCCTTTATTGGGGGGTGTGTGGTGTCCTAATTGAATATACAAATGGGTTCGAGTATGGACTGGGTTCAGTGCACATGATGTATTCTGGGAAAATTCTCATGATGTCTCCACATGGAGCTCACTTTATCTGTGTTCAAGGCATTGTCTTCATTGTGTAGAAGGCTCAAGTGCCTCATGGGAAATTGGGTATGTTGGATTGACAGATAAGGGAATGGAGTTAGGGTAACGGGCTACACACAGAAACTGCACAACGTCTTCCAGTTCATTCGTCTCAATCTGACTCCTCACCTATCCAAAATCAGTAGAGAAATTAAAATTAGAAAACTTTGTAATATTTCTAGAGCATTTTAGAAAGTTGGCAGTGAGAATATACAACAGGAGGATACAGCTTTTAAAATATTGCATAAGAACCAGACGTTTCTGTTTACTGTTTATTTTTCCAGCCTGCCAAAAAGAATTGCTAGGTAGTTTGTTGTTGTTGGCCTGTAATATTCAGATTATTATTTCTGTTTCCTGTATCACTTTGCAGGAATATTAATTTTCTATTTTTTTTATTTTACATTTTATTTTTGAGAGGAGGGACCATATGGCTGATCTTTACTGGAAAAAAAGAAACTTTACAGCACATTTTGATTGAGTTAGTGTGGAGGGTTTCTTTGGGCCAGCTGGTGAGGCACCAGCTTATAATGGGTTCCACAGTGAGGGCGGCACTGGGTCTCACCTTTGTGCAGCCAGAACCAGGTGATAGCGCTATTGTCCTCTTTACAGATGTAGTCCACGGTTCACTTGTTGGTGATGAAAGGAACTAAATTAGGCTCTTCCTTGGTGCGTGAAGCTGCCTGTGGGTGCAGCATATCGCACGTGCCCAGCCCCTTCCATGCAGTCATCACCTCCCTCTCCAGCCCAGGTGTCTGCCCCTCATCAGTTGGAACACCACCTCTGGAGAATATATTGAGGTATGACTACAGCCATGGGAGTGTACAGCAGATGCCCCAATGGGTCCACGGCCCTCAGGGCCTGAACAGGCAGGGTCTCAATTCTGCAAAGGAACCTTGAAGCCATCACACCTGCCACAAAGAGTGCCTAGAAATTTTAATTCTCATTCTGTTACTTTCTCCCACATATATAGCCAATCAAGCTTACTGTCATATTTGTGTTTATAATTAGTATTTAAAATTTCCAAAATGCTGGCCAGTGCCATGGATCACTTAGCTAGTCCTCCGCCTGTGGCGCCGGCACCGTGGGTTCTGGTCCCAGTCGGGGGGCCAGATTCTGTCCTGGTTGCTCCTCTTCCAGTCCAGCTCTCTGCTGTGGCCTGGGAAGGCAGTGGAGGATGGCCTCAGTGCTTGGGCCCTGCACCCGCGTGGGAGACCAGGAGGAGGTACCTGGCTCCTGGCTTCGGATCGGCACAGCACCGGCCGTAGCAGCCATTTGGGGAGTGAACCAATGGAAAAGGAAGACCTTTCTCTTTGTCTCTCTCACTGTCCACTCTGCCTGTCAAAAAAAAAAAAAAAAAAAAAAAAATTCCAAAATGCTGTCCTTTATTTGGAGTCTTTATTATAAAAAATTTAGAGCCTGATTCCCACTTTCCTGTTTGTTTGTTTTTTTTTTTTTCAACTTGTGCTTTCCCTAAATTCCAAAACAGCAAGCATCTCAATGTCCCTCACCATTCATTACTCCATTGCAACTGAAGTCTGTGATTTGTATATTGAGACTGCTAAAACTGTGGTCAATCCCCAAAGAGTTACAATGTGTAGGAAGATGTCTCAAAAATTTCGTGGAAAATGGACTTAAAGGAAAATAACTTGTTTCATCTTATGTATTTTCCATGAACTTTTTTGAAGCCCCCACATACAATCAAGGAATTCACAATTAAATAAAAAGTAAACTGGAGGCAACTATGTGGCTATTTGCCTGGAGGAGATAACACTCAAGCTCCTTGTTCAAGAACAGGAGCAGTTTAGCCATGGAGAATAGAGGAGGCTGTTGCAACCAGGACGACCTGTACAGCACTCGGCTTCGGACAGGCAGCTCGGCCACTCAAGGGTTTCCTGGCAGAGAGGAGTCTAAGCAATTCTTCCTTGCTTATGTGCAATGGTCCTAGAGCCCAGACAGCTGAGAAAGCCCAGTACAAGTCGGGGAAGGCGTTGTATCTGACATGGCCTCTTTGGTACCACTTGGGGGAAATAGGACCATTTAGCCACTGAATGCCCCTCAAACCACACCAGAAGAAACAGGGCCCTGCTCTCAGGGCACATGAGGAACCACTGCAGGGAAGCTGGGGCGGGATTAAAGTGTTTGGTAATGAGATGTTCCACACTACTTTAGATGTTACAGTTGCATTGACTTCTCAACTCTTCCAGTGCAGAGAGCCCTTCTGGAACTCATCAGCATCGCCATCTACCCTCTCTGTATCTTTTTCATCCTAATTAAGGGCTTACAATTCTTAATTACCTAAATCTCTCTGGGGAAGCCTCAATATACAAATCACAGATTGATTTGTTTGTGGCAGGACAAAATTACTGTTTTCCCCCTAGTTTTAAATTCCCTTCTAAATACCAATGAGAATGCATGATTGGGGTTGTTCTTTATATAAAGCAGTTGCATATTACAGGAGAGGTGATTCCTAATGACCCAATCCTTATTTAGACTCACCCTTGGTACCCAGATACCAAGTTTTACAATGAGGCTCCACAATTGGAATAGTTAGAGGGAGGAGTGAGGATTAGACAAAAACCTTTAATTCTCAACTTGGTATTCTATCAAGCCCAGTCCTTTACATTCTTTTTCGTGGCCACAGAATATGGTGGATATCCTGAAAATCAATTCCAATGGCATTTGCTAAGTCCTCACGGTTGCAAGTCTTCCTAAAACCATGAACCACAACTCCACCGGCTTGATCAACAGTATGTAAATGCCTCCTTTCTGGCATAGCCTAACTGCTGTAGACTTGTGTTTCTTACAGAGAAAGCTTCATCAGTTCCTCCGTGATTTTTTTCAGGGACCATGTCAAGGTGATTTGCATTCTCAGTTATGTATAGGACTTGGGTTATTGTTTTAAATTCTGGACATCATTCATTGATGTAGAATTGGGAAGAATTCTTTTGAGCAAGATGTTCAAGTATCACAGGGGGCATTTGGACATCAGCTACACGCAGCCTGGTCCATTTTGCTGGTCGGAATAGTTAGAAATAACAAACCAGCTTCTGTTAGAGTTGGTCTCACTAGGACCTTATTTTCAAACTTACCATTTTGGAGGTAGCATTTCTTTAAATGGCTCTGAGGTACTCAGAAATGACAATTCATGTCAGCCACCCCATGGTTTAGCACCAGAAGTGCTTGAGTTGCAGATCCCTATCATGTGATCCAAGCGTCCTGATGCTTTTTCATTCATTTTGTTTCTTCTCTGTGCCTTTTAATGGTCAATTGAATAAGCCATCATGAACACAGAGCATTGCAGGAATGAACACAGCTCTCTGCTTCTGTTTTGGCTCAGCATCTAAAAATGCCTGTGACTCAGACTGTCTCCCACCAACACTGGATTTCAGCTGCCTGCTTCTACTGCATAATGAAGACATTGGTTGTGTCAAGATCCCAAGGGTCTTTCTCTGCCCTAGACACTCCTATCTAATCACTGTGAAAGAACGTCCAGTGTCGTAAATGCCACTTTAATTATAAACTTGCTTCGACTGGATTAAAATCAAAATAAGCATGCTTAAGACCAAAATCAAATCTGAAGAGTAAAATTGATAAGAGAACTTCTGGGACAGGAGTCCATTTTTATTCCATGATTAAGTAATTTGCTTTTCTCATTCTCATTTTAATATTCTCACTACTGCTATAAACCAACACCATCATCCAATCCTGTAGATTATTTTAAAGTAATTCCATTTCCTTTCCACTTGTCTCTTTAGTATGACTTTGGGTTTATTGTTCATTTCTTCTTTAGAGCACCCTAGTTCTGGTTGCAGGTGCTAAAGCAGAGAAGCCATAATGATAGAGGGTAATAAGTTGTTAGGAACAGTGGCTGCAGTGTCAGACTTGGTTTCCAACTCTGGTCCCAGGGCCAGTGCTGTGGCGTAACCGGTAAAGCCACCGCCTGCCTTGCCGGCATCCCGTATGGGCACCTGTTCAAGTTCTGGATGCTCCACTTCAGATCCAGCTCTTTGCTATGGCCTGGGAAAGCAGTGGAAGATGATCCAAGTCCTTGGACCCCTGCACCCACATGGGAGACCCGGAAGAAGCTCCTGGCTCCTGGCTTCAGATTGGCACAACTCCGGCCATTACAGCCATCTGGGGAGTGAACCCCTTTCTCTCTCTCTCTCTCTCTCTCTCTCTCTCTCTCTCTCTCCCTGCCTCTCCTTCTCTCTCTGTGTAACTCTGACTTTCAAATAAATAAATCTTAAAAAAAAACCTCTGGTTCCAACACTTATTAACCATGTAACCATATTCACTCCATGAGTTCTATTTCCCCGCTCAAAAAATAGAAAGACAATACATACTTCACAGGGTGATTTTAAGGATAGATGAACTAATGCAGACAATGCCTTTGACAAAGGGTCTGGCAAATTTCATAAAATCACCTGGTAAACATTACTATTTGATCATATGTGTGGGAGGATGCTCACCAGACCCGTGTGTAAATCTAGGAATTAGGAAGACTGAAGCCCAAACTCCTGTTTCCCTCTGAAGAGCTGTGAGATGTTCAGCAAGTTGCTAAATCTCTCTGTGGTTGTTGGGTCTTTTGCAAAATGAGTACAAAAACATCTGTCTCAGGGGCATCATTTTTGGGTGCTGTGTTGACTGATACAAACTTCTCTGGGAAGATAATTCTCAGCAGTATTTATAGATAGAATAAAGTTACGACCACACATCTGTATCTGAAACCCCCAAGTAATGGGAAAGGAAATGTGATCATCATCTTCTAAATGTTTTTAGTGGCACTTATTCTTGATTTTGGCCCATGTTCATAAAAACCACCTTGCTTTCAGACATGCAATCATTCAGCAACAGACTTCTTACTCAAGGCAGGGTCTCTGAGATTAGATGGAGTCAGGAACCAGTTTCCTCTGCTTTTCATTCATTCCTCAGACTCAGATTACATTAGAAATGTAGCTGAACCTAGGTCAAGGCCAATATCAGACCCCAGAAACCACAGTTGGTCTATTATTAACAATGTTGAAGAACTAAATCCCTCTAATGTCCTAAAAATGAGATTCCTTTTTCTAGATAGATAAAAATGCTACCTAGAAACTGGCTACATTAAAATAGAACACATAAAAGAGAACATAGGATGGTTAATTTTATGTCAATTTGACCAGGCTAAGGGATGCCCAGATAGCTGAAAAACCATATTTCTGGGTTTGCCTGTGAGGGTGTTTCCTGAAGAGACTGGTATTTGAATCAGTGGACTGAAATGAAAGGAAGATTCATCCTTACCCATGTGGGCAGCAGCATCTAATCCATGGAAGGTCCCTGAATAGAACAAAAAGACAAAAAAAAAAAAAAAGCTGAATTTTTCCATCTCTCTCCCTCCTCTTGAGCTGGAACATCCACCTTACCTGCCCTGAGTCATTGGAGCTCCTGGTTCTTGGGCCTTCAGGAACACCTACAAGTTCTCAGACCTTTGGGCTCAGACTGAATTGCTTGGTTCTCCAGCTTGAAGATGTCATATCATGGGAATCCTCGGCCTCCATGATTACATGAGACAACTCTCATAATGAATCTTATTTTATCTATTTATATGCCATCTGTCATCCATCTACCTATTTACCATCATCATCATCATAATTGTCTACCTATATCACTTATATCCTGTTGGTTCTGTCTCTTTGGAACCTGACTAGAACAGAGAGTGATAAAAGGGCCTTGCTCCATGTTCTCTTATTGTTTCTAATTATTTGCTGCTGCTCCTCATGCAAGGAATATACTTCATCACCCTAGTGATGGCAGATTGTTAAATGAACATTTGGCCAATGAAATGTGAGTAGTAATCCACTTCCAGAAAGAATCTCTGAGGGCCACTGATAATTCTTTGTTCTGGGAACTCTGTTAGAGAATCCTCGCTGATCCCTCCTTTAAGTGACTGGGCATTCTTGATGGTCAGTGGACTTGACTAATCTCTTCTTGGCAAGGCTGCAGCAATAAGCGTGGTATGCCTAGCATTTCACTTTACAATGTGGAAATACATTGTCTTCAACTTCGGCATGTAGTCAACATTAATATGCACACACACACACACACATTCCTCATATGTATTTATTTTTTCTAGACTGTTGAATAAATTTGCTGTCTTTCATTATCTTCTGTGAGATAATTTTACTTGTTAATGCAGTTGGAAATTGTGGTGAAAATGATACTGTAGTAAATGAAAGAACTTCATCAACTTCTAATTAGAGATTGGATCACTATGTGGATAGCATAATAAAATTGTCTGCTTTTAGTAATCTATAACAGAAATTGGTTCACAGAGAAGACTTAATTGCAAGCTTAAGACTAATAAGCTCTAATTAAACATACTTGAAAAATACCTCCTTAACTTCTGGACTGGCACTGTCCAATAGAACTTTCCACAATGATGCAAGAATTTTTATCTGCTCTATCTGATATGGTGGCCACTAGCCACATGTGGCTATTGAGTGCTTGAAATATAGCTAGAAACTGAGTACATGAACTTTAACTAAATTAAATTAATTTATATTAAATATAAATAACTACATATAGCTTGAAGCTAATTAATTAGTATACCTTAAGAAATTCTTATTTGATCCAACAATTAACCTTGAAGGACCACTCCTGAATGACCTGTCAACTTCCAATATTATACTACAAATCTCTACACTGTAGCCCTTCATCTTTATTTTAGAAGTTAGTACCCCAGCCGGCGCCGTGGCTCAATAGGCTAATCCTCCACCTGCGGTGCCAGCACCCCAGATTTTAGTCCTGGTCGGGGCGCCGGATTCTGTCCTGGTTGCCCCTCTTCCAGGCCAGCTCTCTGCTGTGGCCCAGGAGTGCAGTGGAGGATGGTCCAAGTGCTTGAGCCCTGCACCTGCATGGGAGACCAGGAGAAGCACCTGGCTCCTGCCATCGGATCAGCGTGGTGCACCGGCCGCAGCAGCCATTGGGGGGTGAACCAATGGAAAAAGGAAGACCTTTCTCTGTCTCTCTCTCTCACTGTCCACTCTGCCTGTCCAAAAAAAAAAAAAAGTTAGTATCCCAAATTCTTCAGACAACCAGATTTTAGTTGCTCTTGGTCCTTAGATTGAAACCACACTATATTTTTTATTGGACTATATAATTAACAAAATTTACATTTCTCAATTTCAAAGGCCTCATCTCACCACAAAGATGTAATGGGCTACTATAATTTGAAGAGCATTGCTAGTGTGAAGACATAATCACGTGGGAAGGCTATAACAGCTGCAGGCACAGATTAGGAGGGACACTTGAACATGGGCTGTCTTTACTTTCTGTAGACAGGGCTTTCATGATAGACATTCTTAGAGAGTAGAGGTCGGGGAAATCCTTGCCAAGATAGGTCACACTGGTCTTGCTCCAGAGAGGAGTCTTTATCCTTGGCCAATTTTCTCAGTTAAGTAAGATATTCAGTGTATGCTTAATGTAGGTAGGAAGTGTTCTCTTCCACTAGGAAGACCTGATTCTTTTACCTAGTGTGAGATTTAATTTAATTACAGAACTTAACAATTATAAGGCCCTCAATAAATGATTGTTGACATTGTTTTTATTGAATTTTAAAAGTAAAATGTGGGCCTGGTGCTGTGGAGTAGCAGATTAAGCCTCTGTCTGCAGTGCTGGCATCCCATGTGGGTGCGGGTTCAAGGTCTGGCTGCTGCACATCCAATCCAGCTCTTTGCTAATGGCCTGGGGAAGCAGAAGATGGCCCATGTGCTTGCGATTCTGCACCCACGTGGGAGACCTAGAAGAAGCTCCTGGCTCCTGGCTTCTGATCAGCCTTTCTCTGGTTGTTGTTGCCATTTGAGGGGTGAACCAGCAGATGGAAGATCTCTCTCTCTGTCTCTGTGTTTCTTTCTCTGTATTTCTGCCTTTCAAATAAAGAAATAAATCTTTAAAAAAAATAAGTAAAATGTTATCCCAAGAACAGTAAAACTTCTGAGGAGAATATCTTTTGGAATGAAATGAGGAAGTATTCAATAGACAGAGAGAAAGCTATACTAAGTATACTGACAACAAAAGCACCATTCTGCAAACACCAAGGTTTTACAAATATTAAAGATCAGGGTCGTCTCTGCCCAGCCTTGATCTTTATTAAGAGGTTTCCACAGGATCTCAGTGATTGCTCAAGTGCCAGACCCTGAAACATTTTCCAGATTTCATCTCCAGTTTCCTTCAGCCCAACTGTGTGGACTTCATTTAGCTCTAAGACGCTTGCTCTCGGAAGCAGTGTGTCTTCCTTAAGCTCCCAGTATGGTTCTAGGGATCTTCCCTGAAGGCTGGTGGGAGATGAGGATGTTGTTCATCACACCTCCCTCTATAGAGGAGGTACCTGAAGTCTTCAGAAAGCTGTTGGGTGGGCTGGTGTTGTGATGTAGTGGGTTAAGATGTAAGCTGCGACACCAGCGTCCCATATGGGCACTAGCTCAAGTCCTGGTTGCTCCACTTCTGATCCAGCTCCCTGCTAATGTTCCTGAGAAAGCACCCAAGAGGGAGACCTGGATGAAGCGCCAGGCTCCTGGCTTCAGCCTGGCCCAGCCCAGGGCTGTTGCCTCCATTGGGGAGTGAACCAGTGGGTGCAAGATCTCCCTCTATTTCTTCCTCCCTCTTTCTTACTATGCCTTTCAAGAAAATAAAATAAATCTTTTTTTAAAAAGTTGGTAGAAGATTCATATTAGGAAAAACTGTTCATAAATTTAAAAATTTTATTTGCACCAAAATACACTTATCTTCTAAATCTACTTTTCCATGAACTCATAATGTCACCGATAGAGTTATCCACAAATACAGGGTGACAAATGTAAGTCAAATTTCTTTAACTTGGAAACTAAATTGGGCAGTTTTAAAAATGTGTTAACTCTTTCACATACAAATCTGAAAGAGATAATGACATTTTCCAATGTAGCAGGCCAGCATTGTGAACTTGTTAAGCAATGAAGAATTCAGACTTATAACAAAAAAATATTTAAAATATGGGAGCAGCTATCTTATAACATTTAATGTAAAACACCCATCAATTTTAAATGGGTTGCATCTAATGTTAAAGATAAAGCATCAGAATTATTTCTTAGAAGCCAATAGTGCAAGAATCAGAAAGAGTAGATTTATTAGGAATATGTTTTGTATTTGCTGGGTCTTTATTCTCCAGGGGAAAAAAATGTGCAACTCCGTGCAGCTCCAGTCTCAACTTGATTGCCTGATGAGGGTTAACATTTAGGTATTTGCTCTGGGGAAAATAAAGTGGAAATTTAAATACTCTCCGTTACTGCTGTTTTTCACTGTCTTTTTCCAAATGAGGGCACAGTGAAAGATAATGGGGAACCTGCTTGGACTGTGTTATGCTCCCTCAAACCCTCTTCCTCTCATTGATTCTGTAAAGACACACAGGTTTACCTGCAGAGCTCGCTTCAGTTTTAAAGCCACTAGTCCTTAAAGAAACACTAGAGAGTCCTTTATTAAGCAGATATTTCTGTAATGTTTGGACAAAAAATGTCCACATAAAGATATATTTTATACTTATATAGTCTATTTTTTAAAATTTATCAAGCAAAACAGCAATTTATTACAAGTTGCTGAGTCATTTCCTTTAAGAAAACATTGCATCTCCTCATGGCTGATAATGCACACCCCTCCCTGCTCCCCAGATTATATATTGTCCAGTCCCTTTATTTCTGAACCCCAGCAAATGGTCTACTATCTTGGGAGATGAATCTAATTAAATTTTAGTACATGTTTAAGTGCTAGAAATAAACAAAAATAAGACAAGAGCTCATACATATAAATAACAATCATAATCATCAAAGCAGTCATTTAAATTAATGTCTTTAATAAAGCAATCTAAACATCATAAAGCAAAACAGAAATAGAATTTCAATTTAAATCAACATTCTAGCCTCTAAAAAATCAGGGTGGGGTGGTGGGAGGGTTGAAATTGACAAAGATTCTCTTACTTTACCCCTGTAAACATCAGACTGTCCTTTTCTCCCTAGGCTTCCTTTTGATTCTTTGGCATGACAGGACTGATTCTTCAGCCTCCCCATAAAGAAGAGAAAAATTCCCTTGAAGCTGAACTAAATTCATCAGCAAACGAAATTACATTCATTTGATAAAATGCTAAATGGAAAAAGGCAGGTTTATTTTAAGCCGTCAACAGGCTGTTTTAGTTAATCATGCACAGTGCAGAAGACAGGAGTTTGGTTGCTAAGAAAATGGTTGGCATGTTTCCACGAGATCCATGTGAAGTGAAATGCATCTGTTCATTTTAATAGTGAAATAAAATAAACGGTGCAGGGTATATTTGGTGCGTCAGGGTGAAACACAGGTCCAAAATAACTTATGTGTCGCCAATTTATTTTATGCAGCCTTATTGTTATGATAGTAGCCTTTTTTTATAATCCAAAATTTCCATTTAATATTGTGCTATAAAATTAATACATATTCACTGTAGTGAAATTGGAAAGTAAAAATAAGAAAATTTAAATCTCTTATAAGGTACACATACATAAATAACGGTACTTACAATGCCTAGGGACTCCATAGCAGGGGCTTACATTGGTTTGCTCAATGAATTAATATATATTTTACTTACAAATATGGGATCATATTGCATATACATTTTCTTTTCCAGACACATAAACATTTCTTTATAGTGAAGCATTCAAAATCTTATCTTTCAGGTTTTTTTAAAAAAACTAAAGGAATAGACAGTAAATTAACATTATCTATAGTTGCCATATTGTACAATAGAACCTCAGAACTTCTAACTCCTATCTAACTATAACTTAGTACCTACTAACCAACCATTCCCCATCTCTCCCTCTCCAGCCTCTGGTAACCACCACTACACTTTTCAGTTCTGTAAGATTACCAATCTTTTAGACTCCATAAAAGGATTGAGATCATGCATTACCGTCTTTCTGCGTTTGGCTTATTTCACTTAACATAATGACATCCAGTTCCACTCCTGTTGTAGCAAATGACAATGGCTGAGTAATATTCCACTTTGTATTTGTACTATATTTTCTTTATCTAGTCATCAGTGGTTGGGCACTTAGATTGTTCCATTTCTTGGCTTTTATGAATAGTGCTGCAATACATACAGGAGTACAAATGTCTCTTTGAATAACCGATTTCATTTCCCTTCAATATATACCCAATAGTCCAGTAGTGGAATTTTCACATCACATGGCACTTATGCAGTTCTTTTTTCTTTTTTTTTTTTTTTTTTTTTTGACAGGCAGAGTGGACAGTGAGAGAGAGAGACAGAGAGAAAGAGAGAAAGGTCTTCCTTTACCGTTGATTCACCCTCCAATAGCCGCCGCGGCTGGCGCGCTGCGGCCGGCGTACCGCGCTGATCCAATGGCAGGAGCCAGGTGCTTCTCCTGGTCTCCCATGGGGTGCAGGGCCCAAGGACTTGGGCCATCCTCCACTGCACTCCCGGGCCACAGCAGAGGGCTGGCATGGAAGAGGGGCAACCGGGACAGAATCGGGTGCCCCGACCGGGACTAGAACCCGGTGTGCCGGAGCCGCAAGGCGGAGGATTAGCCTAGTGAGCCGGGGTGCCGGCTTATGCAGTTCTACTTCAAATTTTTTGAGGAACTTCTAAACTATTTTCCACAATGACTGTACTAATAAATATTCCCACTAACAGTGTGCAAGGGGTCCCTTTTCTCCACATCCTTGCCAACATTTTTTTTTAATTTGTTTATTTGAAAGTTAGAGTTACACAGAGAGAGGAGAGACAGAGGCAGAGAGAAAAAGAGAAAGAGAGGTCTTTCATCCGCTGGTTCACTCTCCAACTGGCTGCAATGACCGGAACTGTGCCGATTCGAAGCCAGGAGCCAGGACCTTCCTCCAGGTCTCCCACGTGGGTGCAGGGGCCTGAGGATTTGAGCCATCCTCTACTGCTTTCCCAGGCCAGATCAGAGAGCTGGATCAGAAGTGGAGCAGCTGGAACTAGAACTGGCACCCATAAGGGATGCCAGTGCTTCAGGCCAGGGCTTTAACCTGCTGCGCCACAGCACCGGCCCCACTCAGCTATTTTTTTTTTCCAAAGGTTTATTATTCAAACAGTAGAGAAAAGATAGGTGGGAAACATAAAAACATTTATCACCACCTATCTTTTGTTGACCATCTTTTCATATAAATCTCTATACACTATGTTCCACAAAAGATTATATTATGCTTGCTTTTTACTATATTAAAAATTTTATTTATTTACATGTATTTGAAAGGAAGAGAGAGAGAGAGAGAGAGAGAGAGAGAAATGAAGAGATCTTCCATTCATTGGTTCACACCCTAAAGACTTGCTCCATTCCAGCTGGCCCAGGCTGAAACCAGGTGCTGAGACTCAACCTGGGTCCCCTTCCGGGGTGGCAGAAACCCAAGGACTCTTTCCCGATCTCTCTGTCTCCATTCCTTCTTGCATTGTCTTTCCTCCCTCTCCCCATACAGCTTACCTTTCTCTTCCCCGTCCTTCCCTACTCCCTCCCTCTTTCCTCTCCTTGATTCATTTCTTCCTTCTAGCTGCTTCTCTACCTGTATGCCTTTGTTTCTTTTTCTCATGTTTGGTTGTTGATGGCTTGTGATTGAGTTGCTTTAATGAGTCAGTCTTCATTTTTTTTTTTTTGCTTTTTTAAGATTTATTTATTTCAAAGGAAGAGTAACAGAGAGAGAAAGAGAGAGCGAGAGAGAGAGCTCCACCACCTGCTAGTTCACTCCCCAAACAGCCATAACGGCCATGATTGGACCAGGCCAAAGCCAAGAGCCAGGATCTTTATCCTGGGTCTGAATTCTACCTTGTCCTTGTTCTTGCTGAGCTCTCTGTGTCTCAGCTTTGTCACCGCTTCCTTACTTACAAAATGAGGCCTTACCCTATCAGGTGCTATTAACTCTTGTGGGGATTAAACGTAAAGTGTTTGGACAGTACCTGGTACATAGTGTGATGTATTTTTGTTGTTATCATTTTTAATATGTCATACAAGTTAAAACATTTTTTCCTGTATATTGTTTGTCTTTTGGCTGTATTTATAACGTTGTTTTCCTTACGGATTTGAAAATGTCTGGACCAGCGTTGTGGCACAGCAGGTTAACCCACCACCTGAGACACTGGCAACAAATACCAGAATACCCACCAGTTCCAGGCCCAGCTGCCCCACTTTCAAACCAGCTTCCTGCTAATATGCCTGGGAAAGCAGTGGATGATGGCCCTGCCACCCTTGTGGGAGACCTGGATAGAATCCCAGGCCCCTGACTTCACCCTGACCCAGTCCCAGCTGCTGTGGTCATTTGGGTGTGAACAGCAGATGAACTATCTCAGTCTCTCTCCCTCTCTATCTATCTCTGCGCCTTTCAAATGAAAAAAAAAATAGTTTAATGCAGTAAACTGTATCTAGTCTTGCCATTATAGCTTCCATATCCTCAAATATATCTTAAAAACATCTGTCCCTTATTTCCTTTTATGTCATCCATGCCACTTACGCTTTTTAAATCCATAATTGTTTTGATTATAACTGAGAGTAGAGTGTTTGGTGACTATTACATTAAAGTCAGATGTATCATTCTTTTCTCTTAAAATTTCTTCAGTAAGCATTTGCTTAGAAAAATCAGTGCCACTCATTTATGGCTTAATTAGTTTTTCAACAACTGATATGTGTATATATATATATATGTATATATATATAAAACTTTTTTCCAAATTGTTTGATAACTATCCCACCATCACTTATTATTCTATGCTCTAGTTGATGGGTTCTGTGGAGGATTGGTACCTCCCTCCTCTGTCAGAGCTTGACTTGACTGAAACCATACCCTTTGTCTTGTTGCGATCACTTCAGACACAGGTCTGCATGCATAGTCAATTCCTAGTCACCAGTCCACAGCCAATGCACTCAGAACATCAGGAAAATACAAAACAGACTCAGGAAAAGCAGTGAAAGATGGCCCAAGTGTTTGGGCCCCTGCCAACCATGTTGGAGACCTGGATGAAGCTCCTGACTCTTGGCTTCAGCCTGGCTCAGCTCTGGCCATTGCAGCTACCTGGAGAGTGAACCAGTAGATGGAAGATCCCTCTCTCTCTGTCTATCCTGCTCTCTCTGTGGCTCTTTCAAATAAATAAATAAATCTTAAAAACAAAAAACCAAAGACTCAAAAAATAATCTCATCCTGGGCTCCTCAGGCTGCTTTCCATTGGAGCCTTGGAGATGCCAGCTAGCTCTAACTTTGTATGTGTCTGCGAGGAAGACTAAGTTTTTAAAGGTGTGTAAGTTTTTAACAAAGCTAATGACAAGGGAGTTTTGAAATTTCTGCCATCTAGCTATTTGTGCATTATACTCTCCAATGACTGTAAAGGATGGAAAGCTGGATGTTGTTTTTGAAAGAATGAAATCCATGTGTGATTCCTGAAATCACATGCTAGCATGATTTTATAGGATGGGAAGCAGGACAGAGGGCTGAAAGGCAGCTGAGTAGAAGCAAGTCACCCGGAGATTTCTGACTCTGGAATTTAGGGTTCGCAGGTTAACAGCTCACAGAACTTTTTTTTTTTTTTTTTAAGACCCTTCCCTGTCATTGAAGGCTCAAACTTACATGTTGAGTGATAAAGGAACTCAAAGAATCTCCGATGCCACCACACCCTTTCTTTACCTTTTTTTTTTTTTTGTCTGTTCTACTTAATATGACTGGTTTAATTCTGTAATTAATACACAGTTATTCTTAAGTGTTGAAATTTAACTGAAACGTGATCCCTGTTAAACATAAGAGTGGGGATAAGAGAGGGAAGAGATGTACAATTTGGGACATGCTCAAGCTGACTTGCCCCAAATGGTAGAGTTAGAAACATACCAGGGGACTCCAATTTAATCCCATCAAGGTGGCATGTACCAATGCCATCTCACCAGTCCAAGTGATCAATTTCAGTTCACAATTGATCATAATGAAAGGACTAAGAGTCAAAGGAAGCACATAAACAAGTCTAGTACCTGCTAACACTAACTGATAGAATAAATAAAGGGGAGAGTGATCCAACATGGGAAGCGAGATACTCAGCAGACTCATAGAATGGTGGATGTCCTAAACAGCACTCTGGCCTCAGAATCAGCCCTAAAGGCATTCGGATCTGGCTGAAAAGCCCATGAGAGTATTTCAGGCATGGAAAGCCAAGACACTCTGGCAAAAAAAAAAAAAAAAAAAAAAAAAACAAACCTAAATGAAAGATCTCTGTGAGTGAGATCCCAGTGGAAAGAACAGGTCTTCAAAGAAGGAGGTACCTTTCTCTGAAGGGAGGAGAGAACCTCCACTTTGAATATGACCTTGTCTAAACAAGATAAGAGTCGGAGAACTCAAGGGGCTTCCATAGCCTTGGAAACTCATGACTGGTGCATAGGGAGATTACTGATGCCATAAACAAGAGTGTCAATTTGTAAAGTCAACAACAGGAGTCACTGTGCACTTACTCCTCATGTAGGATCTCTGTCCTTAATGTGCTGTACATTGAGACTTAATGCTATAACGAGTACTCAAACAATATATTTTACTTTGTGTTTCTATGGGGGTGCAAACTGTTGAAATCTTTACTTAATGCATACTAAACTGATCTTCTGTAAAAAAAAAAAAAAAAAAAAAAGAAATTATCAATTCCCAACTTGACTTTCACTGGGATTAAACATGACAATAGGTCTGATCTGATTTCATCATCATTTAAAAAATCATCTATTATTTTTCACTTTATGTTTGTGTGGGAGCAAACTGTTGAAATCTTTACTTAATATATGCTAAACTGATCTTCTGTATATAAAGAGAATCGAAAATGAATCCTCATGTGAATGGAAGGGGAGAGGGAGTGGGAAAGGGGAGGGATGAGGGTGGGAGAGACGATATGGGGGGGAAGCCATTGTAATCCATAAGCCATACTTTGGAAATTTATATTCATTAAATAAAAGTTAAAAAAAATAGTAATAAAAAAAAGATTGAGTTTGGGGAACTTGGATTTTAAAATTTGATTTTTCAAATAATTGTGACTCCATTTTTGTCTACGCCAATGTTTCTCAAACTATCTGTGGAAACGAATCATTTATTTTTTTCCAGTCTTCAATGGACTATTTCTGTGAAATATAATAAGAATGAATTACAATTAAATAAATGTGAGCTGTGTTTTAATTACTTGATTTAACAAAGTAAGTAGACCAAATTGCCATAAAAGTGTATAAAAACACTGACTTTAATATCTGTCTTTATATCATCGCAAACCAGAGACAGTAGGCTAATAAGGGCACATGGCTCACACTTTGAGTACCACTGCTCTGTGCCGTTGCTGGCTCCAAAATCAATGTGTTTCAAAGCCAGAGGCCCCTAAAACATTAGACAGAGAAGACTAAAGAAAGGATCAACTTAGCTGATGTATATGCAACCAGGGCAAATGCTATGACCCCTTCACTCCTGTGACCTGGCTCAATGCAGTTTTCAAAACAGATCCTTTGACTTAATATTTAGTTCTGAACTGAAAAATTATGCTTATATTTGGATTCACTCATTCTGTAAGAACTATTCAGATTGTAAAAGTGCTAGTTATGTAGCATATTCCCTTTTCCAACTGCAATTTATTTAATATTCCTTTTGCATGCTTAAGATTTTTTTTTTCATTTGAAAATCAGAGCAATGGAGATGAGAGAGAGAGAGAGAGAGAGTGAGGGAGCGTTGGACCAGTCTGAAGCGAGGAGCTAGGAATTCGATCCTGGTATCTCATGTGCCTGACAGGGACTCAAGTACCAAGCCATCATCTGCTGCCTCTCTTGGTGCACATTATCAGTGTTAGGAAGAGTCGCAGAATAGAGGAGAGGCAGTGTATGAATTTACAGACAGACCTAATTTAGTCAGAAAAAATAAATTCGCAGAGGTGGGTGACCAACTGCACATGATGGAACATGTAGCAGAAGGCCCCGATCCCAGAGACCAGGCCTTCTGCTTTTTAGGAGGGCTAGGGATGGGGGTGGGAATGAGAGGCAGCAGGCCGAGGTGAATTCCTGGAACTGGTCTTTCAGGTGGCCTTGTTGGGCCTTGGGAATCTGGAAAGAATGTGGGCGCGGGGTATAAAGGCAATAGGGTGTGAGACCCAACTGGGATTCAAGGGCAAGGAATAAATTCCATTGTTTATCTATCTTTTGGACAATAAGCTAGAATGTCTGAGGTTTATGCCTGCTCCATCAATCAGTAAGCTGGATTGGAAGCAGGATAGTAAGAACTTGAACCTAGCACTCTGATATTTTATACAGGTATCCCAGTGACATCTTAACCACTGGGCTAAATATAAAATGTTCCCTTTCCGACTGTCCTTTCTTCCTCAAAAATGTAGATTTATTTTCTTAGATTAAAAAAAAAAGACATATTTTTCTGCAGTTTACATTGTGGCGTGATAACTGCATTTTACTGTCTAGACTTGAAGTAGTAATTTTCTTCAACTCAATGCTTCATGCCACAAACAATGGTCTTTCGAATATATTTAAGGTATTGTAGAGATGAGATTCAATTTAAAGCATTTATTCATCTTCCAGGGCATGGTTCATTCAACAACTTTTGATTAGCGCACATTAAGAAAAAGTCAGTTTATGGATAATATAGTAAGGACAAAATTAAGCAAAGTTTTAGCATCAACTTTACAGTTAAATGCTGTTGCATGCTGTTAATTTTTTTTTAAAAGATTATTTATTTATTTGAAAGTGCAGAGAGAAGGAGAGGCAGAAAGGGAGAGAGAGGTCTTCCATCTGCTGGTTCACTCTCCAGTTGGCCACAAAGGCCGGAGTTGTGCTGCTCCGAAGCCAGGAGCCAGGAGCTTCTTCCGGGTCTCCCACGCAGGTGCAGGGGCCCAAGGACTTGGGCCATCTTCCCCGGCTTTCCCAAGCCATCGCAGAGAGCTGGATCGGAAGTGAAGCAGCGGGAACTTGAACCTGCGCGCATTTGGAATGCTGGCACTGCAGGTGGCAGTTTTACCCCCTACGTCACAGCGCCAGCCCCCATACTGTTAATTTTATCACAACATATCTTAGCTCATTTGACCTTACTGACAGCTCAGCAGCTGACCTGTTTGTTTATTAATTGCCATCCTTTCACTCCTTAAATTTGTTGTATTACCCTTTAAAAAAGAAAAGATCTGCTGATGTAAAGGTTCACATTTACCAGACACTTTTCTGAAAGCATTTATATGCCAAGCAAAATATACATGATACATGGTTATACACATTAATTAACAACAATTATAAGCAGATAATCTCTAAGCCATACTCTAGATAAATGCTAATCATTCACCAGGAGCATGAAGTTCATTGACAGCCTTAAGAGTCTTTTTAGGTCTTCTTGGGCTAAAGGCTGTACTAGTTTGAAGAAAGAAAAGGATCTGAATGCCCAGAAAACCAGGAGCTTCCCTAGGATGGGGAGAGAGGGTGAGATTCCCGTGGGATCAACCACATAGCCCTGGGGCTACTAATTAGCAAAACCTGGCTCCATGTCATCCACACTGTTTGCTGAAGACCTAAAAATGGCTTAAGGCAAACTACAGACTTCCAGTCCAACCATCAGGCATCTTCCCCTTGTCCAAGACTTGTTCTTACATTTCCATTGTTCCATTGTAGACTTCATCTCTTTCAGCTGCCTTCCTCTCCTGGGACCTCATTCTCTTTGTTATCCTTGACACGTGTCTTCATAGAAGTCAAGCTTAGGGAGCTTCACCAAATTCTTAGACCTTGCTCATAAAAAAATGAGAAGGGCTCTAATGCATTTCTAACCAACCCACCCACACATCTGTAATGTCTGGAGTTTCACAAGTGGAAACCCCCTTCTGATGTTCATTCCACTAATTACCAAAATCTCTGGGGTTAAAGAGAAAGTGTAGCTAAAGTACCTGTAGCTGATTGCCTCTGGAATTTGGCATTTTGATTGAATGCTACCAATAGCCACTATTGGTGTATGTATTTCCAATTAGAATAACTGCCTGCCCTAAGTCCTGGTTTAAAATGAACTAAAACACATATTGACATGCATATTCTTCTCTGCTGAAGTGTTTTAAAATAAAGCACATAACACCTTTGCTTTTTAAAAAAATCAAGCTTTATGAGAGAGGGGACTACGTTTAGGATGTCCTCTTGCTCATTTCCTGTTTCCGCTTAGCCCTGGGCTCTCCAGCTCGCAT